>NW_027492910.1:0-446865 GCF_021521415.1 Bidens hawaiensis
GGCCGATTTATTGATTTTTAGACTAAAGTCTTTTTGACCTTTTGGAAGTTTGGGTGTTATATTCTCAAAAAAAAAAAAAAAATCGCATCGGGTACTGTAGCAGTCGCATCGCCGAGGTACTGTAGCATTTCGCATCGGGTACTGTAGCAACTCATGCGAAAAAAGGATTCCGTATGCACTGTAGCGACTCGGCACTGTAGCAACTCGGTACTGTAGCAACTCATGCGAAAAAATGGTTTTGCATGCACTGTAGCGACCCGGCACTGTAGCGACTCGGCACTGTAGCGACTCAAATCTCTCATCAACAGATTTGAGTCACTCGTCACTAAATGAGAAGTGCCGGTATTATCAAAGGTTTGACTGAGATCAACATGAAGCTGTTGAATTCACTGCCTTATACATGGAGCATCAATGTGGTTACCATCAAGAGAACCACAAACCTGTATACCATGACACTCTCAGATTTAACTTCTATCATCAAGTCTTTTGAAATAATGGAAGATAAGCTTCAAATGAACAATCTGTCCAAAGAAAATAAAGTTGGGACAAGTAATAAAGTTGGGACAAAGTGCTGCCAGTAAAAGCAGTCATGCATGTCCTATCATTCCCGACACATCACCAGCTGATGAGGTAAATCACAATTTTTGTTCTCAAGCATGCATCAACAAAGTCACATACTATAGATATCATCAAGACGAAGTTTGAAAGAAAATGAAAAACTTCGTCAGTTAAATGCTGAATATGTAAAAGCTGAGAAGATCTACGTTGAAAAGATTAAAACTCACCATGATGATGTGGCAAATCTTAAACTTAAGATTTTTATAAAGGAGCATGATGTTATCTATTATAAAAATATAATTTCTGAACTAAAAGAGGAAATTGAGAATTTGAAACTTGATGCTTCTGACAAAAGGGAAAAGGAAAAGAAAGTTGAAAGATTTGAAGCATCATCTGAGAAATTGGATGATCTTATTAGAGCCCAGATAAGTACTAAAGTTAAAGAAGGGCTAGGATATGATTATTCAGCGGTACCTCCACCGATGAATGATAATTACACTAGCTTGCCCCACTTTAGCTATAATACTTTTCCAGACGAGGAAATGGAATACGGGGTTGGTAGAATACCAAAGCCAGTGAAATTTGTTCCTGCTGCCTCTCAAACTACTGCTCCAGTCCCATCATCTGATAAATCAGGCATCAATGTGTCTTGTGTAGCAGGTGATGCAAATGATGATGAATGTGGGACGGTTAACCTGGGTTGTAAGCTAAAAAGAAAGGTAGAACCACGTTTTGAATCATGTGTGGATCTAACCAAAACTATTAAAAATCCAGTTGGTAATAAAGTTTGTGAATCCATGTTGGGAAGTTTAAAGTCAGGGTCAAATTATGTATTTTGTGAAAATTCAAGTGATGATAGTTGTACAAACGTTTGCAATGAAAATGAATGTTTTTCTTCTTACTCAGATTATAAAACCGTTTGTGATGAAACTTTTGTTGAAAAATGTGTTAACGAAAGTAGGCCTGTTGAGGTGAACATATCAAGTTGTTCATCATCAAGTTGTGAGACTGAGGATAATTCAAGTAAAAGCAATTTTTTGAAAATGAAAAGACAAGTACTTCGTGTAAATATGTTCCACCAAATAAATGATTATTTTCTCAAACAACCAATCAATTTAGAAATCCTCAGCCATACAACTTCTGTGACAACAACTACTATGGTCATTATCAACAAAATTTTGTTGATCCATATTATACAAATGTGTTTTATAATCATGTTCCTTTCCAAGGATCACCTTTCCCATCGCACCAACCACATTATAGTTCAGATGAGTTCTATGGCACTCCTAGGAGAAAGTGTTGTTTTGTGTGTGGTCACTCTTCTCAACTTGCAAGACATTGCAAGCATTGGTTCAAGCAACAGCTTGATATTCAGAGGCGGCTTAGTCAGTCCCCAAAAGGAGCTTTTAGTAGCCCTGATTCAAGGACTGATCAAGCTGATAGTGAACCCAGTGAAATGGATGTGAGATCCAAAGTTAATAAAGTAAAGCACAAAAAGAAACCTTTTTGGAAAACCAAGAAAGATAAATCAAAAAGGATCCAAAGACTGTAAAGTCCGAGGATTAACCAAAAACAGTTTCAAAAGCAAGAAAAGAGAAGTCCAAAATTGCCAAAACTAAGAACAAGTTTTTGCTTGGATTCCTAAGGACTGCTCTTCATCCAGTGAGGCTCCAACAAGAAATAAATGGTTTTTAGGAAACAAAATCAAGTTTGGTTGATTTTCGGTTGACCTTCCCGAGACAAAAGTATCCCGGGAACCCATGTCTATTTGAACACTTAGTGCATGCAGGGTCAATCAAGGAGGACTACTAATAGTATATTAGGTACTTAGATAGTGATTGCTCCCGACATATGATGGGAGACGAACCCTTGCTATTTGATGCTAAACCATTCGATGGCGGATTCGAGTCTTTCATAAGCGACATGGGAGGACAAACGGAAGAGAAGCCTTGTTTAAATGGTTCAACAACAACTTTTCGAGCGTTTCTCAAACCAACCTCGTTCAAACTGCTTCTCTCAAGTGATAGATCCAGCATCAGCTGTTGGATCTCGGTTTGAATCTCTTCAACTTTGCCATACAATGTGATAATGCTTGCTTAAGATAGTCCATCTGACAACAACTTTGCTGACCTTTTCACTAAAACCATCGATCATGCTCGATTTGAATTTCGGGTCGAATAGATCGGCATGATCGATTTTGATTAAAATAACCTATCTATCTTTTTGTATTTAAAATTGTAAATATTTTTCAAATATGCCACAATTTTAGAGGGAGAAAATGAGTTAAGTTTAACTCACCAAAAAGATTTTCAATTCATCTTAAGAAAAGCAAAAACAAATCATTTGATTTACCAAAAAGATTTTATATTACTTTTAAGAAAATCTAAAAGGAATTGTCCCTTTTAGAGAGAGCTCCTGCTTATAGGGAGTCGGATAATTAAAATTTTTAAATTTTGAGATATTGATCCAACCATTGGAAAATGATAGTACATTGATATGCAATGATCCTAGCGCATGAAAAGAGTAGATCAAAAGTCTACAAAATCATTCACAGATGTGTAGATAGGCTTGACAAACAAGTTAGTGTCGGGTGATATAAACCTAAATTCTTGCCGGTACTAGTGGATATATGATTATGAAACAGTTGCATGATTCCGTGAAGTCATATTCATGAAGGCAGAAATGTAATTCATGTCATACTCAAGCCTCTCTTTACCTGATCACAGTTGTCTTATGAAATATGTGTCAATCTTTAATTTTTCTTTGAGTCAAAAAAAAAAAGAATAAGAAAAAGAGTCAAGAAATGAAAAAGAAAAATAGAAAAACAAAAGAAAAATCAAGAAAAAGAGTCGAAAAAGAGTCTACCTTAGGATTTTAACTTCTGCTTTATTTCTTCATTTATTTTGATTCAAGCCTTGGACTTTCTCTGTTTGTAGTCATATAAGACCTGATTGTTAAGGCCCTGAATCTTCTGCTTTCTTTTAATGTTTCTAGATTGAGTCAAGTGTGCAAAAATAAAGCATAAAGTGTCAAGTATGTTAATAAGAGTACTGTGATCAAATAAGAAAGGTTTTAAGTCAAGTTGAGGTGATATGTTAACACAAAGTAAGCCCGAGATATGATGGAATAAGTAACATGTCTGATTAAGTGGGGACCACATAAGCACCGTTCCTAATTGTACTTTAAACGTATCACTTTCGCATCAAAACGCTTGTCAAGTTAAACAAACGGACAAGTCGGTGATGAAATTGTGACATAATAATATCAAAATGGAAACGCGATCTAGGGCTTTGCAAATCAATATGATTCCATGTTGTGATCTTTCTCACAAAAATATTAAAATTATTTAGAAAATTTTGTAAATATTATTAATATATAATATTAATTTCATCTTTACTCCTATCTTTTATTGCTTATTTTGATTTTGTTTTATTTTAGTTTCAACTTCAAAATGTTATGTATATATTTTTGTTATTTTTAAAATATATGAAAATGCCAAAAAGATTTTAAGTTTTTATTATGTTCTTACATATTTTGTTAAACTTTGTTTGATTCAAAATCATGTGTTTTGTTGTCAAGGTCGTTCATGCAAAGTTCGTTGGAAATCTGGGACTTAAACAAATCATTTACAAGTTGAGGGACTGAAATTGGGAGAGCCTGTGAACGAATTCTTCCTTGACCCTCGAAAGGGTCTGTGAACAAATCTTATTCGTTCTAAGTTTTGTGTAGGTGTACATGGACAGGTAGATCAAGAGCAAGTCTGCTTGGAGTTGCAGGTGCTGAAGCGTTTAAAAGAAAACAAGAACGTGAAAGTTGGTGGTTGAAGCTAAAGATGAACAGACCGTGTTTGAAGACAAGGAAAGAAACCAGTCGGCTCAGGAAAGTCAACAAAAAGAAGATTAGATGTCGAGCCTCCCACATCTGATGTTTCTAAAATTTGCTGTTGCTGATCCTTCTCAGAAAATAAGATAAGAAATGAAAATAAAGATTTTCCAAGATTCAATCTGGTTCAAGATCCTGGATCAAGACAAGTACTAAGTTTCAAGAAATAAAGATGAAGCAAAGAACTTGACGAAGGTTCTCGACATACTCAATCCTAGAGGGAGATTGTAGGGCCAATATTCTATATTGTTTTTAGGATTGTGTATGTCATTTTAGTTTGCTTTTAGTCTATGTATTACGTACTCGATACGTTTATTTTGTAAGTTAAAATGTAAACTTTGGATAAATGGGGACCCTATAAAAGGGCTACTTAACTCATTTATCCCAACAACCTTTTCTCATTCAAGAAACACTTTTGGGAAAAAAACTCTCTCTTCATCTTCTTCCTCCTTTCTAGCAAATAAACCAAACAAAACTAATATCCGAGATCCGAGTGTCGTTGGTGATTTCCGCTAACCAACAACACGGATTGATCCGAGTCAAGTCTTGAGATCCATCTAGAGGACCTACATAACGCTTCAAATGGCGCACATTGTATACTAGTGTGGTATCTGTTATTATAGGAAAACTTGATCAACGGCAAATGAGTATCCCAATTTCTTCCGAAATCAATCACACATGACCTCAAAATATCTTCTAATGTCCGAATTGTTCGTTCACTTTGGCCATCTGTCTGTGGGTGGTAGGCAGTACTCATGTCCAAACGAGTCCCAAGTACCTTTTGTAATGACTGCCAAATCACAGAGGTAAATCGACCATCTCTATCCATGATTATAAACAGAGGCACTCCATGCCTTGTCACTACTTCTTTAATATACAATGTGGCTAATCTTTCAGTTTTGTAATCTTCTTGAATTGGTAAGAAATGTTCTGACTTCGTCAATCAATCTAAAATTACCCATATTGAATCATGTCCGCTTGACGTCCTTGGTAATTTGGTGACGAAATCCAGAGCTATCTCATCCCATTTCCATTGTGGGATCACTGGTTGTTGCAATAATCCTGATGGTTTCTGGTGCTTGGCTTTAACTTTAGCACAAGTTAGGCATTTTCCAACAAAGGTGGCTATATCTTATTTCATTCCTGGCCACCAATAAAATTCTCTAAGATCCTTTGATGTGGTCTCAATTATACGTATTATTATATAAATATTCTCTACACTTTTAACTATTTTTAAGCCAGGTTTTTTATGAATATTATTTTGAGTTGGCTCCTATGTGGATTTTCAAGGTTCTAAGAGACAATGAGCTTAAAAAGAATACTTTTACTAAACTTGAGTACATCGAATGAAACTTTAAACAACTCTTACATTTATTGATTTTTTAAGCTATTGTTTGTAAAGAAAAAGATACTAATTTATTCATTATAAGATAAAACAAAAAAATAAAAGAAAAATAATTGAATGCTTGCAGATTTCTTACTTCAAATATTTTGTGATTGAGGTGATGTTGGAATAATATTCCAAGAAAAATTTACGTGAGATGAGTTCTAATGCAACCAGAAATCATTGTTTGAATCAACATGTTAAATGGCCACTAGAATGAAGCATAATGCATGCAAATTAAGTGGGCCCATTTAGTTTCATAAACTTGGCCCTATTATAGACTGATTTGTGGAATGGGCCTAGGCCGAAATTAAATCAGGAAGACGGTGACAACCATGAATAAAAGGGATATTAGTGGAATGAAATAGGGAGTCACGAATTGATTTAGATTTTGGAGCTGTGGGGGAGCCGGCTACGAACAAGAAGCACAACCAGGGAGAGAAGAGCATAACGATTCAACCAGATAGTGTCCGGGTTCAACACCTACTCGTTCAAACATCTTTATTATTGGTATGAATTTATTGTTTTCTTTATGAAATCAGATTTTGAACCTTATTTATTTGGTTTGTTCTTGAGCATGGTTGCTGGCTAAACCCATAAACCACCTAGGTTTATGATGAACTTTTGTTGATATTGGATTTTAGTTTGGACTTTGCTTTTGTTATGATTTATGATTAAGTAAGAGGTTTCTTATTATTTATTCGATGCATATGTGTGCTTAGGATTGTTTGACGAGTTTTATTGTTTCACGGTTTCCTTGGTGATTGTCAGTCATATGATAGGATTCCATTAGGTCATCTACTGTGTGTTTTTTACTAGTTTATGGTTGATTTGCAATAAGGCCATAGGAACAATATTAATAAATCAAATAAACCTAAGTGTGCTGCTAATCTAAATAGCTGTGAGGTGATAGATTATATGATAATTCTTGGTTGTTTAAGATTGCTAGATTTAGTTCTTCGTAAGGAGTCCGTCTAGGTTTGATTTTTCATCGTTGTTTATCTAGTTGAGGGAATAATTTGAACTACCTTTGATTTCCGCACTGTAAGGTAGGATTTCTTATTGAAGTACTTGTCATAAAATAAACTAGTGACCATAAGGGAGTCTAATTAAACATGTGTTTTTTAGAACATAATAGAAATCCATAGGTGTCTTCTTGAAAAGGGTCAAAGTTCCTGTTTCGGTTTTCTTTAAGTGAATAATTTTAGATTCCGGTTCCATAACTTAGCATTTTCCTACTATTTGATAATTGATGCATTAGGGATTCTAGCCTAGGTGATTGTTTGTCATCATTTGAATTAAGTCTTGGTTTAAGTTGTCTTTAAGTCTTAGTGATTAATTTAATATTAGTTAAATATTAGTTTTTAGTAAAACCCCAAAAATAATATAAATAAATAGTCACGTCCGTAGTTGAGTCTAATTTAGCTAGTTTACGTAATTTAAAGAGTCTCGTGGGTTCGATATCCGGACTTACTTAGTTGTACTAGAGTTGACCGGTTCACTTGCCGGTTAGTAGTTTTAGTTAAGTTAAGAGTCTAGAATTATTACTTAGTGTTTAGATTAGAGTAATTTTAGTTAATAAATTTATAACTACTTTTATCACATCAAATTTTTGTATTTGATGTTGTCTCAATTATACGTATTATTATATAAATATTCTCTACACTTTTAACTATTTTTGAGCCAGGTTTTTTATGAATATTATCTTTAGTTGGCTCCTATGTGGATTTTCAATGTTCTAAGAGACAATGAGCTTAAAAAGAACACTTTACTAAACTTGAGTCCATCGAATGAAACTTTAAACAACTCTTACAATTATTAATTTTTTTAAGCTATTGTTTATAAAGAAAAAGATATTAATTTATTCATTATAAGATAAAACAAAAAATTAAAAGAAAAATAATGGAATGCTTGCAGATTTCTTACTTTCAAATATTTTGTGATTTAAATGATGTTGGAATAATATTCCAAGAAAAATTTACGTGAGATGAGTTCTAATGCAACCAGAAATCATTGTTTGAATCAACATGTAAAATGGCCACTAGAATGAAGCATATTACATGCAAATTAAGTGGGCTCGTATAGTTTCTTAAACTTGGGCCTATTATAGACATTTGTGGAATAGGCCTGGGCCGAAATTAAATCAGGAAGACGGTGACAACCATGAATAAAAGGGATATTAGTGGAATGAAATAGGGGGTCACGAATTGATTGAGATTTTGGAGCTGTGGGGGAGCCAGCTACGAACAAGAAGCACAACCAGGGAGAGAAGAGCATATCGATTCAACCAGATAGTGTTCGGGTTCAACACCTACTTGTTCAAACATCTTTATTATTGGTTTGAATTTATTGTTTTCTTTATGAATTCAGTTTTTAAACCTTATTTATTTGGTTTGTTCTTGAATATGGTTGCTGGCTAAACCCCTAAACCACCTAGGTTTATGATGAACTTTTGTTGATATTGGATTTTAGTTTGGACTTTGCTTTTGTTATGATTTATGATTAAGTAAGAGGTTTCTTGTTATTTATTCGATGCATATGTGTGCTTAGGATTGTTTGACGAGTTTTATTG
Organism: Bidens hawaiensis; assembly: GCF_021521415.1. Taxonomy (NCBI): domain Eukaryota; kingdom Viridiplantae; phylum Streptophyta; class Magnoliopsida; order Asterales; family Asteraceae; genus Bidens; species Bidens hawaiensis. The sequence goes on from NW_027492910.1 coordinate 8,397, forward strand.
TTTCACAGTTCCTTGGTGATTTTCAGTCATACGATAGGATTCTATTAGGTCATCTACTGTGTGTTTTTTACTAGTTTATGGTGGATTTGCAATAAAGCCATAGGAACAATATTAATAAATCAAATAGACCTAAGTGTGCTGCTAATCTAAATAGCTGTGAGGTGATAGATTATATGATAAGTCTTGGTTGTTTTTAGATTGCTAGATTTATTTTTTCGTAAGGAGTCCGTCTAGGTTTGATTTTTCTTCCTTGTTTATCTAGTTGAGTGAATACTTTGAACTACCTTTGATTTCCGCGCTGTAAGGTAGGATTTCTTATAGAGGTACTTGTTATAAAATAAATTAGCGACCGTAAGGGAGTCTAATTAAATGGGTGTTTTTAAGAACTCAATAGAAATCTATAGGTGTCTTCTTGAAAAGGGTCAGAGTTCCTGTTTAGGTTTTCTTTAAGTGAATAATTTTAGATCCCGGTTCCATAACTTATCATTTTCCTACTCTTTGGTAATTGATGCATTTGGGATTCTAGCCTAGGTGGTTTTTTGTCATCATTTGAATAAAGTCTAGGTTTACATCGTCTTTATGTCTTAATGATTAATTTAATATTAGTTAAATATTAGAATTTAGTAAAACCCCGAAAAATAATGTAAATAAATAGTCGCGTCCGTAGTTGAGTATAATTTAGCTAGTTTATGTAATTTAAAGAGTCTCGTGGGTTCGATATCCGGACTTACTTAGCTATACTAGAGTTGACCGGTTCACTTGCCGGTTAGTAGTTTAAGTTAAGTTAAGAGTCTAGAATTATTACTTAGTGTCTAGATTAGCATAATTTTAGTTAATAAATTTATAACAACTTTTAGCACAACAAGTTTTTGTATTTGATGTTGTCTCAATTATACGTATTATTATATAAATATTCTCCACACTTTTAACTATTTTTGAGCAAGGTTTTTTATGAATATTATTTTTAGTTGGCTCCTAGGTGGATTTTCAAGGTTCTGAGAGACAATGAGCTTAAAAAGAACACTTTACTAAACTTGAGTCCATCGAATGAAACTTTAAACAACTCTTACATTTATTGATTTTTTAATCTATTGTTTATAAAGAAAAAGATAATAATTTATTCATTATAAGATAAAACAAAAAAATAAAAGAAAAATAATGGAATGCTTGCAGATTTTTTAATTTCAAATATTTTGTGATTTAGGTGATGTAGGAATAATAATCCAAGAAAAATTTAAGTGAGATGAGTTCTAATGCAACCAGAAATCATTGTTTGAATCAACATGTTAAATGGCCACTAGAATGAAGCATATTACATGCAAATTAAGTGGGCTCGTATAGTTTCTTAAACTTGGGCCTATTATAGACTTATTTGTGGAATGGGCCTAGGCCGAAATTAAATCAGGAAGACGGTGACAACCATGAATAAAAGGGATATTAGTGGAATGAAATAGGGAGTCACGAATTGATTGAGATTTTGAAGCTGTGGGGGAGTCGGCTACAAACAACAAGCACAACCAGGGAGAGAAGAGCATATTGATTCAACCAGATAGTGTCCGGGTTCAACACCTAATCATTCAAACATCATTATTATTGGTTTGAATTTATTTTTTTCTTTATGAATTCAGTTTTTGAACCTTATTTATTTGGTTTTTTCTTGAGTATGGTTGCTGGCTAAACCCCTAAACCACCTAGGTTTATGATGAACTTTTTTTGATATTGGATTTTAGTTTGGACTTTGCTTTTGTTATGATTTATAATTAAGTAAGAGGTTTCTTGTTATTTATTCGATGCATATGTGTGCTTAGGATGGTTTGACGAGTTTTATTGTTTCACAGTTTCCTTGGTGATTGTCATTCATATAATAGGATTCTGTTAGGTCATATACTTTGTGTTTTTTACTAGTTTATAGTTGATTTGCAATAAAGCCATAGGAACAATATTGATAAATCAAATAGACTTAAGTGTGCTGCTAATCTAAATAGCTGTGAGGTGATAGATTATATTATAATTCTTGGTTGTTTCAGATTGCTAGATTTAGTTCTTCGTAAGGAGTCCGTCTAGGTTTGATTTTTCAGCCCTGTTTATCTAGTTGAGTGAATACTTTGAACTACCTTTGATTTCCGCGCTATAAGGTAGGATTTCTTATAGAGGTACTTGTTATAAAATAAATTAGCGACCGTAAGGGAGTCTAATTAAACTGGTGTTTTTAAGAACTCAATAGTAATCCATAGGTGTTTTCTAGAAAAGGGTCAGGGTTCCTGTTTAGCTTTTCTTTAAGGGAATAATTTTAGATCCCGGTTCCATAACTTATCATTTTCCTACTATTTGATAATTGATTCATTAGGAATTCTAGCCTAGGTGGTTGTTTGTCATCATTTGAATTATGTTTAGGTTTAAGTCGTCTTTAACTCTTAGTGATTAATTTAATATTAGTTAAATATTAGTTTTTAGTAAAACCCCCGAAAATAATATAAATAAATAGTCGCATCTGTAGTTGAGTCTAATTTAGCTAGTTTACGTAATTTAAAGAGTCTCGTGGGTTTTGTATCCGGACTTACTTAGCTGTACTAGAGTTGACCGGTTCACTTGATGGTTAGTAGTTTTAGTTATGTTAAGAGTCTAGAATTATTACTTAGTGTCTAGATTAGCGTAATTTTAGTTAATAAATTTATAACAACTTTTAGAACATCAAGTTTTTGTATTTGATGTTGTCTCAATTATACGTATTATTATATAAATATTCTCTACACTTTTAATTATTTTTGAGCCAGGTTTTTATGAATATTATTTTTAGTTGGCTCCTATGTAGATTTTCAAGGTTCTAAGAGACAATGAGCTTAAAAAGAACACTTTACTAAACTTGAGTCCATCGAATGAAACTTTAAACAACTCTTACATTTATTGATTTTTTTAAGCTATTGTTTATAAAGAAAAAGATATTAATTTATTCTGTGACATTTGAGCCAAAACAAGATATACCTCAGTACGTATTTACCAATTAAGCAAATAAACGCCTTTTGCGTAACAAACGAATGATTAATCGAACGGATCGGGTTATGACCCAGATATCTCGGGGGGGCATCTATAAGTGATATACGATCTATACAAGCTAAAATATTAGAAATACGGTCTTAGTTTGATAGCAAACAAGTTAAACGAAAATATGCTCGTTTAACTACCCGCTATAGATTTAAACGTGAAAGATAGTTACAAACCAAGCATTGTATCACCTGATAAGCCGAAAAAGACTTACCAAACACTTATTTGAAATGTTTTAAGTGATCCGTGAAAATATTTTTGATTTTTACAAACATATAGTATGTTTTTATAATTTTACACAAAACTAGCCGAAAAACACTTGTTTTCGCGCTGTTTAACGCACCCGATAAGTTTTTCGCGCCAAAAACCGAACCCGAACTAAATTTGGACCGGGATTTTCGTATTTGGGCTTGAGAAACCAGATTAATGGGCCAAAACAGCCCAAAGGGGAGGCCCATGGACTTCCGATCGGACAGCCCACCCCCACCCCCCATTCTTTTATAAAACTTGTTTAGGAAGCTTGTTTATCCAATTTGGTTTATAAAAACTGAAGTCCAAGCAGCTGCAAGTTGAAATTCCAGAAAACTTTCAAACTCTAAGGTATAGAGCTTAAATAAGTAGCTTTTGAACTTGTTTAAACTTGTTTAATACCATAAAAACATGTCTTGGTTATTAAAAATCATTCCTAACCGTGTAAAAATCCTAAAAATGGTCCATAAACATGTTTTGATCATACACATGGTAAGGAACCTGTTTTGATAGTTTTTTTTTTGGCCATAAACACGGATAAAAGGGTTGAAATGGCGTTTTTACGGTTCAAAAGTTCGTTTTTGTGCACTAGCCGAAACCCTAAGTTAAGGGCTGTTATGTTGATGAAATATTGCTTGGTTTGTGATATAGGACTTGTACCTAGCATTCTTAGAAGTACAAGAACCTGAAAACTTGATTAAAAGGTCGGAAACGATCCAACCCCGTTAAGGTAATGCCGGAACACTCGCTTACGGGCTATTTATGTTAAGGTTGTGATGTGCATATTGTTAGGACTTGAAATTTTTCAGGGACATCAGGGACTAGGTCAATAAGTCCCTATTCAAATTTGGTAATTTTTTGAACATCCGAGAATATTTGGCGAATTTATTACAGAATTGGGACGTTTATTTGGGAAAAATAGCTAAAATACTTGAAAAATTATGAAATTATTCTGAGAACTCAGATTTGATGAATTTTGATCACATATGAATTTTGGGATCATTTGGAAAAGTTTAAAGGTGTTTTGTTTATTTGCGTTCGTGTGAATTTTTACAGCCGAATTTGGGCCGAAAAGAATATTGCACGAGATTTTTACACTCTGGAATTGATACAGGTTGTTTTGGGACATGATTTGAGTATTCAGGAATTTTTGTGGAATTTTTGGAAATTTTTTGGGGTAAACGGACGATTTTCAGGCGAAATATAGCCCATAAAATGAATTTTTATAAATTAATAAATCTGTAAATAAATTCCAGAAATATTTTTATTAAAATCTACATATTTTAATTGATAAGTTTTTAAATTTTCATAATTTAATAATTAACAGTTAATTAATTATGCTAATCTGAATATTAAACAAATTCAGTTTTTATAACAACCGGCAAGTTCGCGACTAGTGAACCTGCGGGAAAATAAAAACACCAAGCGTGATCAAAAATCATATGTTTGGACTAATTAAGTGAAAATGAACTTTTCTATGAGAAACATGGACAATCCGGATGGATTGTGCGCGTTTCTTCTCAAATCAAATTGAATAAACGGAAACGGGCCCCGTGGCTAATCCGGGACCCCAGTGTGTGATCTTTCTTTATAACTTAATCATGTTATTAACCAATACATTTACCCAAGCTTATTTTCCCATAACTGCTTTCTGAACGCGTAAACAAGCAACTTGGCCCAGCTGGGAAAACGGGAGTCTGAGCCAAGTTCGGTTTTAAGTATTAGACATTGAACAACATCACAACCTAAGCCTATTGCCACTTTTTGGGCGTTCCAGCTACACCCAGATTAGTTATACAGCCCAGTTTAGTATTGAGATTATAATAATATTAAAATATTAATATTATTATAATATTGATTATAGGAACTACTAATCGCGGACCGAACAAACCACGAGCTGATACAGTACTGAATATCTACTAAACCGTGAGTTTCATGACCCCACTTTTAAACTGTTTTACGAACTTTTGGGGTGAAAAGCATGTTTGCTTATATCTATATACTTATCTGAAACATGTGATGATTTAAATTATCTAAGTGCTAACACACGAAAGTCCCCACGATCACAGTGATTAACTTCGAGCCGGTGGCTTGTGAATAGTACTATTGGTTTGACAAACCCAAACGGAATCGGCCTGGTTGCCGTGTCACATAGCGCCGTTTGCACATGACCATATTTATACAAACAGGCTATGTAGTGTTAGACATAGCTACCGGGGCATATTGTGGGCGAAAGGGGAGCCACAGTGGTTGATTGAGCGTGGGAAATGGATGCACGCAACACATACTGTCAAGGCTTCACTGTAGCTTAGCATAATTACATCATTTACATACATACATACTTATTTCATGATTACAAGTGTTAACTTGTGAATACTCATTACTGTTTTCTTGAAACTCGTGAAACTCACCAGCTCTAGTAGTTGACCCGTTTTAAACTGCTTTTCAGGTGTACCTAAATCGGAGTAATTTGGTGATCTGTTACTTGCCTAAAGTGTGTGGTCGATGCTATGTGAATAGAAGCAAGGGTGTTAGTAGTAAGAACGTTTAGTTAACGAATTAGTTTTGTTTGTACCACCTAGACTGTAAAACAATGATAGAACAAAGAAATGTAATATATTGTAAATTAGTTTGTAATATTTCTTTATAAACAATGTGTTGATACCAGAGGTGTCTGTTACATTCCCGTTTTACGCTTCCGCATTGTGCTAGTCGGGGTGTGACATATTCATTATAAGATAAAACAAAAAAATAAAAGAAAAATAATGGAATGCTTGTAGATTTCTTACTTTCAAATATTTTGGGATTTAGGTGATGTTGGAAAAATATTCCAAGAAAAATTTACGTGAGATGAGTTCTAATGCAACCAGAAATCATTGTTTGAATCAACATGTTAAATGGCTAGTAGAATGAAGCACATTACATGCAAATTAAGTGGGCTCGTATAGTTTCTTAAACTTGGGCCTATTATAGACTGATTTGTGGAATGGGCCTAGGCCGAAATTAAATCAGGAAGACGGTGACAACCATGAATAAAAGGGATATTAGTGGAATGAAATAGGGAGTCACGAATTGATTGAGATTTTGGAGCTGTGGGGGAGCCGGCTACGAACAAGAAGCACAACCAGTGAGAGAAGAGCATATCGGTTCAACCAGATAGTGTTTGGGTTCAAACATCTTTATTATTGGTTTGAATTTATTGTTTTCTTTATGAATTCAGTTTTTGAACCTTATTTATTTGGTTTGTTCTTGAGCATGGTTGCTGGCTAAACCCTTAAACCACCTAGGTTTATGATGAACTTTTGTTGATATTGGATTTTAGTTTGGACTTTGCTTTTGTTATGATTTATGATTAAGTAAGAGGTTTCTTATTATTTATTCGATGCATATGTGTGCTTAGGATTGTTTGACGAGTTTTATTATTTCACGGTTTCCTTGGTGATTGTCAGTCATATGATAGGATTCCATTAGGTCATCTACTGTGTGTTTTTTACTAGTTTATGGTTGATTTGCAATAAAGCCATAGGAACAATATTAATAAATCAAATAGACCTAAGTGTGCTGCTAATCTAAATAGCTGTGAGGTGATAGATTATATGATAAGTCTTGTTTGTTTAAGATTGCTAGATTTATTTCCTCGTAGGGAGTCCGTTTAGGTTTGATTTTTCAGCCTTGTTTATCTAGTTGAGTGAATACTTTGAACTACCTTTGATTTCCACGCTGTAAGGAAGGATTTCTTATAGAGGTACTTGTCATAAAATAAACTAGTGACCGTAAGGGAGTCTAATTAAACTGATGTTTTTAAAAACTTAATAGAAATCCATAGGTGTCTTCTTGAAAAGGGTCAGTGTTGTGTTGTAAAACACACGTATTTTTCGCACGTTTTATCTACGTATTATATTATATTTTATATGTTTTAACTCGTTTTAGATAGGTTTTACATACATTTATTAATCTTGTAGGTTTTGGGTAAAAGAAAGGAAGAAACCGGGACTTTTCGAGCATTCTACGAGCATTTTACGCATACGTTTTCATGTAAACATCTCAAGGCCCGACCTGTATGCATCATGGAGGCCCAAGACCATATTATATTATATTATATTATATAAAAAAAAATAAAAACCCTAAGTTGCTACAGCAATAGTCCAATCGGACCAGGCAGCAAGGGGGGAAGAAGGAAAAAAGTTTTTTCGGCTTAGGTTTTGATCGTGTAGCGGCTAGGGAAGGAAGAAGACACAAGAACCAAGCCTCGGGATCATTCACCATCAGTTGTAGCAGCCAAGAACAGCCCGGAATTCATTCATATCCTTACATCTTTTTCATTGTTCATATACTTTGATTTACTTGTTCAATTGATTAGTAGTTTTGCAATTACTTGAGAGATTGACTTGTTATTGATTAGTATTGGTTATTGAATGTTTGGATTGATGTTTAAGATGAGTTTAATGATGCTTTTATTTAATGTTCATGGCTGTCCAAATAATATAAGAGGCTAAACTTGTTAGTTCTACCTAGGAATGATGATTCTTGTTAGTGTTTGATGAGCTTGTTGGATTGTTTGATTGATAGACTTGAATTGTTATTGTAAAGTTTGATTTAAACATGAAATAGGTTGTGTTTAAGGGCTGGAAATTCTAGTGATTCATTGCATTAACCCCGTGTGTTGATTGATTAGTTTTGTGTTGATTGATCGGTGCATTGTTTGATTCTAGACTTTGTGTTTAGGGTTTGTTTGCGGTAGGAATAACCGTAGGGTTTTGTTGCGTGATTATTTGGATTAAGTACAGCGGTTAAACACCTTCTTTGAGACCGAGAGGTGATAGGAAGTTAGGGTTGTCTCATTGCCTTTGCATGCTAGAATAAGGATTGCGCGAGAGCGAGTTCGTTTCTTGTCAGGTTTAGGAAGTTTGAGCGACTAGTTGATCTATTTTGGTTTAAGTTGAATTGTTCCTCTATCCTTGGTTGTGTAGTATTCATTACCATTAGGGTCGAGTGTTGGTGAGACCGAGAGGTGATCCTTCATTAGAACACGTTAGCAATTGTTTCCCGGTTTGGTCGTTTTAGCCAATTTTGAGTAGTTTAGGCTTGTTGTGTGAGACCGAGAGGTAATCCAGTAAGGCCGAGCGATCCTTAGTCATGTCATCTTTAGGGACCGGTGTCTATATATCATCCAATCCATTAGCTTGTTAGGCCTACAATTTGATTTAGACCTAGGTAGACGTTTTTCTCCATCCGAAGTCAACTCGGTTAGTTTTCCATTAAGTTTTCTATTTTTGGTAAGTTTTGTTAGTCAGTCTAGTTAGTTCAGTTAAGTATTTAAAAATCAAAAATCAATATAATTATTATTATAAGGTAGGTCTTGTCTAGGGTTAGTGATCTTTAGCGTTCTGACGTGTCCACGTGTTCGATACTCGGACTTCCTAAGTCAATACTACTTGCGATAGGTACACTTGCCGGCAGTGTGTGGTTTTAGGATTTTCGTTTTAATATTAAAGCTTAGTTGTGAGGGTCATATTTATAGGGTTATTAGACACACATCAGTCAGGGTTCCTGTTTGGGTTTTCTTTAAGTGAATAATTTAAGATCACGGTTCCATAACTTAGCATTTTCCAACTATTTGATAATTGATACGTTAGGGATTCTAGCCTAGGTGGTTGTTTATCGTTATCTGAGTTAAGTCTAGGTTTAAGTCGTGTTTAACTCTTAGTGATTAATTTAATATTAGTTTTTAGGAAAACCCCCAAAAATAATTTAAATAAATAGTCGTTTGAGTCTAATTTAGCTAGTTTACGTAATTTAAAGAGTTTCGTGGGTTCGATGTCCGCACTTACGTAGCTGTACTAGAGTCGACCGGTTCACTTGTCGGTTAGTAGTTTTAGTTAAAGTTAAGAGTCTAGAATTAATACTTAGTGTCTAGATTAGCGTAATTTTAGTTAATAAATTTATAACTACTTTTAGCACATCAAGTTTTTGGCGACGTTGCCGGGGAACTCTTGGCGATTGCGTTATTAGCTTTGATTAGAATTACTTCCTATATACGTGTTATTTATATTTTGTTTTGTTTTGTTTTTGATTCATAGGAGTCTAAGTAGTTTTTATTTTATTTTTATTTTTGTTTTTTTAGAGTCTTTTTGAGTCGTAGGAGTTAGGTTAATATAGTTTAGTTTAGTTGCTTTAAATTAGTTTAGTTTTTTCTTTAATATATCGTTTATTGCTATTCTCTGGTGCTCGTGATACTTTTCTGTTTACGTTTATCTTTGCAATGATCTTCATGGAGTGCTACTATGAGTCCAAATTTTGCCCAATATATGATAGGATGGGGAATGTTGTTGGTTTTAAGGACTCATCTGGTGCAATGATGGATTACATACCACATCCAGAAGAGATATTCATTGATTCTATGCGTGTCGTTCATAGCATGAATCCAAGTACACCGTTTGGGGATTTTATGGATGAGTTTCGGTCAGGCTTAAAATGTCGAATACAACTTAGTGAGTCGATGATAGAGTTGGAGGATCTTGGCTTGGAGAATCAGATGGAGGAGAGTATTCCCTTTTGGGAGGAAGAGTTTCGAGATGAATTTGGAGAAGAGTTATTGGGTTTAACCGATATGGATGAGAGTGATTTTAACCCCAAAAGAGATATTAGGGAGCTTGAAGTATTGTTAATTGGGGAGCCGGTTAAGAAGCTAAATGTCAAAGAAGAATCACATGAGTTATCCGAAGAATTAAAGAATAAAGAACTGCATCTCATTGTGAAACATCATCCGCGCGTGCGCAGTAAAGCTGGCAGGATTTTAGAAATACTCGTACGTGGATCGCCATGTAAATCAAGAGCCCCAAGAAGGAGGATATCTGGAGTCAGGAATCAAAGTGTGCCAAATTTGTCAAGTCCTCAAAATTTCAATAATTGGTGGATCGAGCTGAATGCATATTTTTATGCCCACATGAGTTTGAAAATTAGTTTCTTCCCAACTAGTTGTAAAAGAAGAGTGTTGAAGAGCACTGATGGGAAGAGGATAAAGGAGAAGCCTCCTGATTGAGGTTTCGGGAACGAGTCCGGCTGAAGAGTCTTTTATAAACTTAGCGCTTCACGGGAGGCAACCCGGTACTATATTTTCATTCTATTTTTATTTTTATTTTGGTTTTATTTCTTTGCTCTGCCGGGTGTTTCTTCTCTTACTTGTAGGTTGCTTCAGCTTGCTTTAGATGATGATTGATGAGGTATGGTTTTAAACAAGTGTGGGGATGCCACTTGCTTCAGGATTACTGTTTTTGGTCGTGAGAGATGACATTATTTGAAGATAATTTGCTGATCGTGTTCGAATTGGAGGGCACAGAATACGACTCATGAGGCATATCGTCAATTTACCAGGGGAGTCTGTTCCAGTTCATTAATTTATTTTTAATTTTTGCATAATCTTATTGGTAATTTCCTTTTTCTCACATTGAGGACAATGTCAAATTTAAGTGTGGGGATGGGAAATTGATGTTTTCGGCAAAAATAAAAATATAAAATAAAAATTAAAAAAAATCATAAAAAAAGCGTAAAAAAATTGAAAAATGTCCCAAGAATTTAATGAATATTTTTGCACTAAAATGGAAAATGATAGTATAATCGGGGAATTGGTTTTTCAAACTACTAATATATATGAGATAATGAAAAAGAAAGTGTACTAAGCCTTGGATGTGTCGGTAGGCCCAACTAGTCTTGAAAGGTTTCCCGTTGCATATTCTTAATAAACCTAATTAATCTTAAATTTTGTGGGTTCTCATCCTAGGGGGATAGTGAAGCTGAAATTCGATAAGGCATAGAGAGTATTACCGTAAGCTAACTACTCTAAGGTGGTGAGAATTGAATGCACTTTAAATTAGCATGCCACTTCGTTTTATGAAAATAAATAAAGAGTGGTGGCGCTCGGCTATGTCCAATTTTTATACAAGCTTAGAAATTAGTTATATATTTAGTGAAAAAGATGCCTAAGAGCACTACAAAAAAAATAAAAATAAAAATAAATAAGTATTACAAAAGTTGATCTAAAAAAAAGGATGAAAAAGTTATGTAATGAAAAATGCTAAAAAAACATTCACATAAAAAAAATTAGAAAAAGAGGCCAAAGTGCACATACTAGATGGGGCTGAGAGTTTACCTGTTACTAAGGGGATGGTGACTTTGAGGATACAATATTGAGACTCGAAAGTTTTTAGTCAATAAATATTTTTTTTAGGGAATTATAGGACAAAGTCCAATAATATTTAGGGCATGCTCGTACGACCTCACTTGACCTATCATTCATAATTCCATCTAAGTGTATTTTCTTCTTACCATTAAGGGGTTTTATCTTATGGTGATATATTGAACCAGTTTGCTTCAACTCGATTATTTTTAATGGTCTTTACTATGTTTGAGATAGGGTAGGTGGATTTTAACTCCAAAAGTGTGAGACCCATAGGTTTTTGATATCACATGAACTTAAATGCTTAATATGTGTGGGGGCTTGATAGGCTGGTAGCTGGGTTTAAGTGGACAACAATATCGGCAATCGCGGTTTTTACGTTTATCTGAGCTTTAAGATAATCTATATGTTTTAAAGATCAATTTTTCCGATTATGATTCCATTGCAAATAGCTTTTTCAGGGACGAAAAAGGTTTAAGTGTGGGGATATTTGATGTGGTCTCAATTATACGTATTATTATATAAATATTCTTTACACTTTTAACTATTTTTGAGCCAGGTTTTTTATGAATATTATTTTTAGTTGGCTCCTATGTGGATTTTCAAGGTTCTAAGAGATAATGAGCTTAAAAAGAATACTTTTACTAAACTTGAGTCCATCGAATGAAACTTTAAACTAATCTTACATTTATTGATTTTTTTAAGCTATTGTTTATAAATAAAAAGATAATAATTTATTAATTATAAGATAAAACAAAAAAATAAAATAAATATAATGGAATGCTTGCAGATTTCTTACTTTCAAATATTTTGTGATTTAGGTGATGTTGGAATAATATTCCAAGAAAAATTTACGTGAGATAAGTTCTAATGCAACCAGAAATCATTGTTTAAATCAACATGTTAAATGGCCACTAGAATGAAGCATATTACAAGCAAATTAAGTGGGCTCGTTTAGTTTCTTAAACTTGGGACTATTATAGATTGATTTGTGGAATGGGCCTAGGCCGAAATTAAATCAGGAAGACGGTGACAACCATGAATAAAAGGGATATTAGTGGAATGAAATAGGGAGTCACGAATTGATTGAGATTTTGGAGCTGTGGGGGAGCCGGCTACGAACAAGAAGCACAACCAGGGAGAAAAGAGCATATCGGTTCAACCAGATAGTGTCCGGGTTCAACACCTACTCGTTCAAACATCTTTGTTATTGGTTTGAATTTATTGTTTTCTTTATGAATTCAGTTTTTGAACCTTATTTATTTGGTTTGTTCTTGAGTATGGTTGTTGGCTAAATCCCTAAACCACCTAGGTTTATGATGAACTTTTGTTGATATTGGATTTTAGTTTGGACTTTGCTTTTTTTCTGATTTATGATTAAGTAAGAGGTTTCTTGTATTTATTCGATGCATATGTGTGCTTAGGATTGTTTGACGAATTTTATTGTTTCATAGTTTCCTTGGTGATTGTCAGTCATATGATAGGATTCTATTAGGTCATCTACTGTGTGTTTTTTACTAGTTTATGGTTTATTTGCAATAAAGCCATAGGAACAATATTAATAAATCAAATAGACCTAAGTGTGCTACTAATCTAAATAGCTGTGAGGTGATAGATTATATGAAAAGTCTTGGTTGTTTAAGATTGCTAGATTTAGTTCTTCGTAAGGAGTCCGTCTAGGTTTGATTTTTAAGCCTTGTTTATCTAGTTGAGTGAATACTTTGAACTACCTTTGATTTCTGCGCTGTAAGGTAGGATTTCTTATAGAGGTACTTGTCATAAAATAAATTAGCGATCGTAAGGAAGTCTAATTAAACAGGTGTTTTTAAGAACTTAATAGAAATCCATAGGTGTCTTCTTGAAAAGGGTCAAAGTTCCTGTTTGGGTTTTCTTTAAGTGAATAATTTAAGATCCCGGTTCCAACTTAGCATTTTCCCACTATTTGATAATTGATACATTAGGGATTTTAGCCTAGGTGGTTGTTTATCATTATCCTTATACATCTTGTCAGCTCCGGGGTCTATTGAGTACCTTGACTATGAGCCTCATCTTATATTAGCTTCCTTATTTCTTCCTCATCGGGAACCCATAACCTTTCCATAAAGTATATGGATCCATCTTCCCTTGGTTCCAATTTCCTTTCTGCTCCACATAGCAATTCATTCTTCAAATCATTACGCTGTACTGCTTCTTCTTGTGCTTTCATAATCTGTTCCTTCAGGCTTGTTTGAACGATCATGCCTAGCGCTCGCACTTGTAGTGGCTTTACTCTTTCCTTACGACTAAGCGCATCAGTGACTACGTGTAACATCCCGAAATTTCCAAAATAATATTAATTGTATTACTTAATAATAGAGGGAAAGTTTACTCGGGTTATCGGGAAATAAATAAATAGAGTAGGAGTTGGTATGGGTCGAGCTAGTGTTGGGTAATGGATATGGGTTATGGACTTGGGTTATGAAAGAAGAAAGGAGAGTCCATGGGCTTAAGCCCATGATCCCTAAATATAAATACCATTAATCACCAATTAATCCTCATTCTCACATATTTTATACACCACCAAAACACACACAACACCATCTTATAACCCGAACCAAGATCCGAAGGCGAAAACCCGAGCTTGTTGGTGCTGGAACGTCGTGACGGACCAAAACAACATCAAGGCTTAACCGGGTTCGTAGTTCGACTCGTTCAAGGTACGTTTATAGTTAGAAATCGTTCGTATAGGTTCGGTTTGATTTGGGAAATCATAGATCCGTGTTAGTTTGTTATAAACAAACCTAAAACAACAAATATTACTGGAATTGATTAGCATTTGATAGGTTAATTGTTAACCTAAAGGAACCCGTAACCTATATGCCTAAATCGCACCCCTTAAACATCGATGTTAGGCCGATTTGATGGTTGGGGTTTGTAGGCGCTGGTCAGACGATTCCGTGGATACCTAAATCGAGTTGTTTGGTTAAGAAACGAAGATGATTAAGGACGAACAGTAGCTGCAGCCGACAACTTCGCCTGCAAGCTAAGTTCGCCTGACGAACTTCGCCTGCAAGCTAAGTTCGCCTGATGACAACTTCGCCTAAAAGCAAAGTTCGCCTGATGACAACTTCGCCTAAAAGCTAAGTTCGCCTGATGACAACTTCGCCTAAAAGCTAAGTTCGCCTGATGACAACTTCGCCTAAAAGCTAAGTTCGCCTGATGACAACTTCGCCTAAAAGCTAAGTTCGCCTAAGGGTTAACTTCACCTAAAGCTAAGTTCGCCTAAGGGTTAACTTCGCCTAAAGCTAAGTTCGCCTAAGGTTTAACTTCGCCTAAAGCTAAGTTCGCATAAGGTTTAACTTCGCCTAAAGTCGAGTTCGATTAGAAAATAAATTATAAACGATAAGTAAAAGTAAGCTAATACTAGGCCACCAGATTAGATCAGGCGAGTATTGATACGTGTAACTTATACAGTCAGCCGAGCTCAGTTAAAGAAGGGATTTACAACTATCGGAGGAAGAGGCAGAGTTCAGGTGAGTTTCTAGCCCCATTTATGTGTTATGTTTTCGGGGCTATGTGCATACTCGACGTGTTTGTTAATACGCTTATCCTAAGAGATAAGTGTATGCCTTATGTGAATGATGTGATATGTATGAATGATTGCTTGATGGTACGTGAACGATCTTAGGATATTGCATGTACTGTCAGGTTGTAACGCTAAGCATAAGGTAAGTATGATATGTATGTTTATGTGTATGAATGTGATAAAGTTAATAAAAGAATGAAAGGATGGTTGTATGGTTACGAAGAGGGTACCGGGCCCTAATAATACTCGAGGTATGATGTATGGTTGTATGGTAACGAAGAGGGAATCGAACCCTACTAATATTCGAGAACTAGGGAACCGAACCCTACTAATATTCGCGGAAAGAGGGACCAGACCCTTATAATATCTGTGATGTTAGGGACCAGACCCTTATAATATCTGTGATGTTAGGGACCAGACCCTTATAATATCTGTGATGTTAGGGACCAGACCCTTATAATATCTGTGATGTTAGGGACCAGACCCTTATAATATCTCTGATGTTAGGGACCAGACCCTTATAATATCTGTGATGTTAGGGACCAGACCCTTATAATATCTGTGATGTTAGGGACCAGACCCTTATAATATCTGTGATGTTAGGGACCAGACCCTTATAATATCTGTGAGGTTATAGGACGAAAGGCTCTTTAAAACGTAGGATTATGTATGTAAAGAAAGTATGAAGGTAAGAATGAAAGTATATGCAATTATGTGTGTATGAAAGAAAGTTAAGAGGTTAAGTATGTAACGTAAGAAGGTATTGTATGATTATGTGATTAACTAGAACTCACTCAGCGTAGCTGACTTTTAGTATGCACGCAGGTGAGTAGGAGGAGGCATCTCGCTTGAGGAGACACGTGTCACTGAATAAGAGGCTGGCGTCGGAAGACTCAAGATGTTTAAGTTTAATGTTTCGTTTATTTTGAAAGGCAAAATGATGTTTTAAGACAAGACGTGTTTTGATATGAAATGTTTTAAGAAAGTTTTTATATTCCGCGAAAGTTTTAATGAACTCTGATTTGTAAGAACTGTGTTTTTGAGTAAATCCGACGCGAAAGTAGGGCTACCGGGTTCGGGGCCTTACAAGTTGGTATCAGAGCAAAGTTCGAGAGATTTAAGCATCTTACATGCTTAGACTCGAACAGAGATTGGGATTTAAGTAAGAAAGGAAAGAAGATGCCAGTTCAAGAATGCCATGTGTCGCTCAAGCAAGATCAGTAAAGGTAAAGTGTATGATTAAATGATATATGTTAATGAGAAAGAAAAGATATGTGAACGATAGGGATACGAATAATTGATTGTTTGATTTGACTAACTGCTTAAGTAGAACCAGCACAAATAGACTCATAAATGGAAGTGTATAGGACACGGAAAGCAACGTGATCAGCTAGTCACAGCTGGCCACTGTTATTACCTGTTAGCCTTGCTATCCTTGTACTAAATAGTTCCTTGAGTGATGATGTTTGTGTTTTCCCTTTTAGAATACTAATGGCTGGAGCTGGAGAAATTGTTGGAACTGGAGGTCGCACTGGACGTCGTGGCAGGCCTCGTCTTGTCTGGCAACCCTCGGTAGAAGAAGTTTCCAACACCGGAGACGAAGGAGGCGCAGCTGGAGGAAACCCGAGCAACAACGAAGGACATCAACTTAACCCTGCTGTTCTAGCTGCCATTTCCCAAGCTGTGGCAACTGCCATGAAGACTGGGAAATCCGAAGGATCTGCTGGAAGAATTGCTGGAGGATCAGGAGAGAATGGTAGGAAGGATGGTGAGGGAGGGAATGGTGACTCGAGTGAAGCTGGATCTGTCAAGGTTGGTGATGAAAACAGAGGTCGAGGTGGGTGTAACTACAAGTCCTTCAAGGGATGCGACCCGCCGAAGCTGACTGGTTTGGGAGACACAATCGCTACTCTCCAATGGATAACCATTATGGACAAGATTATCCGCATTAGCGAATGCCGTCCCGACCAAGCTGTGGGTTATGTTACTCAGTCATTTGAGGAAGAAGCTATGTATTGGTGGGAAAGTGTGGAGCAGAGAAAGACTAGGGATGAGATCAAGGCGTTGAGATGGGACGATCTGAAAGAGTTGGTGATGAAGAAGTTGTGTGCAGATGCCGAGGTTGAAAGGACGGAGATGAAGTTCCTAAATTTAAAGGCCGGTATGATGACACATCGTGAGTACACCACTGAATTCAACCGCATGTCTAGGCTGGTTCCTGACATGGTGAACACCGAGGCGAAACGGATCAAGTGCTACGTTAGAGGACTTCCCCAGAAGGTCCGCATGTTAGTCAGGGCCGACAAACCGGTTACCTTTGAGTCTGCGGTCGAGTTGGCGGAGATGGTCTATGTTGATCTGGCGGCGGATGATGTGGAAGTGGAAGATGAG
This sequence comes from Bidens hawaiensis, assembly GCF_021521415.1. Lineage (NCBI taxonomy): Eukaryota > Viridiplantae > Streptophyta > Magnoliopsida > Asterales > Asteraceae > Bidens > Bidens hawaiensis. The sequence goes on from NW_027492910.1 coordinate 25,820, forward strand.
GAAAAAGGGAAAGGAACTAAAAGAGCTAGGGATGTCGTGGAGTGTGCAGGGAGAAAGACATAGAAGATGGCAGGAAAGGAAGCATGTAAGGTGTGCGGGAAGATGCACTTGGGGGAATGCAAGGCTGGTCCAAATCAGTGCTACCGATGTGGGAGGAAGGGGCACATCTCCCGTGAATGCACCGAGGACCAGGAGTGTTACAAGTGTGGTAAGTCAGGTCACATAGCTAGGGAGTGTGGAGAAGCCGTGACAGTGGGGGAAGGAAGAGGGGACGCGTGAAAGGATGGTCTATTAGCTGTTGAGGAGGTTGCCGGAGAATAAGTGGCATGTCACAGTTGTTTTATGTTTAGTAGTTAAAGAGTGTTTTATGTTACAGTTGAACCTATGTTTGTTTAGCAAGCTTGAATGATTTCCTTTGATGTTATGAAGTACTTGTGACTTATTGTGATTTTGTATGAACGACCTATGAATTTATCTTGAATGCATGTTGGTTATGATAAATAGTTGTGTGATGGTAAAGCATCGCCTTAGGAGTTAGCGTTATTATAGACAACAAGGTTCCTCGGGAAGGCGATACGAGACTTGGTACATCGAGGGCTTCATGGACAAGCTACCGTAATAGCTAAAACACATGATCACCGCTCGATGACTACAAGTTAGGAGTAAGAGGGATAACCCAGAAAGCAAAGGCGATTCAATAAAGTGTGTAAATATAAGAAGTTTTCCTTTTATAGGATATAAGTTAGGTTTCGGGGACGAAACCTCTTTAAGGAGGGAAGACTTGTAACATCCCGAAATTTCCAAAATAATATTAATTGTATTACTTAATAATAGAGGGAAAGTTTACTCGGGTTATCGGGAAATAAATAAATAGAGTAGGAGTTGGTATGGGTCGGGCTAGTGTTGGGTAATGGATATGGGTTATGGACTTGGGTTATGAAAGAAGGAAGGAGAGTCCATGGGCTTAAGCCCATGATCCCTAAATATAAATACCATTAATCACCAATTAATCCTCATTCTAACATATTCCATACAGCACCAAAACACACACAACACCATCTTATAACCCGAACCAAGATCCGAAGGCGAAAACCCGAGCTTGTTGGTGCTGGAACGTCGTGACGGACCAAAACAACATCAAGGCTTAACCGGGTTCGTAGTTCGACTCGTTCAAGGTACGTTTATAGTTAGAAATCGTTCGTATAGGTTCGGTTTGATTTGGGAAATCATAGATCCGTGTTAGTTTGTTATAAACAAACCTAAAACAACAAATATTACTGGAATTGATTAGCATTTGATAGGTTAATTGTTAACCTAAAGGAACCCGTAACCTATATGCCTAAATCGCACCCCTTAAACATCGATGTTAGGCCGATTTGATGGTTGGGGTTTGTAGGCGCTGGTCAGACGATTCCGTGGATACCTAAATCGAGTTGTTTGGTTAAGAAACGAAGATGATTAAGGACGAACAGTAGCTGCAGCCGACAACTTCGCCTGCAAGCTAAGTTCGCCTGACGAACTTCGCCTGCAAGCTAAGTTCGCCTGATGACAACTTCGCCTAAAAGCAAAGTTCGCCTGATGACAACTTCGCCTAAAAGCTAAGTTCGCCTGATGACAACTTCGCCTAAAAGCTAAGTTCGCCTGATGACAACTTCGCCTAAAAGCTAAGTTCGCCTGATGACAACTTCGCCTAAAAGCTAAGTTCGCCTAAGGGTTAACTTCGCCTAAAGCTAAGTTCGCCTAAGGGTTAACTTCGCCTAAAGCTAAGTTCGCCTAAGGTTTAACTTCGCCTAAAGCTAAGTTCGCCTAAGGTTTAACTTCGCCTGAAGTCGAGTTCGATTAGAAAATAAATTATAAACGATAAGTAAAAGTAAGCTAATACTAGGCCACCAGATTAGATCAGGCGAGTATTGATACGTGTAACTTATACAGTCAGCCGAGCTCAGTTAAAGAAGGGATTTACAACTATCGGAGGAAGAGGCAGAGTTCAGGTGAGTTTCTAGCCCCATTTATGTGTTATGTTTTTGGGGCTGTGTGCATACTCGACGTGTTTGTTAATACGCTTATCCTAAGAGATAAGTGTATGCCTTATGTGAATGATGTGATATGTATGAATGATTGCTTGATGGTACGTGAACGATCTTCGGATATTGCACGTACTGTCAGGTTGTAACGCTAAGCATAAGGTAAGTATGATATGTATGTTTATGTTTATGAATGTGATAAAGTTAATAAAAGAATGAAAGGATGGTTGTATGGTTACGAAGAGGGTACCGGGCCCTAATAATACTCGAGGTATGATGTATGGTTGTATGGTAACGAAGAGGGAATCGAATCCTACTAATATTCGAGGAAAGAGGGACCAGACCCTTATAATATCTGTGATGTTAGGGACCAGATCCTTATAATATCTGTGATGTTAGGAACTAGACCCTTATAATATCTGTGATGTTAGGGACCAGACCCTTATAATATCTGTGATGTTAGGGACCAGACCCTTATAATATCTCTGATGTTAGGGACCAGACCCTTATAATATCTGTGATGTTAGGGACCAGACCCTTATAATATCTGTGATGTTAGGGACCAGACCCTTATAATATCTGTGAGGTTATAGGACGAAAGGCTCTTTAAAACGTAGGATTATGTATGTAAAGAAAGTATGAAGGTAAGAATGAAAGTACATGCAATTATGTGTGTATGAAAGAAAGTTAAGAGGTTAAGTATGTAACGTAAGAAGGTATTGTATGATTATGTGATTAACTAGAACTCCCTCAGCGTTGCTGACTTTTAGTATGCACGCAGGTGAGTAGGAGGAGGCATCTCGCTTGAGGAGACACGTGGCACTGAATAAGAGGCTGGCATCGGAAGATTCAAGATGTTTAAGTTTAATGTTTCGTTTATTTTGAAAGGCAAAATGATGTTTTAAGACAAGACGTGTTTTGATATGAAATGTTTTAAGAAAGTTTTTATATCCCGCGAAAGTTTTAATGAACTCTGATTTGTAAGAACTGTGTTTATGAGTAAATCCGACGCGAAAGTAGGGCTACCGGGTTGGGGGCCTTACACTACGTTTGCTCTTCCGGGATTATAACGGATTTCAAAGTCGTAATCGTTTAGAAGTTCCACCCATCTTCTTTGCCTCATGTTTAACTCCTTCAGATCGAAAATGTGCTGCAAATTCTTGAGATTCGTAAAAATGACACATCTTGTTCCATACAGGTAATGTCTCCAAATCTTAAGCGTAAACACCACAACTCCCAACTCTAGATCATGGGTGGTGTAATTCTTCTCGTGCACCTTTAGCTGTCGTGACGCATATGCTATCACCTTGTCTTCTTGCATTAGAACGCATCCGAGGCCTTGATGTGATGCGTCACAATATACCACAAAGTTGTCGGTTCCTTCCAGGAGCGCTAGAATTGGTGCTTGACATAACTTTTGCTTTTAGGTTTGAAACGCCTCCTCTTGATTTGGCGTTTTCTCTCCTTTTGAGTCATAATGGTCAGAAGTAACGCTATCTTTGAGAAGTTTTCGATAAATCTTCAATAATATCCCGCTAGACCTAGGAATTGCGAATCTCTGACGGTGTCGTGGGTGCTTCCCACTTCTTCACTGCCTCAATCTTTCCGGGATCCACATGAATTCCTTTTTCATTTACTACGTGACCAAGAAAATGTATTTCTCTTAACCAAAATTCACACTTTGACAATTTGGCATACAACTTCTCTTTACCTAGCAGCTCCAATATCAGTCTCATGGTGTTGCTCGCGGTCCTTCTTGCTTCGTGAGTATATCAAAATATCATCTATGAATACGATCACGAACTTGTCTAGGTACGGTTTTGTTAGTGCATAATGTCTATTGCTAGGGTCTTAGATGTATTAGATATGATTGTGTTGGACTAGAATTGTCAAATGTATGTTTTGTAGTTGGATTTTAACGCGTAAGTCCATAAGACCGCATATGATATGCGGCGCATAACATATGTGCCGTATAACTTACACGGGCTTGGGTTCTTTCTTGTTGTTTCCTATAAATATGGGACTTATGCATTATTATGTAGACTTTTGGTGAATGTTAGAGTGAGAGAGTAGAGAGAGAAAGTTGCTACAAAGTCGTATCTTGTAATCTTTGAAGTTATCAATGAAGAATATGCTTAATGTTTACTTGTTTTGTTCACTCTCAATGGATTCCGCACTTTGAGATACAAGCTGTAACATATAGTGATCCTAATTGTTGTATAGATCAGCATGGCATCCTCTTTCAAGTGGTATCAGAGCTTTACGGCTCGTTACTAGCTTGAACATCACAAGTTTTCATGGTTTTTGTCTCTATCTACTAATTCAACCATCAAAAGTCCTTCAATTTTTCATAAGACAATCCTTACCTATCTGTGACAAATACTTTAAGTGTACACTCAAGTCCTACATCATTTGAACCTCCAAACTGCCAAAATTCTAAAAAGATGTCTTTTAGCGGATATGTCATGTAACGTCCGTAAATTTCCGATAAAACGTATAACCTTATAGTGTTGTGTGCACCTCCCGGGCTTGACCCGACATTCTCCCGAGAGCTCCTTGCCACCCTCGTAAACGTATCTTACTTAGCTTTTCGTTCAAATTCAACCCTTAGTAAAGTGGAGGGGCCAGAATGTTATTTTGTTATTATAATTTATATAAAACAAAATTAAACCCTAACCCTAACATTGGTTCGATCGGCGCCCCCTAGACCCCCCCCCCCCTTCTTGATTTTCGTTCAAACCAGCCATCATCCGGCCTTTAGAAGTCTAATTCCAGGTCGATACTAAATTTCTACAACCTTTTTTCACCCTAATTCATCCTTATAGCTCTTTTATTTTTCGAAAAATAGTTGTTTTTAGGCTTGCCGGATGGCTTTCCAATTGGGTAGTTTGGGTGCTGTTTCGGCTAAGGTTTTTGCACCACAATCCTCCTAGGTAAGTCCCGTATAACATACTTTAAAATCGTTTGCATTGGTGTTAGTTTGATTGGTCAACTAGGTGTGGTGACCACTGACATGAGCTCCTTCCATTCGGTGGTTACGCTGGCAGGTACATTGTATGAACAGAGAGAGATGGTGAGCCCAACTGAGTCTGGAAAAGATTGGAAACCGAGCTCTAACTCCAATGGCAAACGTTATGGGGGCAACAATTCTGTGTCGGCAGGAAAGAAAGCAAGAACTAAAACGTCGAATTATAGGGGAGATGCGTATGATGGGAGATTAAGAAGTGTGGGAAACCGCATAGTGGGGAATGTAGGTCTATGTCTATCACTTGTTTCCGATGTGCGAAAGCTGGACACTTCCACTACGAGTGTCCGAGGTTGACTTGTTACCGGTGTGAGGGGTCTGGGCATTTGGCATCTCGGTGCACTGAAGATAATGCAGGCGGGAGGTTCTGAGCGGGGAAACTCTTCTAGGGTTAAGTTGGAAGACAAGCCAAAGACTAAGGCTAGGGCCTTCAGTATCTCTACGAAGGAGGTGGAGAAGGACGCGGACACGATTTCAGGTAATCCCTTGCGTTCGTATTAATCGTTAAAATATTTTACCGAGTATTTCTCTTCTTATCTAATGCTCTTGTGTGTAATAGTTCGACTAGAATGTAGTACGCTATCTTCAGTAGCGATCCTATTTATACCTGTCTAGTGTATGACTTGATGATTTGAGTTGCCTCATTCTGTGCTCGTTCCTGTGCAGCGGGATTCGGGAACGAATCCCCTATTTAGGGGGGTTAACTTGTAACGTTCGTAAATTTCCGATAAAAGGTATAACCTTATAGTGTTGTGTGCACCTCCCGGGCTTGTCCTTGCCACCCTCGTAAAAGTATCTTACTTAGCTTTTCGTTCAAGTTCAACCCTTAGTAAAGTGGAGGGGCCAGAATGTTATTTTGTTATTATATTTTATATAAAAAAAAATTTAAACCCTAACCCTAACATTGGTCCGATCTGCGCCCCCTAGACCCCCCCTTCTTGATTTTCATGCAAACCAACCATCATCCGGCCTCTAGAATTCCAATTCTAGGTCGGTACTAAATTGCTACTACCTTTTTTCACCCTAATTCATCCTTATAGCTCGTTTATTCGTCGAAAAACGGTTGTTTTTAGGCTTGCCGGGTGGCTGTCGAATTGGGTAGTTTCGGGGCTTTTTTGGCTAAGTTTTTTGCACCACAATCCTCCTAGGTAAGTCCCGTATAACATACTTTAAAATCATGTGCATTGGTGTTAATTTGATTGGTCAACTAGTTGTAGATTGAAAGTGGATATTCGATTGTCTAGAATAGCGAATTGTTGCGTTTAACGCGAGTATTGGAGTAATTAACGACCAATTCAGTTCGGGTGTCCTTGGTTCGGGTTACGAGCTGTTGAAAAATCATTTTTATATGTATGGGGGCTGAATTGGTTGTCGGTTACTCAAAACAGGTCGGTACAACGCGCATTTGCGTTTATTGAATAGTTAGTGCGTTATACTTGCGAGTTACCGACCCATTAGACTCGTGTACTGTCGTGTGGACTTATTGGCAGTGAAATTCTCGTATTGGGTCCACACGGGGCTGAGTTGGATGTTAACTGCTTAAACAACTCTTAAACGCACGTGTTAGTATCACCTAGTGCTTCCGAGGGTAATTTGGGAATTCTTTATTCCTGGGAGTATCTAAGGGTGGTGCTGGTAAACTTAAGGCCCCGGGGGCTTTTATGAATGAATTTGATGAGGTTGAGGCTTTAGGTAACTCGAATCATGTTAGAACGTCTCGTAGGATAAACGAGTCCTTTCAATGTCGTTAGTGATGTTTGTATGTAAACCGACAGGCGTTGGAGTTTTGGGGACACTTAGGGGGTCCTCTAGCTCGTGCTGAATTTGTGCCTTTTGTCAGGTGAGTTCATGATGCCCCTTTTTAACTCTTTTTACGTTTTGGGCTGGCATACACACCCTACTACAATTTTACCCGATTTTACTCGTTTAAAATATCTGGATGTTATTATATGGCCTTATTCGTACTTGTGCATTTATGAAGCTATGTTTGAATTATATTATATGCCTTAGGATATTTTAGACTCGTTTATGGTCATATATTCCTTAAGGTTATACATATTACTTGGGCTCTAAGCTCGAGGTTGCTATTAGGCTTAGTATTGAATACCTAGATTATCCATTATTTATGGATTGTATGTGATGATATTGTTTGGTTGGATATTTGAAGTAGATGTTTGTAAGTGTGTATGTGAATGTGTATGTGTGGATAAACTGTGACCGGGTCAAATATATTACTCGGGGAAGACCCGGGGTGAGAAGGCCTTTGTTGCATGTTTATGTCCCAGCGGGTCAAATATATTACTTAGGGATGACCCGGGGTGAGGAGGCCCGCCATTCTGCTACACCATTGTCGGGTCAAATATATTACTTGGGAATGACCCGGGGTGAGGAGGCCCGTATCACGTGTTTAGGTATGTTAGACCGTGACCGAGTCAAATATATTACTTAGGGATGACCCGGGGTGAGGAGGCTCGCATTGCGTGATTTTTGGTTTTGTTAAACCGCGACCGGGTCAAATATATTACTCGGGGAAGCCCCGGGGTGAGGAGGTCCGTGTTGCGTGTTTGATCAAGAAAAGATACTTATTATTTTATTCATTTATGATTTGATTAAGAAGAGTTATTTATGATTTTATGGACTTATGATTTGACCAAGGAAAATTATATAACTAATTACTCATGATTTTCCCCTACATTTCATACTCATGGAATTTAAATTGTTTAATGAATGTCGTTTAGGAAAACTTGAATCTCACTCAGCTCTAGCTGACTTTGTTTGTATGTTTGATTGATTTTCAGGTTAAGGATTGGAGGTTATCGCTTGGACGTGCTGGAGACTACTCGGAAGGCTTAAGGCATTTCTGGTCTAGGATTTCAAATAAAGCAGATATTTTATTTATATTTGATTTTGGACACTTGTACCCGTGTTTGGGATTTTTAAATACTTACACGTTTTCCGCTGTTATTTACTCTGAACTTGTTTTAAATAAAAACGAATCGTTTGGTTTTAATTTTTTGTGAAATTAAGGATGTGATTACCAACTGTAGGATTCCTGGGATTCGGGGTCTTACAAGTTGGTATCAGAGCCACGGTTCGAGGGATCCGAGCATTCTTGAATGCTTGGACTCAAACTGAAAAAGGAGGGACTAGAAATGCCAACCGGGTGTAGCAGCACGCCAAGAGGTAACTTTAAATTATTTAGTCATCCCTTTGAATTTAAAAGTTTTTAGTATGTGATTAATTGTTTAAGTGTTAGATAGAAGGCTAATGTGGTTAGGGGTAGGGGTGATTAGGATGGGCGGGTAAAGTAAACAACTAATTACACTTGATCAACGTCATTAGCAGTTTACCCTTACCTTACATGTTCTAAATACCACTTGCACTTGACCGTGTTAAAATTCTGTCTTTGTAGGGATAAGTCATGGTTAATACTCGTACTTCTAAGAGTGGTCGTCCGAGTGTTCGTGGTCGTGGTCGTAAGCCACGTGCCGAGGCTAAGAGTGAGATTCCTACATCCCTGCAGGAGGAAACCCCGATTCATGAGGAGGGGGATAACCCCGCCTTAAATCCTGCTATACGTGCGGCCATCGCAGATGAGGTTTACCAGGTTCTTCATAGCGTTATTCCCGAGATTGTTTCTGAGGCCGTTAGGGTTGCAAAAGAGTCGATGGATGTTAAGGGTGTGGAAAGGCAAGGAAAGGGTCAAGAGACTCAGGTTGAAGACGAGGTAGTGGTATCTATTGATAAGGAGGAAGAAGCTCGTGCGTTTAGTGTGCCTACTAGAGGTTGTTCGTATTGGGATTTCAAGAAGTGCGACCCTCCCGTTTTCGATGGCACTAAAGATGCGTTGGCAGCTTATCAGTGGGTTAGAGAGATGGAATTAGTATTAAGGGTCAGTAAGTTCAAAGGGGACGACATGGTGACTTATGCTACTGCCTCGATTCGTTCCGAGGCGTTGTGTTGGTGGGATAATCTAGCCCAGGCTATGGGTGCTCGTTCTATTAGGAGGATGGCTTGGGAAGAGTTGAAGCAGTTGGTTATCGATCATTTTTGCCCTCCGCATGAATTAGATAAGATGGAGCAGGAGTTCTTAGTTTTAGAAGCGGGTGATATGTCACATCGGGAGTATACTACAAAATTCAATCAGATGGCTCGTTTATGTCCCGATCTAGTTACACCTAAAAGTAAAAGAGTAAAAAAGTACGTAAAGGGTCTTCCTGCAGATGTTCGTAGGGGTGTGGTGAACACTGACATGAGCTCCTTCCATTCGGTGGTTACCCTGGTAGGTATATTGTATGAACAGAGAGAGATGGTGAGCCCAACTGAGTCTGGAAAAGATTGGAAACCGAGCTCTAACTCCAATGGAAAACGTTATGGGTGCAATGATTCTGTGTCGGCAGGAAAGAAAGCAAGAGCTGAAACGTCGAATTATAGGGGAGATGCGTATGATGGGAGATCTAGAAGTGTGGGAAACCGCATAGTGGGGAATGTAGGTCTATGTCTATCACTTGTTTCCGATGTGCGAAAGCTGGACACTTCCACTACGAGTGTCCGAGGTTGACTTGTTACCGGTGTGAGGGGTCTGGGCATTTGGCATCTCGGTGCACTGAAAATAAGGCGGGAGGTTCTGAGCGGGGAAACTCTTCTAGGGTTAAGTTGGAAGACAAGCCAAAGATTAAGGCTAGGGCCTTCAGTATCTCTACGAAGGAGGCGGAGGAGGACGCGAACACAATTTCAGTTAATCCCTTGCGTTCGTATTAATCGTTAAAATATTTTACCGACTATTTCTCTTCTTATCGAAAGCTCTTGTGTGTAATAGTTCGACTAGAATGTAGTACGCTATCTTCAGTAGCGATCCTATTTAAACCTGTCTAGTGTATGACTTGATAATTTGAGTTGCCTCATTCTGTGCTCGTTCCTGTGCAGCGGGATTCGGGAACGAATCCCATATTTAGGGGGGTAGACTTGTAACGTTTGTAAATTTCCGATAAAAGGTATAACCTTATAGTGTTGTGTGCACCTCCCGGACTTGACCCGGCATTCTCCAGAGGGCTCCTTACCACCCTCGTAAACGTATCTTACTTAGCTTTTCGTTCAAGTTCAACCCTTAGTAACGTGGAGGGGCCAGAATGTTATTTTGTTATTATATTTTATATAAAAAAAATTAAACCCTAACCCTAACATTGGTCCGATCTGCGCCCCCTAGACCCCCCCTTCTCGAATTTCGTGCAAACCAGCCATCATCCGGCCTCTAGAAGTCCAATTTTAGGTCGGTAATAAATTGCTACAACCTTTTTTCACCCTAATTCATCCTTATAGCTCATTTATTCGTTGAAAAACGGTTGTTTTTAGGCTTGCCGGGTGGCTGTCAAATTGGGTAGTTTCGGTGCTGTTTTGGCTAAGGTTTTTACACCACAATCTTCCTAGATAAGTCCCATATAACATACTTTAAAATCATGTGCATTGGTGTTAGTTTGATTGGTCAACTAGTTGTAGATTAAAAGTGGATATTCGGTTGTCTAGAATAGCGAATTGTTGCATTTAACGCGAGTATTGGAGTAATTAACGACCAATTCAGTTTGGGTGACCTTGGTTCGGGTTACGGGCTGTTGAAAAGTCATTTTTATAAGTATGGGGGCTGAATTGGTTGTCGGTTACTCAAACGGGTCAGTGCAACGCACATTTGCGTTTATTGAATAGTTAGTGCGTTGTACTTGCGAGTTACCGACCCATTAGACTCGTGTAGTGTTGTGTGGACTTGTTGGCTGTGAAATTATCATATTGGGTCCACACGGGGCTGAGTTGGATGTTAACTGCTTAAACAACTCTTAAACGCACGTGTTAGTATCACCTAGTGCTTCCGGGGGTAATTTGGGAATTCTTTATTCCCGGGAGTATCTAAGGGTCGTGTTGGTAAAATTAAGGCCCCGGGGGCTGTTATGAATGAGTTTGATGAGGTCGAGGCTTTAGGTAGCTCGAATCGTGTTAGAACGTCTCGTAGGATAAACGAGTCCTTTCAATATCGTTAGTGATGTTTGTATGTAAACTGACAGGCGTTTGAGTTTTGGGGATACTTAGGGGGTCCTCAAGCTCGTGCTGAATTCGTGCCTTTTGTTAGGTGAGTTCATGATGCCCCTTTTTAACTCTTTTTACGTTTTGGGCTGGCATACACACCCTACTACAATTTTACCCGATTTTACTCTTTTAAAATATCTGGATGTTATTATACGGCCTAATTCGTACTTGTGCATTTATGAAGCTATGTTTGAATTATATTATACGCCTTAGGATATTTTAGACTCGTTTATGGTCATATATTCCTTAAGGTTGTACATATTACTTGGGCTCTAAGCTCGAGGTTGCTATTAGGCTTAGTATTGAATGCCTAGATTATCTATTATTTATGGATTGTATGTGATGATATTGTTTGGTTGGATATTTGAAGTAGATGTTTGTAAGTGTGTAAGTATGGGTAAACTGTAACCGGGTCAACTATATTACTCTGGGAAGACCCGGGGTGAGGAGGCCCGTGTTGCATGTTTATGTCCCAGCGGGTCAAATATATTACTTGGGGATGACCCGGGGTGAGGAGGCCTGCCGTTCTCGTAAACCGTGGTCAGGTCAAATATATTACTTGGGAACGACCCAGGGTGAGGAGGCCCGTATCACGTGTTTAGGTATGTTAGACCGTGACCGAGTCAAATATATTACTTAGGGATGACCCGGGGTGAGGAGGCTCGCGTTGCGTGATTTTTGGTTTTGTTAAACCGCGACCGGGTCAAATATATTACTCGGGGAAGCCCCGGGGTGAGGAGGTCCGTGTTGCGTGTTTCATCAAGTAAAGATACTTATTATTTTATTCATTTATTATTTGATTAAGAAGAGTTATTTATGATTTTATGGACTTATGATTTGACCAAGGAAAATTATATAACTAAATACTCATGATTTTTCCCTACATTTCATACTCATGGAATTTAAATTGTTTAATGAATGTCGTTGATGAAAACTTGAATCTCACTCAGCTCTAGCTGACTTTGTGTGTATGTTAGATTGATTTTCAGGTTAAGGATTGGAGGTTATCGCTTGGACGTGCTGAAGACTACTCAGAAGGCTGAAGGCATTTCTGGTCGAGGATTTCAAATAAAGCAGATATTTTATTTATATTTGATTTTGGAAACTTGTACCCGTGTTTGGGATTTTTAAATACTTACACGTTTTCCGCTGTTATTTACTCTGAACTTGTTTTAAATAAAAACGAAGCGTTTGGTTTTAAATTTTTGTGAAATTGTGGATGTGATTACCAACTGTAGGATTCTCGGGATTCGGGGTCTTACATGTCATCTCAACACATATGTTATTCATGTATAACATATCCGGCGTATAACATATACGTCGTATATGTTATAAGGTGAAAAACATATACATGTGTATACATATACGTTGACCACATCATATACGTTGACCTTCATACATATCCGTTGACCAAGAGAAAAAGTTATACGTTGACCTATACTTATCCGTTAACAAACATATACATTGACCTTCATAGATATCCGTTAACCAAGAGTAGAAGTTATATGTTGACCTTCTTTGACCAAAATGGAAAACTTTAGTGCGTTTGTGTCACAGCCTTCTGCATTGCTTCAGACCCTTAATCAACAAACATATAGGTTGACCTTCATACATATCCGTTGACCAAGAGTAGAAGTTATACGTTGACCTTCTTTGACCAAAATGGAAAACTTTAGTGCGTTTGTGTCACAGCCTTCTGCATTGCTTCAAAACCGTAATCTTGATAACGAAATCGGAACATCAAACAAGCCACCTAAGCTTCTTCATATGGAAGATTATCCGTCTTGGGCTGACAAGTTTGAAACGTATGTATAAGCTTTGAACTACGAGACGTGGACGGCTATTGAGGAAGAATACATTATTCCGAAGAATGAGAATGTGAGCAATTACAGGTTGTCACAAATTGCCGATGGTGAAAAAAATCAGTTCTTAAGAGAAAAAGATGTTGAATTTGTTTCAACAAGCCATTAAAGCTGAAAATTTTCAATTACTACAACACAATGGCTCGTGCTACTCAATTTGGCAAGCTCTGCTAAACAAGGATAGAGGAAACCCTGATATGAGGAAAAGCAAGATGGCACGTACTGCTGAAGAAAGAATTTGATATATTTACTCAAGTTAAGGGGGAATCTTTTGCACAGTTGGTTGAGAGATATTACCACTTGGTGAATGTAATGAAAAGATTAGGCATTGACAAGCCTGATTGTGAGTACATTGATAAACTGGCTGACGCACTCCCTGAGGAAATTCTTTCTGATGAGACTTTGTCGATGTTATATAATCAAAAGTTATCAGAAGATTGTGTATCAACACCTGAAGTTCCTATGTTTGTTCCTCGAGATGTACTAAATCATGTTCAATCTGATGACATGCCAGAGACTACTCCTGTTTTTGATGATATTATAGAATCTGATGAGGAGATTATCGAAGCTATTTCTCCATTTATTTCTTCTTATGAGAATGTGAATAATCTGAAATCTGAAGTGTCAGTTCCTACAGAAGTGGTGCCAAGAACTTTATCCTATCATCCTGAAAATAACATCATAGGAGATTTGAATACTGGAGTTCAAACGAGACATCAAATCGATCAAAATCTCTAGTGTTTCTACTCAAAGATATCTCCTTTACTAAATCAATTCTCATTCAAGTGTTTTATTTCGCAGATCGGACCTAAAACATACAAGGAAGCCCTGACCGAGGAAAGCTGGGTCAATGCTATGCAAGAGGAACTATTGCAATTTAAGAAGCTCGGGGTCTGGAAATTGTTTGATTTGCCTGAGGATAAGAAGCAGATTAACACCAAATGGGTATTTAAGTGTAAACGAGATGAGATTGGAATCATTGTTAGAAACAAAGCAAGACTTGTTGTATTGGGTTTTAACCCGAGGGAAGGTATCGACTACAACGAAGTATATGCACCAGTCGCAAGGCTAGAGGCAATTCGGATCTTTCTAGCTTTTGTTGCTTGGAAAGGTTTCAAAGTTTACCAGTTAGATGTTAAGTCTGCATTTCATAACGGAAAAATCAGTGAAGAAGTCTATGTGGGACAACCACCGGGGTTTTTCGATCCGATCCACAAAGACAAAGTGTATCTACTTGATAAAGCCCTTTACGGTCTCCATCAGGCACCGAGAGCCTGGTATAAGACGTTGTCCTAACATCTTTTGGACAACGGGTTTAGCAGAGGAACTGTCGACTGTACACTCTTCACTAAATTTGTTGATGGACATCTACTGATCGTGCAGATATATGTCGACGATATCATCTTTGGGTCGACAAACGATGTTCTGTGCTACCAGTTTAAAGAAGTAATGAAGAAGAAATTCGAAATGAGTGCGATGAGGGAGATGAAAGTTTTCCTTGGACTTCAAGTAGAATAGTTGTCAGATGGTATCTTCATCCATCAGACCAAGTATGTCAATGACGTATTGGCGAAGTTCAACATGATTGATGCATCGGCTATCAGTACTCCTCTACCATTGAATCATAGTATTGGTCCTGATCCCAACGGGGAGAAGGTTGACCAAACTTTATACCGATCCATGATAGGCTCATTAATGTATCTTACTGCTTCTCAGCGAGACATCATGTATGCTACGTGTCTATACGCCAGATATCAATAGAATCCAAGGGTCTCACATCTCATGATCATCAAAAGAATTCTACGTTATCTAAAGGGATGTCCGGGGGTCGGTCTCTGGTATCGTAAAGACGATGAGTTTGTGTTGAAAGCATATTCCGATTCAGACAATGGAAGCTGTAAGTTGAATGCCAAATAGCGTCTTGTCACCTGGCAATGCAAGAAATAAACCACGGTTTCGTTGTCTACTTGTGAAGCTGAATATGTAGCTGCTTCCAGTTGCTGCTCTCAGGTTCTTCGGATACAACAACAGATGCGGGACTACAGTTTGAATATTCTTACTACCCCTATCTTCGTAGATAATAATGCAGCTATTTCTATTACTAAGAAATCGGTAAACCACTCTAAAACTAAGCATATTGAGACACGGTATCACTTCATTCGTGATTGCTACGAAAAGAAGTTGATTACTGTAGACATAATTCACACCGATGAACAAAAAGCAGATCTTTTCACCAAAGCTTTTGATAAGTCAAGATTTCAATACTTATTAAAACTTAATGGTTTAGAAGTTTTGGGCGGTGTTGATAAGAGGGTTACCAAGATTATAGGTGTGTTGGATACCTTGTGTCCTGAACATCAGAGTCAAATTTTCTTTTTTACATAATTTCTCATACAGTTTTTGATTTTAGGAGGAGAAAATTTCTTGAAAAACCAAAAACATTCAAAAATTATAAAAAGCCAAAAACAGTAAAAAAAATTCAAAAATGACAAAAACATTTAAAAAATGTTGCTCATCAGAAAATGAGTTTTTGAAGCAAAAAGGGAAAATGATAGTACATTGATCATCTGGTCCCAAATTCAGTAAAAAGTAGGCATAAAAGGCTGAGTGCTTAAATGTATTGGTGCTTTGGTAGGCCTTTAAAAACAAACAAATAAGGAATAGTAAGTGATATAAACTAAAACTGCCAAATTGATGGGGTATTAGTTTCTACCAAAAGTCTTGATAATGATGGCAAAAATCTAAAAGCTGGTTATACTCAAGCCTTTTAATCAGAATGATCGTTTAAAATTGTTAAAACATAGCTATCAGTAAGTGGTTAACGCTTCAACGATGTATGGTTTTATGGCCTAAAATCCTGTATTAATGGAATGCTTTAAGGTTCCTGGATCCATAGGGTCTTTTAAGTGGTTTATCATCTGGGTATTCATTTCGATGAATATTTAAACAAAGCTTTAAAAAGCAAACCCGCAGATTATGCTGCTTTATAAGTCATTAAACTTGATCGCACAAAACTCATTACTGACTTGATCAAAATCCACTGTTAGACATATGTTGTCCCCTTGCTCGCGTCTTATTACCATTAAGAAACGGACCACAAGAGACACAACCTTTGCAATCCGACAGATGAAATCGTGCATACTCATCCATGGAAAAGGACCTTAGTGTATTGCTTGATAACGGGGGTATGTCTTGTAGTGGGGATTATTTGCTGATATGCTTTAAATAAAAGTATTTTTATCTTCTGATTCTAAGGTTTAAGTCAAGTTGGGGTGACTTTGTGAAAATCAAATTAAGCCTGAATCAAGATTAGAACTAACAATTGTCTGAGACTTTGTGCTTAATTGAACCAAATTAAAAGTAACACAGAAATTCCTGAATCATTTGTTTTTGGAAGGTTTAGGTGGACAACAATACCATTGACTGACTTAACACAAGTCATAATAAACGCTGAAAATAAAACTGTAATGGAAGGGCAATTTGGTCAATATGATTCACTGCTCAAACTCACAAAAATATGTGAATTTAGTATTGATTTCTAGTTTTCAATTATGATTTGTTAAGTTTCTGTAAATATTTGTTTCTTTTGAAAAACCAAAATGATTTTCTTTTTTGATTTAGTTTTCGACTCATGATGGGCGGGTGAACTGTATCCCTGGGTGTTTTCATGAATCAACAAATCTTGTAAAGTTTCTTCAATTCAAAATCAAAAAGATTAAACTGTGTATCTGTTTTCAACAAGGTTATTGATTTGGACTTGTTTAAAATAGAAATTTTTCAAAAGTTGAACCTTAATTAAGTTATTCCTCTAATGTACAAGGACATTAATTCGTACGTGTGAACAGGACATGAATTCAAATGTTTGATTGGTCATACTTATGCAACGTATAAGTATGAGACTTATACGCCGCATAATTTATGCGCCGTATAAGTCTTACACTTATACGCCGCATAAGTCATTGTATATATAGAATGCTATCCGACGCATATGTCACTTATGCGTTTGAGTTTCCTGATTTTGCTCTGACATTGATACATATTTCATACAAAATCTTCCTGTTTCTTTTGATTGTTGACATCTATTGTGGTGATTTGCACACCATTCCAGATCTTAAAGATAGGCAAGAAAGTTAAGATTACTGATCCAAAAGCTACAAAGTTCAAAGTTATAATGCCATTTCTAAAAAGATTGAGAATTTTCAAGGCAATTACACATGTAGCTGATCCATATGAAAACATTGTCACTGATTTTTGGAGTACAGCTAAGGCGTTTGGTACTGAGATTCATTCAACAGTTCAAGGGCAAAAGATTGTTGTTAATGAAGCCTTGGTTCGGAAAATACTGGAGTTTGGAGATGAATCGACAGCTCCAGTTGATTTAGATGAACGAATGGTGAAAGGTTGCTTACTAAGGATGGGATACAGAGATTCGTTGAACAAGTTAGCATTCAAGAGAACCACATTGCCTCGACCATACAAGTACTTAGTTCATGTGGTTGTTCATTGCTTGGGACATCAGAAGGGTGGTTATGATGATATCCTTGATTACCAAATGAGTACCATGGCAACTCTGTGTCTGAATCTGAAGTACAGCTTTTCTCGGATGATCCTAGACAACATGAAGATGAATTTTGGTGATGATCAATGGTTACAATATCCGAGATTTGTGCAGATGTTTGTAGAAGAGGTATTTCCTAATGTGAAAAAAGGAGGGACCTAAGATCTTCTTGGATCATGTGACTGGGAACAACTTGGCAAAACTTGCTTCATACAAGAATGTTAAAGGAGCCAATATTCCAAATTTCAGAGGTTTGTTCTGTCATTTGAAGAATTCCGAATATGTGGCTCCAACTGATAATAAATGGAGACATGATAACAGTGATTCTGATAGGGAAGAAGAGAACAGGCTGATGCAGGAGTTTAAGCCTGTTGGGAAACGTTTTATCAAGATCGAATCTGAGTCAGAAGGTGAATCAGTTGCTCCAAAGAAAAAGAAACAAAAAGTAAAAAATGGAGATTGTCACACCGGTTATAGACGAAGAAGTATATTCAGCTACATCTGAAAAGGACCCAGAGGAAACTGAGTCTGACTTTGAGGGTCAGAGGATGAGGTTAGCCAATCCGAGGGCTAAATTTGAAAAACGTGCTGAGAGTTCGAAGAAACGTAAGTCTACTGATGAACGTGATGAGACTTATGTTCCAAAGGTTGTTGTGGAGAAACCGGCTAAGCCAAAGAAAGTTCGTATAAAGAAGAAGTCAAAGAGGGCTACATCTCCCAAGTTAAAACTGATAGATGAGCCAAATTTTGAAGAACTAGAGGTTATCATAACTCCTATCAATCCAGCCTTTGTGGTTGAGGAACCAGTTGTTGACTTGGGCAGAGATGACGATGTATTGAAGACACCAGTTGTGGAACCATCTCCACAAGCTCAAGAACCACATGACTCACCAAAATTAGCTGAAAAAGTTTCTGATTTTAACTTACCGTCTCTGGATGCAAGTTGTTTTGGTGATTTTCCTACTTTTCGTGATTATGATTCATTAAAGGCTACAATTACTGAGCAAGGAATAAGGATTGATAGTTTGGTAATGGAGAATGAAAGGTTGAGGAATGAAAATGCTGAACAGAAGAAAATTATTGAAGATGGTGAGTTGAGGAGAAAACAACAGGCAGATTTATTAAATCTTCATATGAGATATTTCACGATATTGGAAGAAAAGTTGGGGATTAATCTGGTTGAAGAACTTGGAAAGTCAGAAGATAAAGTGTTTACCAGAGTATATGGTGGTGAAGCTTTGTCTGAAGAAAGTAATTTCAAAGTACAATATGATCAAGACCAGATTGAAGCTAAGGGTAATGGGAAAGTTGATGAACCAATAGTTCATTTTGAAATTCCAGAGGTTGGTGGATCGTCATCAGGTTTTGTACATGAACCAGAGATAGTGATTGAACAAATTATTGCTGAACCAGTGATAGAATAGGTTGTGATTGAACCAGTAGTTACAGAACCTGTTAGACCTAATGAGCCTGAAGAGGAAGAGGAACAAGAAGATGAAGAGTTATTGGATTATGGTGATTCTCCATCTCTTGATGATCATGATGACGATGATCAGGATGATCCAAGTTCTGGTGGTGGCTTAGGTGTGTTAATTGGTGCTGGAACAAGTGCACGTACTGAGGATGTGATTGAGCCTGTAACTGAAAGCGAACCTACTCAAGAAACTACTTATTCTGTTGGTAATGTTGATGAGCTGGAGATACTTGATATCTATCCAATTGCTTATAAGCCTCCTGTGAGATTTTCATCTACTGGAGAAGAATTAGAAGAAGGTGAAATCAAAGTTACACATGCAGATTTAGCTCGTATGCTAAATATTACTAAAGAAGAGTTCGAGTTTGACTTTAAGAAGGATATGGGATTAGTTGAAGAGAATGTGTTGGTGAATGAACACATTGTTGAGGAAGAATTGGACAAGGAGCCGGTAACATATATGAATGTTACTAATCAAGTGTTTCCAGAGTTTGATGAAGAAATTGAGATGATTAGTCAAGAATTTGATGATCAGGGTAATCTTATACCTGCTAAAGACAATCTAACTGAAGAAGCTGAGGTAAACAGTCAAGAGCAGGAGGATTGGTTTGAAAGGAAGAAAATTGAACCGAAGTGTATATACTTGAATCCAGTCAAGTATTATAAGAAGAAAGAAAAAGAGCTGAAATTGGGTAAGGTGGTGAGTATTGCGTATCTACCCAAGATAAGGAAAATTGTTGTTAGAAGAACATTCGGCGTGAAATACTTTAATAGCTTATGTGAGTTAAAGTCTTTACCATGGATGGACGTGGTGGATATTGTTGATAAAGAATTGTTGAACTGTCCTAAACGTGGAATGGTGAAAGATATCTGGGAGTTTATTAAACATCAAGCTAAATGCAGATTTAGAAGTTGGACTCCTCAAACTGCATATCTTCATGTGTCTAAAGTCAAAAAGGATCCTGAAACAGATGATTTTGTGAAGACCTGGAGGTACAAGCAACCAGAAACTCTAAAAGTGATTCCCATGTACCCAATGGAGCAAGACTTTCATGTTTATTTTCGGTGGTGGTACTATGATGAAAACCGTGGTGAAGCTCAGATAGTGTTAAACAGAGATGGAGTGTGGGATGTGATAGATGTGATGGATCCGATGTGGTTAGTGAATTGTTCTAAGAAGGATATAGAGATGCTGCCTAAGTGCAAGATTCAAGTATCACGTGGTAAACATTATGGGTCTGCTTTGCAATACCAGAAGGTGATTAAGATTTGTTATAAGTATAAGATTCACTCAGGAGAAGTCTCGAAGATCAAATGGTTTGAGTTTGGTGAAGAGGAAGCAAAGAATGAGAAGGAAAGAGAGGAGGAGATAAAAGAGATGATACAGATTGCAGCACTGAAAAGATTTCAATACAAAGGCGTTGGAGTATGAATTCCAACTAATCAGAACCTCTCATCTAAACGTTCATGGGAAGATATGAGGAGGGAGTATAGAGAAAAGACATTTAAAAGGAAAGACTGAAGATAAAAGATCGAAGACCTAACAACATCCAAGGGGGAGTCTATTAGTGCATAATATCTATTGCTAGGGTCTTAGATGTATTAGATATGATTGTGTAGGACTAGAATTGTCAAATGTATGTTCTGTAGTTGGATTTAACTCATAAGTCCACAAGACCGCATATGATATGCGGCGCATAACATATGCGCCGTATAACTTATACTGGCTTGGGGTCTTTCATGTTGTTTCCTATAAATAGGGGACTTATGCGTTATTATGTAGACTTTTGGTGAATATTAGAGTGAGAGAGTAGAGAGAGAAAGCTGCTACAAAGTCATATCTTGTAATCTTTGAAGTTATCAATGAAGAATATGCTTAATGTTTACTTGTTTTGTTCACTCTCAATGGATTCCGCACTTTGAAATACAAGCTGTAACATCTAGTGATCCTAATTTTTGTATCATCAGCATGGCATCCTCTTTCAGGTTTACACACTCTGTTCATCAGGTCCATAAACACTGCCGGTGCATTCGTCAATCCAAGTGGCATAACGAGAAATTCGAAATGGCCATACCGAGTTCTAAATGCTGTTTTTGGGATGTCATCTTCTTGTACCCGTAATTTATGGTATCCAGACCGAAGGTCTATCTTGGAAAAGTAGTTTCACCCTTGAAGTTGATCAAACAAGTCATCAATTCTCTGGGTATCGGTTTTTGATGGTTAACTTGTTCAGTTCTCGGTAATCGATGCACATTCGAAAAGATCTAATCATCCTTCTTTACAAACAGTACTGGTGCTCCCCATGGTGAGAAACTTGGCCTGATAAAGCCTTTATCTAACAATTCTTGTAATTAACTAGATAACTCTTGCATTTCTGACGGTGCTAAACGGTAAGGCGACTTTGCTACAGGTGCTGCTCCTGGCACTAAGTCGATTCGAAATTCTACTTGTCGTGTCGGAGTAGTCCAGGCAAGTCTTCAGGAAAAACGTCGGGATAGTCGCAGACTACCGGGATGTCGTTGACTTGTTTCTCCTTTGGTTTCTTCTCGACTTTGTGAGCTAGGAATGCCATACATTGTTTCCTCAGGAACCTTCATGCCTTCAAGCAAGATATAATCTTCAGCTTCCTTCCGACCTTCTCTCCCTCAACTTTTAACGTTTCACCATCAAGTAGTGCAATCTTGATGATTTTCTCATGACAAACGATTTCTGCTTGGTTCTTGGACAACCAATCCATTCCAACTACAAGATCGAAGCTACCAAGCGCCATAAGAATGAGGTATATGCTAAACAGGTAATCACAAAGGGTGATGGTACAATCCTTAATAACATTCTTAGTCTCTATTCGTTCACCATTAGCTAACTCTACTGTATAAGCATCTTGTTGTATACTAGACTCCAATCCAATTAATAATTCAAACTCTTGGTAACGAAACAGTTATTGGCTCCCGTATCAAATAACACACATGCATAATAGCCATTAAGAAGGAACGTACCCATCACAACATTCGGGTCTTGCCTTGCTTCATTGTTTCTAATCACAAAAGCATGTGCACGAGCCTGATTATCCCCATTTCCTTGAGTAGTTAGGGTGTTTCGGTTGCCTTGATTTCCCGTGTTTCCTTGAGGACGTTGGTTTCCTTGGTTTGCCGGATTGCCTTGGTGCCTATTGTCGTTTCCCCTTTGCAAATTCGGGCACACATTCCTCATGTGATCTTTACTTCCACATGCACAACATGCTTTTGTAGGTGCATTTTGACAAAACCCGAGCACGATGCCCAGTCTTGTTGCATTAAAGCATGGGGGACAAGGGCCCTCGTGGAAGAGACTACACTTGTTGCATCTGGGTGACCCCTCAATTCTTCCCTTTTGAGTATTCATGTTGTAACCTCTTGCGGTTTTGAGTTTCTTCTCTCCATTCTTGTCGAAGCTACGTCCAGGATCATCATACCTTTTCCTACTTTCCTTTGGGTTAATCTTCTCCAAAGTTCCTGCTCTTATTGCCTCATCATTCATAGTGAGCGGCAAAGAAATAGCTTTCTGAATAGTAGTAGGTTCATTCTCCCTGACCGTTCCTTGGATTGGGGTGGTTAAACCCCAAATGTAGCGCTCAATCCTTTTATCCTCAAGGGTGACCAAATGCGGCACCATGGTTGCCAAATCTTGGAAACGGTTGGTGTAGCCTTGACAATCAGAACCTTGCATGGATAGATTCCAAAATTTTTCATCCAGCTTTTGCAATTCTTTTCTTGGGCAAAACTCTTTGAGCATTAGCGTTTTCAAGTCGCTCCATTTCATTGCTTTGATGGCTTCCTTGCCCACGGCTTTGACATCCGTAGTCCACCATGTCAATGCTTTCTTGTGGAGCGAACATACAGCATACTTTACTTTTTGACTCTCCAAGCAATTACTGATTTCAATGACATGCTCCATCTTCTCCATCCATTGGAGTACTGCTATCACTCCTTCTTCGCTATAAAAGTTGGTTGGGTTACAAGAAGTGATGACTTATAGGAGATATCTCTGTTCCCGTTGTTTCGAATATTAGCGCTCACTTGAGTAATGAATGCGGGCATAGCTGCAGCCAACTGTTCCGCAATCATTTGAGAAATGTTGTGATCGTTGTTTCTCGTATGGTTTCTCCTTGGTCTTCCAGCCGGCATTATCTATTATACATAGATATATATATGTATATACATATAATTATTACTCATGTAGAATCGAAATCTTAATTTTTGGCAATTCGCATTATCACAACATTTCATAATATCTCTCATTCTTCAACACATCATAACATTCAAACAACATAATCAATGATTACAAACACAAGTCTTGGGATTACATCATAACATCTCAAATGATTGTCTAGAACAAATACACACAAATGGCTTAAAATGCCTTCTTCCTCACACACATGATTTCCTAACACATGAATCTACTCTTAATGCTCAATCCTCTCAGAAGTAGCGGTAGTACACCCATGCCATACCGAATAAGGCTAGTAACACCACACAAATACGTCCAGCTGCTACTATCTCCATAACATCCTCTAGCAGGATGCTCATGTCCTCCTGCATTTCGGTCCGGATCTTCTTTTCTCCCTTCAACTAATTTGCGAGACCCTCGTTGTCCTTTCCATAGAGGTAGACTTCTCTGGAGAGTTGGCGGATTCGCATGGTTAGGTAGTTCCTCTCTTATCGACTGCTCTCCTTTAACTGATCAACGGTTTCCTTTAAGGGGCTATGAGGTTGTGTTCCTGATGGTCCTCCTCTTTCACGTATGGAATTGAGAAACATTGCTCTTCCTTGAGAGGGTTGGGGACTAGGACGATTGTTGAAGGTGGTTCTTTCACCTGACATTCTGGTATATCTCTAAGGTACGTATTCCTCTTTTCCAAAAGGTGTCTAGTAGTGGTTTCACTAGTCCTTCGCTTATCTTCTTCAGTTGTACGAGTTCCTTATTTTCCTCTTTGTTGAGCTCAGGTTCGACACGCGACGAGCTCCTCTCTTTGCTAACTAAGGCTGGAGGTGGTGTACGAACAATACTTTTTCCCTTCCCGAAGGTCAACGGTTTGTCTCTAGGTTGTAAGAACCATGAGGATAGCTGGTACCCTTTTGACTTCTTGGTTTATCTTGAACTTTTGGCCGAGCTTTCTTCTTTGGGTTCGTTATCACTAATCACGATCGTAGCTCTCACAATGGATCTAGGCTCAGATGGCTCTTCTTCAGGTTCACTCTCATCATCTGACGTTTTCCTAAGTGGTCTTGCTGTTACGTATCCGGATGCATCGGCTGAGTACTCATGACTTTCTTCGTTCTTCGACATCTGAGTACAAAACAATTTAATGAGTAATAACTCTTAATATGTAATTAACTCACATAAAAAAATCGAGCGAGCATATTAAGGAAGTTCATATTTCATTACACAATGGCTTAAAAGCCTTTTGAGAACATAAGGTCTTACACATAATATAGGCGATCTAATCGCCTTACACATAGTACTAGAAATTGAACACCTAAAGGTACACATACACAACAACTACGCCTACCAACACCACTACTACGGCCAACATAACAAAGGCGGCTCTCCTCACAAAGGCTCGAATTGCACTCCACGTCACCATGTCGGGCTCGGTTCGATCCGCATAGGCGCAAACTTGCAGTACCATTCGAATAAGATGGCGGATGTATTCCCGGTGGTATCGCTCTTGGTTTAGGAGCCAACGGATTTGAGCTTCTTGAGGTGTCTCTCCTTGGTGTCCGGCCTTAGCCTAAGCAGGTTCTCCATGGTAGATGGGGTCGTTAACTTCTTCAATACGTTGCGGTCGGAGGACGGATGTCGGTGATGGTACATGTTCAAGGTAACTTTCCTCCGACGAGTATCCAAGCGAATACTCTTCTTCCACTGAGTCCTCATCTTCAATTTCCATGTCATCTTCCATTAACGCCATGTTTTCATACTCATACCATTCTTGTGGAAACACCATCTTTGCTACAAATTAGCACGTATAAGTTAGACTAGGCACATAAATTCCTATCCCTAACACAAGCTCACGGTTATAGTAAGGATACTTCTAAAGTATCCTACTTCTTTGTAACCAAGGCTCTGATACCAACTTCCGTAACACCCCGCCAAGGCGGAATCGTCGGGCATTCAGTTGTCGGATCCATGAACACATGATTCACACACAAAATACATATTGTCATATTACAAAAACCAAATTATTTCCTAGTCTAGCATGCGGAAATAGTATCTAATAAACAAAAAGCTCATAGCAATTCCACATAATCTCCGTGCATTCCAAAGTATCCAGTAAGCACATGGTCCTTAGGTATTACCTGAAAAATATGCTTGAAAACGTCAACTAAAAATAGTTGGTGAGTCCGTGGGTTTTGACACGGTAAACAATATTTCTTTCTTTCATAAAAACAGCTCATCATGATGTTATGTTATATGCATTAGTACATCTCATTCTAGCATAAGCTCGTAACCTAGCCGATTCGTCTCTACCCCACGCCAACGCCTTTCCAGGCCCGCTAGCTCTAACGTTTTATCGCGGAACGTTAGCACATACACACAAAATGACAAATAGCATTCACATATACATAGTTGGCGCTACCAACCGTTCATGGGGTGGACGTCCCCGATAGTACTGTCCCACTTGACACTGGCTCATAACTACAAAGAGTTAAAGGTCACGTGACAAAAAATAAGGGGACTTAGGCGATAAATCAAACTTATGCAATCATTCAATCATCTCAAGCATAAACATCAACATTGAGCATTTCAATATTCAAGTATTCAAATCAATATATTTGAGCATATTTCTCCCCAAAGTATATAAAACATATAAAGGGGCCACAAGAACTCACCTTTTCGATTAGGGTTCTTGAACAAATGTTCAACAATCCTTAGGGTGCTTCCAACACAATCCCTACATTATAATGGTTCCCGATTAAGATTTTATATTCTTTTGTAACACTACTCCAGTGTCATATATACTTCTTACAATCTAGACCATACTAGTTGTATGTAACATACTTCATTTTATGTGACAACAAATTCCCCTCATTTTAACCATTTGTAACTTCATATGGTGTTAGGTTTTCCCTTAGAAGTTTCCCTAACTTTATTATTATGGTTTAAAGTTCATTTCAAGTTACATAGTTTATTCATTAAAACACTTTAAACTAGTAAGAGTTAGGATTCAGATTTGGGCAGCCCGTAACTCTCACTTAACTATCTTGTTTTCCTTCATCCAAAGTCTGTGTTGTATTACACTCCTTAAGTCTTTTTGAAAAAGATTTTAGATATACTTGTTGGAATTTCTTGTGAACAAAACATGATCTTTCCTTGCATAAATATTCCAGCAACATTAGACCTTTTAGGTATATAAAAATTCAGCATGCATTAAAGTTCCTAACAATTCAATATTAGGTTTACTTACTCATAGGTTTAGTTCATCAATACAAGACTTAGGCTTTCCCAAATTATAACCTAAAGACTATCATGGCCAGGTCTTATTAGCATTATTAAGCATATATGGGTAAGATTAAATCTATGGCAATACACAAAGCTTCCATCTTTCTCTCTCTAGAATTAGGTTACACAGCTTCCATCTTTCTCTCTCTAGAATTAGGGTTTTGGTTAATATTTTCTAGGGTTACATGGCCATTAATTAACTAATTTATCATCCTCAACCCATAAGATCATTAGCGCGTAACATTTAAGTTGTTCCTTGTCATTAGGGATGAGATCGGGACCGTACCGGTACCAACCGGTCCCGGTCCCGAAAATCACCAATTTTTGGTACCAGTACTGGTACCGAAATCTTCGGTTCGGTACCGGTAAAAAATCGGGAAATACCAGTACCGGTCCCGGTCCCGAAACTCAAAACTTTGGAACCGATTTGGTACCGATGGTACCAAATCGGTACCGATTTCAGTATCGGTACCGGTACCTGTACCGAATTTTGCCCATCCCTACTTGTCATTCATAACCCATAACCAAACCCTAAACCCTCCTTGGTCCGGTTGTGTTATGCTGGCCATACAACTTTTTTTAGTCTAGTTTCTAACACTACAAGATAGGTGAGACTTACCTCTAGTTAAGGAACTTGTAGAGGATGAATGACACAACTTATCCACACTTCCTAACCTCTTCTAACTCTCCTTTCCTTGTCTAATTCACTGTTGCTGGTGCAGTCATCATATTGTAGGTTTTAAGTGTCAAAATGATGTTGTAGTGGTGTGGTTTGGGAATGATTAAGGGCTAGTATTTATAAAAGGTCTTGATCCATGTAATCACACCCTATTGGTAGATCTTAGTTATGATCCAATATTCCAATGGCCCTTATTTCAGCTGCACACTTGTGCTTTTCTGCCCTCACAAAAATGTGAGTGTGGGTGTGGTTTAGTATTTGACTTAGCCTCTTAATTGTGTTTGTAATCTAGCTTGGCCAGGAGTAGTAAAGTGCAGGTCCATGAGATATTTAAATGGAGTTTGTAAAGGCCTATCTTGGTGCTAAGTTTGATGCATACTCTGGTAAGATTCCCCTTGACCTTACTCACTCTCTCTCTCTCTCTCTCTCTCCCTCTCTCTCATCGGCTCGAGGTGTGTCTAGGAGGGGAAACATAGCAGCTCTTGGATGTTGTTTTAGAATGTCAAAATAAACCTAAATCAGTTCTTATACCTGTATCTATGTTACTTATCCCTTTTACATCAGGAAATCGGTCTCTAGACCTTCCTTTTATGCTCATGAAAATGACGGTTGAGGGAATCATCCAGGAAGGAAATGTGCAGCCCTTTTAAGGCATTGGGAAGATACTTAGTTCCTATTTTGTTGTTAGTTCTAAAGCATGTCATAAGGGTTCTTGGTGGTCAACTCCTACCATTCATGCTAACCCTAATTTTCATGCATATGGTACCTATTTGTATAGTATACTAGCAAAAGCATTCTTGTCTTTGTCTAATTTGTTCTTTCACATCTTCTTCTTTCACATCTTCTGCAATCATACTAGGAATTCATTGGCAAGTAACTCAGTTTATCATTCTCGACATCTTAACTCTTTGTCACAACACATCGCTCTTTCTAAGTCATTTATTCAAGCCTTCACACATTCAGGTGCTTTCCGGCACACATAGTATCTTCTTATTCTTCAAGGTCACGGTTTATCCTTTAACCACGTGATCGTTCATCAAATGTGCATTACCCAATATCAATTACCAAAATAAACATGCACATTAACGCACAATTAACTCTTGACATTTTCATTTCATAATATCAAATAGTATCACACAGTCATACAAGAGTTAATTGTCAACAAAGCTAACAGTTTTAATTAAAAATCTAAGGTGAGGGTTATCACAATTTAGTTTCTTTATACGAAATCCTACCTTACAGTGCGGAAATCAAAGTGAATTCAAAATATTTAATTGATTTAATAGACAATAATAATAATCAACCCTAGACGGACTCCTTACGAAGAACTAAATCTAGCAAGATTAAATAATAAAGATCTATCAATAACCTAGCACTTTACAGATTTTAGGTTAGCAGCACACTTAGGTTTATTGGACAATATTATTCCTATGATCGTATCATGACATCAATCATAAAATAATCAAGACACAAAGTAATTGATCTAATAGCAACCTATCATATGACAAACAATAATCAAGGAAACTATGGAATAAAAATCATCAAACAATCCTAAGCATCCATATGCATCAATTTAATATAAATAAATCTTTTACTAAATCATAAAAACCATAACGTAAATAAATCCCAAGTCAAATCAAAACATCAAATTAGGTTCATCATAAGCCTAGGCGGTATAAGGGTTTAGCCAACAACCAAACTCAAAAACAAAAGAAAATAAATAGGCTCAAACAATAAATTCATCACAAAAGTAATTAATTTTAAACCGAATAATAATAATGTTTGGATAAGTAGGTGTTGAACCAGGACACACTCTACTTCGAACCAACGGCTTGCTTTCTCTTTCAAAACTCCTTTCCTTCTGCCTCTCTAAATTTGACTAATAAAACCCAACTTTTCTTTGTAAGCTTCTGTCGTCTGTTCAGTTGGTTTCTTTTTTTATTTTTTATTTTTACTTCTGCCAATGATTTCCCTATTTAAATTAGGTTATTCTTAGCCGACCTATCAATTCTGTGTATAGCCCTCAAAATAAATTATGGCCCACGTCTTCTATTAATTCTTCCTGCATGAATGTAGCCCAAACTCCATATTAAATTTAAATAGCATGTTCACATTTAAAATTCAAGAGTCCAAAATTTTATTTTTAAAGCATCATATTGATTATTTGAAATAGTTTATTTATATTAACTTACCTAAATAAATATTAATTTATTTTACGTTATGTAACTGTTAAGCCAAATCAATTTCGTTTCATATATATATATATATACATATATATATACATATATATATATTCTTTATTATTAGAATTATGACATATTATTTAGCTTAAGTACATCGTTTTAACTCGTTTTCAATTCAAACCTTTATAATTCAAATACCGACCAATAAGAATATTATTCGAGAAAAACTAACTCAAAACAACTCAAAGTATTGGGAATACTTAATTAGTTTATATATAATTTAGACCACATCACGGCTCCAAGTGCATGAAGGAATGGTATTAATTGCATTCAGCTCGTCCCAATTCAACTTCATCTTAGCAAAATAAGTAGAAATATCACTACTACCCTGAGTGATTTGGCAAAGGTTCTTTTGCAATTGATAAATCTTAGCACCATTTGCCTGACCATAATGAGAGTTAAGCTTATTCCAAAGAAGCTGAGCAGTTTCAGCATACAAAACACTATCACGAATATCATGATTGAGAGCGTTAAGAATCCATGATATCACCATATTATTGCAACGTTGCCAAAAAAGCAAGATCTGGTTGATTAACCGGCATGGTTATAGTGTTGTTGATGAAACCGAGCTTGTTTTTAGCTGTAGAGCAATCACCATTGCTCATTTTCAAGCTCCAAAACCATTTCCGTCAAAGAATTTGGAAATGAGGATCATACCAGGATGATCAGAAGGATAAAGATAAAGAGGATTCGAGGAATCAATGGTCATAACAGAACTGTTTGAGGCTGCCATTTGAACATGAGAGAACAAAACAAACGTATAAGATATACACTAAAAGAAAGACTAATACAGTATCGAGTAAGATATATGTTAAAAGAGAGCGTATAAAATCAAAGACTTATACGATGTATAAGCTAAAAGATATATGTCATGTATGTGAGAAAACTTATGCCCCTTGTGAGTGAAGAAAACATATGCGGCGCATAAGTTTGATTAAAGAGAAAATGACAAAAAGTTTAGAGAAAATAAATGAAAAAAGTTCTGAAACTTTGAGAAAAAGTTTAGAAACAAGAACATGACATGTTGAGAAATATTGATGAAGTTTGAACGGATAAAAGATCAAAGAAGAGAGAAAAGAGATGAATTTGAGGATTTGAAGAAAGAAAAAAGATCAACAACTGAAGAAACACAGGAACGATAAAAGAGGATGATCAAAAGATCAAGAAGAAACAACCAATTAAGAGAGAAAACCAGTGAATTGAAAAAAAAAACGCTTTGAAACGAAGAACAACACTAACAACCATGCTCTGATACCATGTAGTCGTAGAAAACGGTAACACAAAAATAGACGGAGAAATGAAGCAAGGAAGAAAACTGTATTGTCTCATAATGAAAATTACATCATAACAACAAAACAAAAAACCATATATATAGGAAAACATATACGAGCGCATACGTTATACGAGCATGTAAGTTATACGCTGATAACATATACAACATATATGTTTCTAACGTATAAGATGTTATACGTTCACACCAAATGACTCCAATCGTTTGGACTTTGGAGTACAACTGCATAAAAGATAACATTTTATTTTAAGCATAAACGTATTTTGAATAAACGGGTAACCACACATAATATATATGAAAATAAAACTAGGAACTTATGTAGAATTTATGTGTTTTAGGGTGGATTAAGATTTTAGAGCACTGTAAGTCCCATCAAGAGAAAGAACCATCTCTCCTATTAGATACAATTCCATACATATTTAATGAATTTAGGTTAGTATTTAGTCATTGTTTATGGATGAATACAATTGAGAGCATCATAATCAATTAAGCATACCATTGTTAGAAGGTATGCATTGATGGATTTCACATAATTACTCACACTATGGTCAGTACACGCTTTAAGTTAACTGGTATCATCCAGCAAAGATTGAACAAAGTTTATAGCATTTAAACACACTAAGGCTATGTGTAATGGAGCAGCTATATTGAGGGACGATTTTTGACATGTGGTGCCACGCTAGCAAGGGAGGCAACTTTCATTTAGGGTGTAGTGGTTTGTAGCCCAATATTGCCCCTCATTGTAGTATCTATATAAGTTTTGTAGTTGATAATCAATCAGTAGGGTTATAAATCGCTGCCATGACCCGTTTCATTCTCCAAGCCATCACAAGAAAGGAGGTCAAGGTCGGTAGACGTTGGGAGCACTAGCGATCTCCATTCTCTCCCTACATCTACAAATCTCTATATCTCAAATCAAGCAGGCTAGCGATGTTTATTCACCATGTCACATTCACGGATAGTTTCTTAAAACTAGGGTTGTTATTTTTAACCGACACTCGAAACCCGACCCGAATAACTATTAACTTGAACTCGAAAGTACCCGTACTCATGAAACCCGAACCTGAATCTAACAAACCCGAGTACAACCCGAATTAATTGGAGTCGAGTACCGATTACATTTTAATGGTTTCGGGTAAACCCGAAAAACCTAAATAACCCGTTTGACTATGTATTCTATTCAGTTATTATATCTTCTGCCTTAGCCTATTCAATGAATATTGCTGCCTACCCAATTCCTTTTCTAGGTCGCCTATTCAATTTCGATTCCAACCGCATCTATCGATTACTATTCCAACATTCATTAATTATAGATATTAAATATGACTATCTATTCAATCAATAGATCGGTTTTTCAAGCTCAGTTCATTAGTCGACTAGCTATGCCTTCCATCAATCGAAGCGTTCTTTGGACTCTTTTGATTGGGTTATGTGATTTGTTATTTGCTTAAGTAAGTTAAAATTTGAAGATGATATATTTGCTTGAATTTTAGCATATATATATATATATATATATATATATATATATATATATATATATATATATATTAGTTTTTTAAGTCAAATACTCGAAATCCGATTAACCCTTACTCATAAAACCAGAACACAAATAACCCAGAGAAGATTAGGATCAGTTATGAGTACTCGAAAAAAATTTCTTGAACTCGGGGAACCCAGCCCGAGAAAGCCGAAACCCAAAAGTACAACTTGAAAGATGCTAGTGGCCTCAACGTTGACTTAAAAGATGCATAAAATACTTGTACTACATGTTTCAAAGTTTATCCATGTGTTATAGTGAAAATATGTGAGAAAACAAACTGTTCTTTAAACATATAAAATAATTCTAGTTGTTTAAATTGGGCAGATGAATCTCCTATAATTATCTCTTGTGATATATGTTTCTTTAAGTATTTAGCATTATACTGGACAAACAGAGCTCACAATCCCTGTTATGTTAAATACATGATTAAATCTGTTAAAAAATAACACACTATATGACTTTATATTTTTCTTAAATAATTATAGTTAGTCAGCTAGGCTTCATAATATACCATTCTTGGAATATGAAACATAAAGCTCTGTTATAGATTAAGATATAAAGTAGTTGCAGGACTCACATTCATGTTTGTTTGATACTTGTGTTAATTAATCGCATCATATTTGACATGTTTTGATATATTTAAGAGGAGACCTATTTTGCAATCCTTAGACCACGCCCTGAGGCTCTTTTATTTGCATTTTAAACCTATTGTTCCGGAAAGAGAAAAAAAAAAGAAAAGAAAATTGCCTCCCTTATAAAGTTTGTGACCTTTTTTTTTTTCATGATATTGTTTTATTTGTAATCTAGCCCATGTGAATATGAGATCCATAAGTCAGCCCGAGAGTCAAAAATCTCATGGTAGGTGAGTATCTTTTATTTGCCATTTGTAAATTTATATTATGAAGCACTATTATTTTTGTTTTGCAAATTTGATCAAGTTTAAGAAATATTTAGCATAGTTGGACTAAAATGAATATTAGAATGAAATTATTGATCTAAAAAACTCGAAAGTAATATATTTTGAACTACAAGAGAGAATCTGATTAAACCACATAGGCTAAACCGTATTTAGCACTATTCTAATTAGTTGAACTGTATCATCTCAACTTGTTTCCATCTTCAACCGATCAAACTCAATTATTTCGTTTTAATTTGTTTTTTTCCTACAAACTTGTTTTCTTGAATTCATCCAAGTCTTTCCAATGCTCGTTATCGCCTTACGCAACCGCTCCACTCCTAAAAAACCATAAAAAACATTACAAAGCGGATTCTGCTTCACCAAAATAGGAGTCAAAATAATACGATACAAATATGGTTAATGCACGATATATGGTGAACTTATATGTTTACAGTGCTATAAATGTTTCTAAAATGCAACTAAGAAGTGCACATCAACATCATATATCTTATAGTTACTCTTGAAGAGTAATTAAAATATGCAAATGTTACCCATAATATCATACATGCATCGTGATTCAAATATGTAAATGCCACTCGGAAATATCATACATGCAATTATGCATACACATGTTAAGTAAATAAATATTATGCTTGGAATCAGTCAAAGATTGCATATCAGTTCCCAAATTTAGATGCACATATTACTCTCCCTCAATCACAACTAATTCATAGTTCATCAATCTTGTAGTTTTTCCTTTATAAACTATGTAAACTCCTATAAATAGGAGTCCCTTGTAATTGTAAAACCGATCATCAGAAAATAAACACAATTTTAAACCTTGTTATGAATTCTTTATATCTGATTATTAACATGGTATCCAAGCAGTGAATGATCCTAGAATCAGTTCATGCGTTCTTGCTCATCATCTAACAATTCGCCTCATCACATAACCTAAATCGTCATGTCTCACTACGGCAAATCAAGTGGCAATAATGATCTTTCGATCAAAATTGCAAACTAATCTCAAAACCAGAAACCAAATAAGGTTGGCATCAACCACAACCACCTCAAACCTTCGAAAAATATACAAAGCAACCACCCATTCTTCACCGCCGCACCGCCACAATCGACCTCCGTTACCACCACAAACGAGGTCACCACCATGTTTAAATCAATGAAAGACGGCCTGACTTACATTAACCGAGGCTAGCAAAATTGAGTGGCGGGGTGACGGCTTGGGCGGTTAGATAGCAACCCTCGAAGGAGATAATGAGGAGTCGACGATTACTGATTTTAGGGAAGACTTCTTAGACCCGTCTTTTATTAAACTAAATTGTCAAAATTTAATTTGACCTTGGAAAGGAAGGTGGATCACAAGCAGGTACCTTTAGTTGTTTTATAGAACAAAGTTTCAAGAATTGAAAAATGTACCCTAAACCTAATGGAAGGGCAAATATGGCTCAAACTTATGTTGGAAAATCAAATAAATCATGGATATTCGATTGTGGTGCAACCGATAACATGACTTATGATCTATCAGATCTGATGTCATCGTATAAACCCTAAAGAAAGTATATACAAACTGTAAATGGCAGGACAATGGATGTGAAAAGGGAGGAACAATTGAGATTCCGTCAACACTAAAACTCTCTAATTGTCTTTACGTCCCCTCTCTATCACATAAACTTTTATCAATAAGTCAGGTGACTAAAGAACTCAATTGCACTGCACTTACGCATCCCACCATCTGTATTTTACAAGAGATCTGGACGGGAGTAATCATTGGTAGTGACACCTAAAGACAAGGATTATACTACGTGGACGAAGTGACTCAACATGGTACTGTTATGTTAGCTCATAGGACTGTAGACTGGGAGACATGGTTATGGCACAGAAGATTGAGCACCCATCCACAGGTTACTTGAAAATTCTATTTCCACACCTATTTCCTTCAAAACTGTTTCGCATTGTGAAACATGTGTTTTAGCCAAAAGTCACAAACAAAACTTTAACACCAAACAACACTAGGTCAGTTCACCTTTATCATTGATTCATTCTGATGTTTGGGGTCCTATCCCAATTATTGGGGTCGTTTTTTCCTTCTCTTTGTGGATGGTTGCACTAGAATGACTTAGGGTTATTTCTTAAGATACAAAACCGAATTAGATGAATTTAGTGCCTTCCATTCCATGATTAAAACACAATTCCAAAAAGATATTCAAATTGTTTGATCCGATAATGGTGGGAAGTTTGTTAACACACATATGAAACAATTTATAGAAACTAAAGGAATAATCTATCAAACATCCTGCACATAACAGTTTAATAGAAAGAAAAAACCGTACCCTTTTAGAAATTAGCGGGCATTGTTAATTGAATCCCAAGTTCCTAGGAGTTTTTGGCATGAACCTGATTTACCGTCATCCAACCTATATCCTAAAATTAAAAACCCCATTACAATCCCCCTCAGAACTCATCAAAGTACCACCTTTCCATACCCTATAACCTCGAGTCTTTGGTTGAATTGTCTTTGTCCATATAACCAAACTAAACTAAATAAAACGTAACTCGACCCATGTGATTAAAAGTTCGTGTTAGTTGGTTATGGAGTGAATCGAAAGGGATATTGGTACTATAACCCACAAACAAAGCGTATGCATAGAAACATGAATTGTGATTTTCTAGAAACAGAGTATTATTATTATTCCCAACACACTAGTCAGGGGGAGAAGGAAGATCTTGACACACTGAGTTGGTTGCAGTATATACATAAGAAGAAATTAAACATAGGACTCACGAAGAGTCAGACTCAAACTCAACACAAGAACCCGAAGAACCAATCACTAGTGCTACGACCTCAAATAACACTCTTTCCAACATGATACCTGAGGTAAGTAACTTATCTGATCCTGAACCCTCTGATGGTCATGTTACTAATTCTCCTGATGTTTCTAATTCTTCTGAAAATCACGAGAGAGTAGAAAGTGGAGGAATTGAACCATTATCAATTCTTGAAATAATAGAATATAGATGTGTACTACCTACCATATCCAACAGTGGAGTTCCTCCAAAATGGTATTCATCGGAAAAGCAATCCCGTCGATCTAAGTACCCTATAGCTAATGCAGCATAATGAAATTCATCCAAGGAAGCCAACGCTTTTGTTTCATCTCTTTATTCTGAAGAAATACCTACGGATATAGAACAAACTTTGCAAGCAAAGAACTAGAAAGATGTAATGGAAACAGATTTGGAAGAACTGAAAAAGAATGGTATATGGGAAAAGGTACTCTTCGGTCAAGAAAGAAACCGGTGGGATGTCGTTGGGATTTCAAAGTTAAGTACAAACCAGATGGTACGATTAAAGATACAAGGCCCGATTAGTAATAAAAGTTATACCCATACATACGGGAATAATTATTTCGAAACATTTTCTCAAGTTTCCAAAATCAACATAGTTAGAGTTCTTTTCTCTGTTGCTGCAGATAAAGGTTGGTCTCTTCATCAATTTGATGTGAAGCATGCATTCCTTTATGAAGAGCTATAGGAGGAAGTGTACATGGAAGCTCCTCCTGGATTCACAGGGGATTTTAAAGAATGAGACGTATGCTGGCTAAAGAAATCCCTTATGGGCTAAAATAGTCTTTGCGGGCTTAGTTTGGTATATTAACTCTTGCAATGAAGTATGGGTTTTAACAGAGTAATTCAGATCATACTTTATTCCTTAAACAAAGAAATGGTCTTATAACATGTCTAATAATATATGTTGATAATATGATTATTACTAGAAATGATATAGTAGGAATGGAACAACTAAAAAGTACCTTATTTGCGGTATTCAAAATGAAAGACCTAGGAAGACTAAAATATTTTTTTGGGAATTGAAGTACTAAGGTTAAAGCATGGGATTTTTATCTGCCAAAGAAAGTATATTCTTGATCTCCTAACAAAGAAAGGTTTGATTGATTGCAACCAGCCAAAACCTCTATGATACTAAATCAAAAACTTCATATGGAAGTTGAGGCTGAACATGCAAACAAAGAAAGGTACCAAAGATTTATGGGAAAATTAATATATGTCTCACATACCCGACCTGATATAGTATATGATGTAACATCTCGGAAATACCATATTCAAGTTTTGTGCTTACAATGACATTCCTGGAACTTAGAGGGTTTAAAATGAAATTTCGGTTTTTAAGACCCATCGCGTTACACGATGGGAAGATCATAGTCTTCGTCACGCTACGCAATGCAGTATTCCAGGAATTTAGAAAAATGGGCATTGCGCTACGCGATGGTCCAAGTTTAAGAGGTTATCGCGCTAGGCGATGACACTACAAGAAATTTCAGTTTTAGCGGTGACTTTTGTCGCCGCTAAAGGCCCCTAAAGTCGCCGCTATTGCTATTAGCGGCGACATGTCGCCGCTAAAGAGTCGCCGCTATTTCTGCGCCGCTGATGCTAAACCTATCGCCGCTGATGCCAAATTCCGTCGCCGCTAGTTCCTACAGCGATGATTTCACCAGAAAACTTTTCGGTGACGGATTTCCATGCTCTTTAAGCAAACAAAACACGATTAAACCCAAATGAGAATTTTAACTTGAAAATGAAATAAAAACACGACTAATATCTCATTAAATCGGAAAAATTTATACAAAATTTCAACTAACACAAGATGTACAAGTGGCTGGAGCTCTAGCTAGCTAAACCAACACTATACACCATTTGTACATAAAATTACAAGAGATATAAACTAGTGGTGGTGGTGGCCGGAATTGAAGTTCCAGGTGCTACCATGGTGGTTGACGGTGGTGGCCAGATCTGAAATTACAAGGTGTATTGGAGCTGCAAGAAGGTGTATCGGAGCTTCATCGGTATGTCGCTTCATCGGTGGCAGATCTTCTGTGGTGGAAGATGAAGGTGGTGGCTGATATGTGGGTTTTTCTTATGGTGGAGGATGAAGTTGAAGATGGGGATTTGGTAAAGGGTGTGAATGGATAGAGGAATAAAGGAGTGAAGATGTAACAGGTGGAGATTTAAAGCCGTTAGATCTTGATATTATCAATGGTCAGAAATTGATTTCAAAGGTTCACACGGATCAGGACCTTTAGTGGCGACACCTTTAGCGGCGACGATGCCAGGTGTCGCCGCTGATGCCTGTTGTCGCAGCTAAAGGTGTCACCGCTAAAACTCCGATTTCTTGTAGTGTGACCTCGTTAAGTAACTGAATCAACGTGTCCAACCACGTGTTAACATGTGGCAGATTCTGGTGAATTGCGGCGTCGCGCTACGCGATGGTCGAAGGAAAAGCCCCGTCGCGCTACGCGATGGTGGCCAAAACTTGCCTATAAAAGGGGAGCTACGGTTTTGAACCAAAACAAGCAGTTGATGATAGATTTGGATTTATGATGTCAAATTAATTAGAGAAGCAAGAAGGTGTCTTGAATTAAATCAATCGTGATATACATTAAAGAGAAGAAAAATAAGATATTGTTGCTCTTCATGAGGAAAAAAATTTAAGTAGAAAGTTGCAATTACGGAGAATTAATTTGATAGCCCACTAGCACCATAAATTCGATCGAGAATCTAGAAGCAAGAACTAACCCTTTAATTATTATTTTTTTCAGACGAGAAGAGCAAGTTAAAAGGAAAAGGCGAACGAAGAGTTAGGCCAACAAATCAAAGACCTGAGCAGCAAGGAATAAGATCGAATCCACCTGAGAAGACGGATTGCAATAGTGTATGTCACGCCCCGCCAAGTCGGAAAAGCGGCGTGTGACGTTATGTATACCGTAAGCATATGATTATCGCAAACATAATAATATTAGGATTTCATGAGTAAATAGTTTTACAAAATAACTTGTCGTTGAAACTTTAAACACTAAAAATAGGATTTTCCAACTACTACAAAAAAAATCCCATTAGGTTACATGCGCAAATCATTTTCAAAAGCGGCATCCTAACTGAAAAGCATACTAGAAAGTGTCAACACTAGGTTGGTGAGTTCACATATTTATATATAAAATTAGTTTTCTTGTGAATCTTTCATGTAAAAGAGTAACTATTCAAAGAGTTTCTGTCTTGTGTATAATTAAGCAAACAGTTTAATCGTAAGTTTTATGTAAAAGTATGAGGAATAAATAGAGCTATTAATAGTGATCCGTCATAAGTTTGCAAAAAGGAAAGTAGTATTAGCCAAACCAAAACATTTTTGATTTTCCCCATCTTGTGGTCTTGTTAAACCAAGACATCTTGTGGCACAAATCTTGTGGTCTTGTTAAGCCAAGACATCTGGTGGCGCGAACCTTGTGGTCTTGTTAAACCCAAGACATCTTGTGGCGCAAATCTTGTGGTCTTGTTAAAACCAAGACATCTTGTGGCGCGATTCTTGAGTTTGTATAAAACTTAGTTATATTGTATAAAACTTTCTTATAATATGTTTCTAGCATCGTATAGTCTCGTGGTTATATAAAAACAGATTTTAGTATGTTTCTCCCACGAGGTTATAAAAACAATAAAAAGCGTAAAAGGGGGGGGGGGTCATGAACTCACCTGGTAGTTTCGTTCTTGTGACCCAGAGAATTAGTTTAGTTTGGTTCCTGTACCGCCCTAAACACGTACGAGCGGTTAGATTCCAATGACTATCTTTTGAGTTAGTTTATGCCAATTGTCGGCCCAACTTAGTTATATGCGTTTAATTCTCATATGTCTTGCGAACGTTAAATTTTGATAAAACGTTGGTGGGGTGTCTTAAAATTACAAGAGAGTATGAAAAACAAGCTCGGTTTACAAAATAAACTAATATCTTAACCCGGGTCATAACTCGACTTGATTAAAATAATTATATACAAAATTATATATATATATTGGGAATGTTCACCAAATACAACTCGTATTTATATTATAGTATATATGCCATTTTTCAATATTTTTGCATATATACATTCCCAAAAAGATATATTGGTTTGTTTAATTGTGCATTATATGGTGAATGTATCCTCATGTTTGAAATATATCTTTTTCTCTATTTACTATCTTGTAGTAAAAGGTCATATTTGGAGTCTATGATTTAACCACTAACTTGTATATTAAACATCATCAGTAAGGATAATACTCGAAACCACACCTTTGGAGCTAGTAAAATACTTGTAATACTTGTGTATTATCAAATGTCTTTTAGAAAAACAACTTGTTTAAGATATAGGTTTCCAAGTTTTAGCGAGTTAAAGATACACTAGTTGGGCGAGTCTTTCTAGGCATAAATAACTTGATAAATATTAATGGTAAGGAGTAAGTTTATAAAGAATGCTCACTTAGTTGTTTAGGGAATGTTGTTTAAGACGATAATAAGAAAGAACTTGAGCTAACTACCGGTCCGCTATGCTCGGTTCGGTGACTTCGGGTTCCTAATCCTTGTTTTAGATTGAAAACCAATGTAAGGGTGGGCGATGTGTTCGGCCTACGGGAAGAGACCGTAAAC
Organism: Bidens hawaiensis; assembly: GCF_021521415.1. Taxonomy (NCBI): domain Eukaryota; kingdom Viridiplantae; phylum Streptophyta; class Magnoliopsida; order Asterales; family Asteraceae; genus Bidens; species Bidens hawaiensis. The sequence goes on from NW_027492910.1 coordinate 66,455, forward strand.
ATGTGTTGTGATATTCAATTGGAAAAGAATGCAAGGATTGAGATTTGAAACTTGGAACATGAGAATGGTTGGGGTTGTGTGTTTCCAACCGAAAACAAGAAAGACACAGAAGGCATTTGAGAGTGATGATTGGCTGAAGATTTTGTTGTCCTTTGGAGCTATATTAGAAGACTAGGTTAGAGCCCGTGTTTCATATGGGTAAAAATATAATAAAAATAAAAAATTGTTATATGTAATACATTAATTATAAGTGAATTAACAATATATCATTTATAAGTCAAGAAATTCAACACAATAACTACTTAAGTAGAGTTGGTAAGCATCTTTAGTTTGAAACATGAGGTTTTGGGTTCGAGACTTGTATCACACAATAATTTATTTTTTAAAATTTTACAAAGATAAAATAGGAAACTGCTCACATGGCATCCATGTGGCATCGTATATGGAAGCCCTAGAATGATGCCATATGGAAAAATCATGTTGCTTTAATATATAGTTAGATTAGATTAGATTAGATGTATGCAAATACTTTACACACACACACACACATATATATATATATATACATGGGAGATTTCAAATCAGAACCCCTTTAAGTTTTAAGAATTCGAAATAACTCAGTGTAACGATTTTTTTTTCGAATTTTTTTTACACATGCGTAATATATGTAGGTTACATATACGTAAAAAAATTACAGAATTTTTTACGCACCGAGTCGACTTTTTACACGTGTAACGGACGTAAAAGTTAGTGTTACCACTTACATCGTTATTCTCTCTCTTACTTTGACTTTTTTTACCAGATTTAATCTCAACCACGTATTCCAATCCATTTAATTAAATGTGTGGCATAGAATGGAGTTCTTAAGTTCTTACAGCTCAATATGGTTCTCAAAAACGATCAAGGAGAAGACGAAGACGGTCGTATATGTATGAGCGATCAAGAAGATGAAGACATTCATATCTGTGTGAACGATCAAGGAGAAGAAAAAGACGGTCGTGTTTGTCTGAACGATAGAGAAGAAGAATCAACGTCAATCTATGTGATTCGTTGAAAGAAGAAGCAACGTTAATCTGTATGATTCGTTGTGGTCGCATCCGTGTGAGCGATCAGAAAAAGACGATCTATGTGATGTCAAGAAGGTTCTGTGTGAACCAAGAAAAAGAAGACGAAGAGAGGAAACAGCGTGTTATAGCTCGAAGAAAGAAGAAAGTTGCGACTGTTTAAGTTTTGGACGAAAAAATCGGAAAAGAAAACAGAGAGGAGGATCGGAGTCGCTTCAAATAAAGGAAGAGGGATAGTAGAAAAGATTGTATGGACAATGTTCAAAGTGATAGTTTGGATGGTTATCCGAAGCCAAGTGACAAAATAAGGAGTTCAAGTTGATAAAAGAAGTTGTTAGGAAGTATGTCGAGCCTACATGAAAAGAATGGATGATTCATATTGTTGGGTACAAGAAGTCGAGGTATGTTAACCGGTTGGTAGATCAAAGACGAGTGTTACTTGGACTTCAAGACTTAGGAGGAACACATTAGGATTAAGGGGGCGAATGAAGGGCTGATTCTAATAATTTACATGTGAAAGGGCTAAATGGTTAAATCGATAAAAAAGAGGGTTGAAGTTTAAAAGTTGGTGATCAAAGATAAACAAGAATGATAAGTAGAGATAATTATTTGATTAATAGAAAAGTTTATTTTAGTTAGTTTATTTAGTTTCCTAGTTTGAGTGGTGTATTGTTGAGAAAATTACACTTTTAGTATAAATTGTGTGGTTTTCGTTCTTAATAACTATTGAAAGAGTCTTGGTGAGTTACAACAAAAATATTGGTGTTGTTCGTATTGCTCGATTCAATTAAGTCCAACAGTGTAGACGACAACAGTAGTGCAAGTAGTGGTGTAGGAGGAGCCGAAGGAGGGCCGACAGAGGCGACGGTCCGTTACAATGGAGGCAGCATTCATGGAGTTGCCCACAGTTGTTTGGTCTGTCGCAATGATGAGATGATGGCGGCTGGCGTGGCAGTTGTTGCTATCACCTATCAGGCTTGGTTGGGTAAATAACTAAATATTTTGAAATAGTAATAATAAAGGTTAAAACAGTGGGCTGTTAGATTCGATGTTCCAAACTGTTAATTATCAAACCGTCAACGCCGCAAACCTGGCTGAACCCGCCAGTTTCTAACTACATTTCTTTATGTAAATGAGAAGATTAAAGGTAAACTGATGGTAGTTTTGAGTCATTGTATATGCTAATATGACAGATCTATTAATTTTAAAAATAAATAACAAAGAGATCGATCTATTCAAATGACAAGAAGCTCTTATGGTTGTTTCACATCAGACATGTTATTCATTACAACTCAACCATAAATCAAAGATGGAAGACGGGGGGTTAGCAGGACCTCTAATGACTTCTTTTTAGGATTAGTCATCCCAGGGCCTTCGGTCATGTCCACTGGAAGACCTCCCGGTCGACTCAAATCGAAAGAATGAACAAGACGAGCCAATGTCAGGTGAATCTCAAGGAGAGCAAACGTGACCCCGGGCAAGAGCATCGGCCAAATCCAAATGGCAGGAGGACAAACTGTTGGCCTCTCAGGTCGATGTGTTCATGGCCTAAACCCATAAACCTCTCGGGTTGAAATTTAGATGGATGACTCCAAACCCTCTCATCCCTTTGAATCTTCCAGACAATAACGGTTAACCTAGTCCCGACTTTGACGTCATACGCCGCTACGTACCGTACAGTCTTTCCTGGCCTCCCTCGGTGCTAGGAGCGGGCCCGCCGGGTAAAGACGAAATGTTTCTTTGATCATCGCCTCAAGAAATACAACGTTTTTTTATGTCAGTTTCATCAACTTGTCTTTCTTTACCTACATGTTCATCTATCTCTTGTTGCAATTTCATTAAAACATCAGGATGGTTTTACAATAATGCGATAGCCCAATTTACTATCCCGGCTGTCGTGTTACCTCCTAGGATCATGCCCTATAACATAAAACATTTTAAAGATTGTACCTATCAACAATAAGTGTTTAAAATTTAAGTTATTAGTATATATGCAACTTACCAAACATGTAGCCTTGATGATAGTATTTGTATCAATCTCACTATTTGGGAGTTGCCCTTCATCATCAAGTGACAGCATCACATCTATAAAATCCTTTACATATTCATCTTTATTTCGTTCTAAATCTAATTTCCTCTTCTGTCGATGCTCGTTTAGCCACCCACCGAGCACCAAGTCCAAATCTTTTGCGGTCTTTTTCATCTGCTTCTGGTAACCATGCAAGTCCAACCACCAAAGAAAAGGTATCACGTCAGATACAACGAAAACACCAGACAATCAATAGAACTCGCTGATGGCCTTCTGGAACCTTGCCGCCTCATCACTGTTGAAATATGATTCAAACCCCATTTGATATGCACTTGGTGATTGGTTTGTTCATCCGAAGTTCAAGGCTTTTTTTACTAGTTCTTTTGTTTACGTTATTGTTTATTTGAATAAGTTTGTGTGATCCACAATTGTAGGCATTTCAGTTTCTTTCCGTTGTAATGTTGCTTATAAAACGCAGCCTCCTTACTTGTTTCATTCATTCACTTTTGCATAATAAAAAAAGCCTTGAGTATTGATCTAAGTGAGAAATATATTTGAGTGTTATTAACAGTTTTGATATCAACAGTGGTATCAGAGCTTGAGTGTGATCCATTTTCCATTCCTTCCTCTACTCTCTCAATCAATGGCCGATCAAACAAGTACTTTGCCCACTGCTCCTACTCCGATTCCTGTCTTTAAGGGAGAAGGGTATGAACATTGGAGCATACGAATGAAAACCATTCTAAAGTCTAGAGATCTTTGAGGTATGGTGGAACAAAGAGTCAACAATGCTGAACCTGATGAAATCAAACTCAAGAACATTAACAAAAGAGATGCTCATGCCATGGCCATTATCTAGCAGGCCGTTCATGATCAACTATTTTCTCGAATTGCAACTGCTGAATCTTCCAAAGAAAGTTGGGATATACTGAAGATGGAGTATCAAGGAGATACCCAAGTGAAAGCTATAAAATTGCAAGGGTTAAGAAGAGAGTTTGAGAATCTCTCAATGAAAGAAAACGAAACTGTTGGAGAATACTTCTCTAGATTCATGGGGAATGTGAGCAAGAAGAGAGAAGAGAGCATATGGGGAGATCATTTCTGATGAAACCATAGTTGAGAAGATACTTCTAAGTTTATCTCCGAAGTTTGATCATATTGTTCCATCTATTGAAGTATCCTTTGATTTGTCGAAACTCATTCCAGTGAGGCTGATGGGTTCCTTGCAATCACAAGAAGAAAGAATAAATAGTAGATCCCATGAGAAAACAGAAAGATTTGAAGAACATGCCCTACAAGTCATGCAAGAAGGAAATCGGTCATCAAGTGCATGTAGTAGAGGACGTGGTGGTTATAGGGGCCGAGGCAGAGAAAGATCATTTGACTGAAGTAAGGTACCACAATGTTATACATGCAAAAAGTATGGTCATTTGTCCAAAGATTGTTGGTATAATGAGGAGGCATAAATCAATATTGCTGTTGAACAGGTGGAACAAGTAGAAGGAAATAATAACAGTGAAGATCAACACTTCTTTATGGCATTTGTACCTGAACAAGAAGCCAACAATCTGTGGTTTTTTGATTCAGGATGCTCCAGCCATATGACAGGTTCCAAGGCGAGTTTTGTTGAACTTGATGAAACCGTCAAGATGAGTGGTCAATTGGGTAATAAACAGTCTCTTGCAGTTGAAGGTAAGGGTGTTGTCCGAATTTATACTGGCCCAAACTCATACAAATTGCTTAATGATGTATATTATGCTCCAACCTTGGAGTATAACCTGTTGAGTGTGGGTCAGCTCATGAGGAAAGGTTACTCATTGTTATTTAAGGGAAGTAGCTGCACCATTAAGAATCAAGGTGCTGAATTGATGAAAATTCCAGTTGCCACTAACAATATGTTTGTTGTCGATGCCTCAAAGACTGAATCCAGCACTCCCAACAAGTCATCACTTCTACAAGTATGGAACAAGAGATATGGTCACTTAAACGGTGATAGTTTAAAACTGTTGCATGAGAAAGTTGTGGTTGTTGGTTTGCCTCAGATTAAAGGCACAAGCATATGTGAAGGGTGCATTCTAGGCAAGCAGATCAGGCTACCCTTCAAATCCACTTCCTGGAGAGCTATAAAAAGATTGGAACTGGTGCATGCTGACCTTTGTGGTCCAATGCAGGTACCTAGTCTTGGACACAGTCTTTATTACTTTCTATTAACAGATGATGTGTCTAGGATGTGTTGGGTATATTTTTAAGTGAAGAAATCTGATGCATTTGAAAGATTTAAAGTATTTAAAGCACTGGTTGAAAAACAAAGTGGGTATAGCCTGAAAGTGTTAAGATCCGATAGAGGTGGAGAGTTCTGCAACAATGAGTTCAACTCCTTTTGTGAAGTGAATGGTATTAGAAGGGAATTTAGTGAACCTCATACAACACAACACAATGGTGTTGTGGAAAGAAAAAATAGGCCGATTATGGGAATGGCCAGAAGTATGCTAAAGGAGAGAAGCTTGCCAAATCATTTATGGGCTAAAGCAGTTACCACAGCAGTGTATGCCATTAATAGAGCTTCAACCTCAGCTGTTCTAAATAAGACTCCTTATTAGGTATGGTTTAATGTTAAGCCGAATGTCACTAATATGAAGATTTTTGGATGTGTTGCATATGGTTATAAGTTTGTTTAGGGGAGGAGAAAGCTTGATGATAGATCAAACAAAATGATCTTCATTTGGTATTCTTCTAATGGTACAGGGTATAGACTCTATAATCCTGTTACTAAGAAGATTGAGACCAAGAGTTTTGGTGACACAATGATCTTAGAAGACAATTCATGGGATTGGCAGGAGTTGCACAAGGTAGACAAACAATTGTATGAAAGGATGTATTCCGATCCTTTTCCTGAAGAGTATGCTGAGAGTTCATTAGTTGAAACCACTAATGATGTTGAACCTTCTGATTTGGAAGGAGTAGCATCACCAAGTGCTAAAACTCCTCAAGGCAGTACTCAACAGCCCAACATTGCTGACAGTTCAAGTTATAGTTCATCGACTCCTCTGAGAGTTAGATCCATGGATGATCTTATGCTAATACTCAAGAAGTTACTGAGGTTCCTTCTGATTATTTGAACTGCCAGTTTGATCTTAATATTACAGAGCCTATGAAATTTTCTAATGCAGCTAAGAAGAGAGATGGCAGGAGGCCATGAAATCTGAAATAAATGCCATCACTAAAAATCATACTTGGAGTCTGGTTGATCTTCCAAGCGGCAAAAATGTTGTGGGATTGAAATGGCTTTATAAGACCAAAGTGGGTCCAGATAGGAAGATAATCAAACACAAAGCCAGATTGGTAGCTAAGGGGTATTCTTAGAAGTATGGTGTAGATTATGAAGAAACGTTTGCTCCGGTGGCTAGATTTGAGACTATCAGAATGGTGATAGCAGTTGCAACACTTAAAGGATGGCTATTGCATCAGTTGGATGTAAAGTCAGCCTTTTTAAATGGTGATCTTGATGACGAGATTTATGTTGAGCAGCCAGAAGGGTTCATGATGAAAGGGCAAGAAGACAAAGTTTATAGGCTGCACAAAGCTCTCTATGGTTTAAAACAAGCACCTAGATCATGGTATGCAAAAATAGATGGGTACTTCAGTAACAATGGTTATATTAAGAGCCTCAATGAACCTACTCTTTATACTAAATATTGTTCAACTAATGTCATCTATGTGTGTTTATATGTGGATGACATCATTTACATAAGTTCTAGTAAGGTTCTAATTACTGAATTTAAAGCTGGAATGAAGCAGATGTTTGAAAAGACTGATTTGGGGCTGCTTCAATACTTTCTTGGATTGGAAGTGAAGCAGACTCAAGATGGTGTTTTTATTTCGCAAGAAAAATATGCTCAAAGTTTGTTGAGCAAGTTTGGTATTCAAGACTATAAGATTGAGGATGTTCCTATGAGTCCGTATGATAAGTATTTGATTGATGATGGTGAAGACAAGGTTGATGAAACTAAATATCGAAGCCTAGTTGGTGGCTTAATATATCTAACTCACACACGGCCATACTTGGCTTATTTAGTTGGTGTTTTATCTAGGTTCATGCAGTCACCATAAAAAATTCATGAAGGTGCAGCTAGGAAGATTCTAAGATATGTTGCTTCTACATCCGAATATGGTATTTGGTACAAAAAGAATAACCAAATCAAGCTGGTTGGTTATTCAGACAGTGATTGGGCAGCATGTGTAGATGACAGGAAAAGTGTTGGGGCCTATGTGTTTACTATTGGTAATGGAGCTGTATCCTAGAGCTTAAAGTAGCAAAATACAGTCGCACTCTCTAGTACTGAAGCTGAGTATATTTCAGCTACTAATGCAACTTGTCAAGGTATTTGGATCAGAAGAGTTTTAGAAGACTTGGGGTACCCTCAAAGCAATGCTACAGTAATTTGGTATGATAGTCAATCAGCAATCAACTTATCAAAAAATCCAATGGAACATGGCAAAGCAAAGCATATAGAGTTAAAGTATGTAGGTCCCGACGCGGGTGGATCTAACAACAATCTTTGGATCAATCGAACTTAGTGCTAGCGGAAATCACACTAAGTCACCTAAGTGGTCTCGGATCTTGAGAATGTTTATGTTCGGGTTTTAGAGAGAGAGTAAGAGAACTAGAGAGAAAGTAGGAGTATGAGAAGTTAGAGAATTTTGGCAAAAGGTTGTTCTTTCTCATGCCATGCTCCCTATTTATAGAGGAGCATGCATGAGAAATGGTTTTATTTCCAAATGCCCAATGGGCTTGATTACATTTCCCTTGGGCTTTGTACATACAAAATAACATCTAATGCACAAATAAATACAAAAGATGCCAAACGTCCCAAAAACAAAAACGAACCAATACAAAAGACTAAATACATAAAAAGGGACCTAAGAATCTTCCTATAGTCTTTAGTATTGGAACTCGTCGGTGTCGTAGACCAAGCAGTCCTCCTCGGATAGTGGAAGTTCAACAAGTCTTCGGACGAACTTGTTGAAGGCTTCAACTATCCGGTCTGTATTCTGACGACCCAAATCCTCGACGGTCCCAAGCGGTGAGTTGTAGAGCTTCTTCACATCTTCAATGTGGAATCCCATTAGCTCATGCTTATCAAACACTCAAATCTCGTACATATCACGACAGTGGATGACGGCCTCACCTGTTTTATTATCAAATTCCCAACTAATGAAATCTCGGAGAGTATTGGGAAGGAAGGGCTCGCCATGATATATCTCGTGAAAGTCTTTTGGCGCCCTGTACCTCCTCATAGTACGTCGCTCTCCGGTGGTTGGATCAATCTCCCGTGGGTTCTTGAACTTGTGACCTTTATTGACTTCAAATTCCTTGTATCCCACTTCTGATTGACGATGTAAATGGGTCTCGACACAGCCCTCCAATGTATCCTTATACTCACCATGGCCTATAGCTTTTCGAAGATAGTTAATATCGAGCTTTGGTAACGACTTCAGCTCGTGGTGGTTGAGATAGATTAGGTCTCCGCTGTATCTTCTTATAGCCCAACAGCTGTTCTCCTTATCATACTTGGCGTAGACAATCAATGTATCGTCATGATAAGGGTAGTTGAGCATGCGGGCACAGGCACGGCTTGACACGATGTGGGTCTTTCTCTTTTTCTTTAGAAGTTGATGTGTCAAGTCGGTGGCTGGATCAGATATGGGCTCTGTAGCAGGGGCCTCTGAAGCTTGAGCTGGCGGCGTGTCAGGATTTGGCGAGTAGTTGAAGTAGTCGTCAGTTGTGTCTACTGCCTCCTCCGTTCCTGCAAGTAAGTCGACCAGGCCCTTCCCAGTTTCAATAAACTCATCCATAACACCTGCAAAATCATTTTCAGGAAACAGTTCCTTATACATGTCACTGATTTGTGTGTCGTGCTCCCTGACTTTTCCTGCAGAGTCGTGAGCAGCAGGGTCTTGAACATCTTGTTGAGTGTGTGGAGGTGATTGAGTGTTAACTCCACCTCCACCTCCTGCTGCCCCGGCCCCTCCATCTCCACCATCACCATCACCATCACCATCACCATTGTCATCATCATCTTCATCAAAACTGTCGTGTACGTTTTCGTCGTCTTCATCTTAACCATCATCATCATCTTCCTCATCTTCACCTTCCTTCTCACCTTCATCACCACCACCATTATCACTAGACTGGCCGCACTGTTGTACCATATGACCAACAGTCGCCTCACCCTCAGATCCAACAACCTGTACTCCTCGGAAGGACATACTCGGTCCCGCGGTAGGTTGCTCACCACTGATTTGAGAAGTCTCTCCTGACCTTCTCCAACTCCTGACCACAGCATCAAGCCGGTCTTCCAACCCAAGAAATGCATTAGAGGTGGCTTGATGCTTGTTGATGAACTCCTAATTGAGTTTTGACTGGCGTTCATTTAAACTTTCTTGCACAGCCAGTCTAGCTTGAAGAGCTTCGATCTGTGTTCTCAGCCTTGAGTTCTCAGCAACGAGTGCATCAGATGAGCTTGATTGATTCTCAAGAGTTGAAATCCTAGAGTGGGTGGCCTCCTTCTCTACATCCCACTTGGTTACCGTGTCATCAATCTTCTTGAAAAGATTTGCTTCAAGCACAGTGGCAGAGGGTAGGTTTCTTTCAAGTGTGGCCACTCTATCGCCAAGTCTCGAGTGGTCTACCCTCAAATTTGCATTCTGAGAAGCTTTGTGGTTCATCAGTAGCTGATGATTCTGAATTCTGGTATGCAGTGTGTTGATTAGCAGCCTTTGATTTTCAGTCAGCGTATCGTTCAGCTGCTTCTGCTCCTCCAACACCTGTACCCTCTCCTTTAACTCTGCCTTCTCCTTCTCATCCTCAACCTCCTTCCTTTCCAGGATAAATATCCTTGATAAACAGAAGAAGCACAATCTCTCGTTCCGCCCTTTTTGCGTTTGATTCCTCCAGTGCGACGATCCTATCGAGATAGGATCGGCGTATACTGGAGGTGTCGAAGACTTCCCTCTGGTAATGGGTTTCGGTGAGAAGATTGTGGTTGGTGGGGTTGTGGACATAGTGGGTAGTGAGGTGATTTGGAAAGGTTACGGTGATGGATTGGGTAGGTACTGGTGAGGTTGTGGAGGTTGTTGGTGTTGAAGTGGGTGGTGATTGGGTTGGTATGGGTGGAGTTGTGACGGTGGATGATTTTGAGAATATGGAGGTGTATGGTATGGGTTCTAGGTTTAATGCTGGTGGAGGCTTTATAGGTGGGGAGGTGATAATGGTTTGGCTCCAAAGGCTGGTGGTTTGTATGGGTGAGCTGAATATAGATGATGTGGATATTGAGGAGGTTGTAGATTCAGTAGTTGGTTGTGTGGGTGGTGTTGTGGTTTGGAAGGCTCGTGTTCGGTTTGGGTTGGTTGTTTGGTTGGAGCTGTGGTTTGGGATGGCTGTGATTATGGTGGTGAGGTCGGCACTGGTGGTAGGAAGGTTGAGATAGGTTGGTCTATTTCTAGGGGTTCGGGAGAGGAATCGGGTGAGTCATGGAGCATGGTTTTTGTTTTCTTGACTTTGGCTTTCTTTCTCGATTTGGGTTTCCTATAGGTTGGGATTTGGATTTTGGCTACATCTAGTTCTTTGAGTACTTGGGCTAAGGTCTCTTTGGTAACTACAGGAGGGTCAGAGGGCTTACCATGAGAGGGAACCTTGACAATGAGCTTGGGAACCTTCTTGGAGTCTCCAAGCTTCCTCAGACGCTTTAAAGGCGGTTGGTCTTCCTCTTCTTCCTCCTCTTCAACAATCTTTTCTTTTCTAGAAGCACTACCAACAGAAGGCTTGTCGGCAGCCTTCCTCTTCAGATTTTGCTTCACCTTCTTACTATCTTCAGGTGCTTCATTAGATGAATCAGCTTCAACCTCAGCCTCAGATCCCTCGATCTCTCTACTTTCAACCTCCTGGTCACCCGCAGTCTCGGTCTCCTCAAATAAACCGAATTTAAGACCCGGCCTTGGTCCCTTCCCTTTGGTGCTCAACAACACACCAAATATAGAAAGCTTGATTTCATCGACATGAGAGGGCTTGGGAAGGGACTTTTTGTCTTTGGCTTCCTTGTGGTGAGGTCTGGCTGTGTCTGGCATCAAATCATCAATCCACGAATGTCATCAAAGCAATGGGTGACTATGTGAAAGAGAAACCTCCAATATTGCGGGAGGTGTTTCTTCTCTAAGATCTTCCACTAAGTGTCATAAGCCATCTGAGCAACAAAGTCTTCCAACTTAGCCCTGTCACCCTTTTCATAAGTATAGTTAGGTTCGTCTTTGATCTTCAACACCCTTCTAATATCCCCTTCAGTGATGGTCAGTTCATTCCCCGCTACTTTTGTAGTGATTGACAAAGCATCATCAGCAGGCTTTGCAAACGCCCATAAATCCAACACCCGTTTGTAATAAACAGCTGGGTCGGCAGAGATAGCATGTGCAACAGGTGACTGTCTTAAGTCCTTTACCATAGATGTGAACACTTTGTCTTCTTTAGTTTTATGAAGCTCAAGAGCACAGAATTGAGAATGACCCTGAAATCAGACATTGAGATCATGAGAATCATCATTTAATGTAAAAGTAAAACAAATAAGTTATATACATATGCTTTAAGTATTTACATATTACATTATTTAATTAATTACTTGTAGTTGATTAATTGTGTTCATTTTAGTTTTATTAAGTTAAAAGGGTTAATTTTAATCTATTAATAAGTTTCTAAGTCCAATATATACAAAGATTAAGTCCCAAAACAGTCCAAGAGTCCAAACAGTCCGTTAGTCCATAAACAGTCCAGTAGCCTTAGTCTGGTCCTTCTGAAAAATTTTCTAAGTATAAGAATTTCGCATGAGGTAACGGAAAACCCTTTCGCTTCGCATGCCTTCACATGGGCATGCGAAGCGAAAAATGTTGGGTTTTAACAAGTTTATCAAAGTGATAAAACCTTACTTTTACCAAAAACGCAGCGGATAAATGTTTTAAATCTTGTTAGTTTATAGTGTTTAAAACCAATTTTATACATGCAAAACCCAAACCCGGATCCAAATACGAAATACATACTATCAAACACATGCATGTCACTATATGTCCATGCATGTTAAGACTACCTTTCAAAACCAAGGAAATGTGAAAGGGATGATGAATAGTAGGCTAGAACTTCAAGGTAGGAGTTCCTCAAGCTTGTATACCCTTCAAGCCTACAAGCAAACACCTTGTAGCTAGGATTTGCACTCAAAAATTTTCTTCCTCCCTTGGCTCCTCCTCTTGGCTGAAAATTAGAGAGAAAAAAAGAGAGAGTAGAAAACTTTTTGTTACTTGCAAAAATGAGAGTGAAAGAGGAAGTAAGTGTGTATCTTTTGGCACCACCCATGGCACCAATTAGAAACCTTGCATGTCTCCACTAACATTTGAAATAACAATAAAATAATAAGAGAGAAAGAGATTCATTCCTTGTTATTATTATTATTATTATTTTTTAAACCTTCCATTTATATATTTGATTTATAAAACTTATTACTTATAAGTATAACACAATATATAGGCAACATGCTAGGTAACCATTTTTACATATTATTATTTAATCATCTTAAGTAACACTGTGGAATGTTCTCTCTCAAAATATAAATCATACATATGATTTATTCATTTCACAAGTACATTGTATTTAGAAACCCTTTTCCAAATAATATAAGTGTCAATATTTATTTACTTATGATCATATCATATATAAACAAATATAATTGGTGTTTGTCTAGCTTGTTATTGGGTATGACCCGACTTGGATCATAATGTACTAGCCACATCAATTATAATATGTGTCTTGGGCAGACCAAGTCCAACAATATCCCACTTGCACAAGATACATAGAAGATTGATGCAAGTAGCAAATACCGCCTGACTACGGTTTACTACCCCTAATACACATGACGAAGTGCCATTCAATAAATCATCCCCTTCAAGTCCCTTACTTGAAATGATTTAGGTGAATCTATCATTTATCATTTTGTCTCAGATGTCATGTCAAATCCAAAGACATAGAGTGATCATTCTCAGTTGATTTAACTTTCAGGCCTTAGACATCTCACTCTCAACGAATAAGAGCGACAAATCTCCTCTTGACTACATAGGTCTCTCACAATCACCTTCTACCATACCTAATCTTAGACTTATGTACTGTCATGTTTCAGAGCAGCGAAGAACTAAGTCAAAGTACAATATTCGGTGAATATCAAGACCCAATATGTATCTCAGGTCGGAGGATACTATTATATTCTCCTTTACTCAAATTTACTTATGATCAATCACAAGGATTCCATGTAGTAACATTTGAGAGCGGGTCAGTCCAATATTTATATCCCATAAATATCTATAAACCTTGGCAGCAACCCTTGCTCTATATTCATATCCCATGAATATCCACCAATCTAAGTTCATAATAGTCTTACCTTCATATTTGTTCCTACAAATATGAACGACTATGGACATTTAGAATAATTAACTTATTCATGGATTTAAACATGCTAAAATGGAACATAACTCAAAATATCATAATCATAAACCATAATCATATGATGAGTCAAATTACAACTGTTCCGATATCCAAATACAAGATTCGATCATATCCAATCACTAGAATATCGAAGTCCTAAGGCACAAGTGTGACCTTCATGCTTTGGCCTTTCAAGGAGCTTCATGAGTGGATCCGCAATGTTTTGATCGGTGTGAACTTTGCGAATACATATCTTTCCCTTTTCAACTTCATCCCTTATGTAGTTGAACCTCTGCTCAATGTGCCTCGTCTTTTGATGTGCACGAGGTTCCTTGATTTGAGAAATCACACCCTCATTGTCACAAAAGATTTCTAGAGGATTCTGAATGGTACGGACCACCCTTAGGTCGGCAATGAATTTCCTAATCCATGCAGCTTCTTGAGCTGCCAATGAGGCGGCGATGTATTCCGCATCTGTGGTGGACAAAGCTACCACATTTTGTTTCGAGCTCTTCCAAGAGACTGCCCCACCATTCATAATGAAAACATATCCCGATTGTGATCGAGAATCATCTCGATCGGTTTGGAAACTCGCATCTGTGTAACCCTTTACAACGAGTTCCTCTTCACCCGAACCGTATATTAGAAACATGTCCTTAGTCCTTCTAAGGTATTTCAATATACTCTTAACTGCCATCCAATGGCTACTTCCAGGATTATGTTGGAATCTACTTGTCATGCTTAAAGCGCATGACACATCCGGTCTAGTGCATTCCACTGCATACATGACGGATCCAATAGCTGATGCGTGTGGGATCCCATTCATTTTATCTTGCTCTTCCTTTGAGCTTGGACATTGAGACACACTCAATATCGTTCCTCTTTGAATAGGTACCAAACCTCTCTTAGAGTTCTCCATCTTGAACCTTTTCAAGATTTTATCAATGTATGCACTTTGGTTTAAACCTATCAACCGCCTTGATCTATCCCTATAGATCTTTATTCCCAAAATATAGGCAGCTTCACCAAGATCTTTGATGGAAAAACAACTTCCAAGCCATACTTTTACACCTTCCATGGTTGGAATGTCATTTCCAAATAGTAGTATGTCATCAACATACAATACTAAGAAGGTAATGATGCTCCCACTAGCTTTCTTATACACACTAGCTTCATCACCATTTTTGATGAATCCAAATTTCTTAACTTCTTCATCAAAACGGCGATTCCAACTTCTAAATGCTTGTTTCAATCCATAGATTGATTTCTTTAACTTGCATACTTTATTAGGATGTTGTGGATCGACAAAACCTTCGGGTTGAACCATATAGACATCTTCCTCAAGATGCCCATTTAGAAAAGCAGTTTTGACATCCATTTGCCATATCTCATAGTCATAATGTGCGGCTATGGCAAACAATATCCTAATAACCTTTAGCATTGCTACGGGATAAAAAGTTTCATCATAGTCAACCCCTTGAGTTTGAGTGAAACCTTTTGTGACAAGTCTTGCTTTATAAGTATCCAAGTTTCCATGCATATCGGTTTTCTTCTTGAAAACCCACTTACTTCCAACCGGTTTGGAATTAAGAGGTTGTACAACCAAATCCCATACTTGGTTATCATGCATGGATTGCATCTCAACGTTCACGACTTCAAGCCATTTGTCAAAATCGGATTGTGACATTGCATCACGGTATGTGGTGGGTTCATCTGAATCTACCACGTAGCATCCATCCATGAAAAATCCATATCTTTCGGATGGATGACTAATTCTACCGGATATGCGAATGTTTTGTGTGTTTTGATCAACCATTTGATCATTCTCAACATCCTCTTGTTGATTGCTAGTATCAACCAAACGTGTATCGGCTTGTGGTTCTCGATCCTCCTCGAGTTCCACCGTTCTACTAGTACCTTCCATAAGGAACTTAGTTTCCAAGAACTCAGCCTTTCGAGCAACGAACACCTTTTGCTCGGTTGGGTTGTAGAAATAATATCCCATAGAATCTTTGGGATATCCTACAAAGATACACTTAGTGGATCTACTTTCAAGTTTGTTTTGGGTGTTGTTCTTGACATAAGCCTCACAACCCCATACCTTTAAATATGATAATGATGGAGCCCTTCCATTCCATATTTCAAAAGGTGTCTTGTCCACTTTCTTGGTTGGGGCCATATTTAGAATACGGGCTGCGGAGAGCAAAGCGAAACCCCAAAATGATAGAGGCAATGTGCTTCTAGCCATCATAGATCGAACCGTATCCATTATAGTTCAATTCCTCCTTTTGGACACACCATTGTGTTGTGGTGTTCCGGGTGGAGTAAGTTGTGAGATAATCCTACAACTTGTAAGATGATCTCGGAAAGCATCACTTAGGTATTCACCTCCTCTATCCGAACGAAGTACTTTGATGGTTTTATCGAGTTGATTTTGTACTTCATTTTGGAAGATTTACATTTCAAAAGCTTCATCTTTGTGTCTTAACAAGTACACATATCCATAACGACTATAGTCGTCAATAAAGGTAATGAAGTATCTTTCACCATTCCTTGTCATTGCCTTAAAAGGACCACATACATCCGAATGTATGATACCTAATAAGTCTTTTGCCCTTTCGTTTGTTCCACTAAATGGGTCCTCGGTCATCTTTCCTAACATACAAGACTCGCATTTATCAAATGAATCACCTTCACTTGATTCCAAAAGACCATTCTTTTGAAGTGTATGTATGCGATCTTTGTTTATGTGACCAAGGCGACAATGCCAAAGATAAGTTTTACTCAAATCCATTTTAAGTCTTTTGGTACTTGATTGGTATAATATGTTATCATAAGATGTGTTATTATGAACCAATTCATAAATGCCATTAGATGGAATTGCTTTAAAAAAATACATCATTCATGAAAACATAAATACAATCATCCATAAACTTAAAATCATAACCATATTGTCTTAACAAGGAAACGGAGATAATATTCCTAGTCAAACTAGGAGCATACAAAACATTGTTTAAAATAACTTCCAAACCATTTGGAAGCTTCAAAGTGTAGTCCCCTCGGGCTTCGACAACAACCTTTGCTCCGTTGCCCATGAAGAGACTAATATCTCCTATCTTGAATCCTTCATTTCCTTTGAACCTCTGCAACAAATTGCAAATATGAGTTCTACATCCGTTATCCAATACCAATGTGTTAGAGGAAACAATATTAAGATCAATATGAATCATGAAAGTTGTACCTGAGGTTTGCCCCGCATCCCTCTTAGCTTTCAACTCTTTGAAATAGGTTTGACAATTCCTCATCCAATGCCCTATCTCCCCACATCCAAAGCACGGATCCTCCGCGCAAACCTTTGGCTTCTTTTCCTTCGGCTTGGGTGGTCCCGCTTTCGCCTTTCCCTTGAACTTGGCCATGACTTGTCCCTTACCTTTGGCAACCTTTGCCTTAGGTTCCGGGTGATGACTCTTCTTATTTCCTCCCTCATTGATCGTGAGAACGGGTAAAACCTTTTTACCCATTCCCCGTCTCGGCCGTCTTGAGCATTGCATGAAGCTCACCAATGCTCTTGTCACACCCATTCATGTTATAATTCATAACAAATGTCTCAAACTTTTTAGTTAAGCCATTTAGGATCAAATCTATGGCTAACTCTTTAGAGACGGGACAATTAAGGCGCTCGAGACGATCAATGTGGCTTTTAATCTTAAGTATATAGGAGGAAACGGATTGGGTTTCTTCCATACGACATGCATGAAGCGCTCGAACCGTTTCGAAGCACTCCACCCTAGCTTGTGTAAGGAACATTTCCTTAAGTTGGGTAATCATGTCGTATGCCCCATGAAGTTCAAAATCCTTTTGAATTTCGGGAATCATAGTTCCCAACATGAGGCAAGAAACTTGCACCGAATCCTCATTGTGCTTTACCCAATTGTTATAGTTTTCGGCATCGTCAACACTAGGTTCATTAGGAATAGGTTCGTCTATTACGTAGTATTTCTGTTCTTGCTTGATAATGATTCTCAAGTTTCGATACCAATTCATAAAGTTGGTATAGTTTAGACGATCCTTATCGAGAATAGATCTTAGTGATAGGTTATTTACGGGTGGAATAATAACGTTAGGTGGATTGTTGATTGCGGCCATCTACAAAAATAACAAAGCTCAATTTTAGTATTTTCATTATCAATTATTTTAATCTTTAATACCCTTTATGTCTCCAAGACAATTAATGATTAAAATCTAGAACCCAACGTTACATTCAAATAGTAGTTAGGTGACCTTTATCCTACTATTTAAATTAACAAGGTAGTCAACGCTTTCGATTGCAACCCTTTGCAACTTCTAGTTTTATGGGATCGGTTAAACATCTAATGTTTAGTTGGCATGTTTAATCCCTTCAACACCATTGTACACCATGCTTCGGTGACCATATTCACATGGTTTCCAATTTAAGTCGTCCTACTTATACACACATGTGATTTTACATATACAAGTGGTTAGGTGACCTTTATCCCACTTATATGATAAACCCACCTCAAACTCACAAGTTTCCTCCAACATGGTTAGGTGACCTTTATCCCATATCGAGTTCCCAAGTGATTCGAGTGTTGTATAAAAGGATGGTGTTCGACTTATTTTATAAAAGGGATTTTTAGTTTTCAAAATTCTAGATTGGAAAACTTTTTATGTACCTTTCATTTGCATGCATTCAAATGTATGGTACTTAGTTGAAAAACCCATTTCCAAAGTTCCTATTAGTAAAACCCATTTTATTATGAAATCATTAGCCTTTAATAAAACCAATTTTTATTACCTAACGATTTCTAAGGAACCAATTTTATGCTAGTTGTTTTTTTTTTTATTAAGTTGTTAGAAAACCACATTGCAATAACACAAACAAAATTAAAACAACCACACAAGCATAACACATACACAACCACAAGTTCATAACCATAGCCTCCTAATGTTGACCACACTTGTTGACCGAAGACAAGTTTGTCAAAAGGTCTATCCTAAGGGACTCAAAAGGACATGTGCTTGTGTCGGTGGACTCCCACTTGATCCCGCATCCAAATGCTCCAAGTGTTCACCCCCGTGTTGTGGTCTCCATCATTTTATTTGGGCTTCCTTCCTTGCATCTTCTTTTACAAAATATATCCTAATACATTTTTCAAGTAAAATAAATGCATCTAATCTACTTATTATTACAAACCAATTGAAATGAATAAATAGATTAAAAACCCAAATAAATATTACAACCATATTGAATGAACAAACAACCACTTTGAATGAACAAACATAACAACACAAACATTCAACCAAACACAAGGCAATGGCTAGGTTATGAACATCTATTACACATATAAATATGCGATAATCCAAGACCGAAAAATGGTTCCTCTTTCCCTCAAAACTTTTGGCCCAACCTTAACCAAACCGAAAGTTTCGAGTTTTGTCCAAACAAAGTAAACAATCATCCAAATGACCTAGTTTTTCAAAATTACCAAATGCATGTAAAGAATAACCTTGAAAAACCACGGGGAAACCAAAACCCCAAAACTTTCAGCCATATGGTAAAACTCACCATAAACCCAAAAATTTTTGGGTCTAATGAAGCATGCAATTATATAAGCGGCTCTTGATGCCATTGTAAGGTTTTAACAAGATTATCAAAGTGATAAAACCTTACTTTTACCAAAAACGCAGCGGATAAATGTTTTAAATCTTGTTAGTTTATAGTGTGTAAAACCAATTTTATACATGCAAAACCCAAACCTGGATCCAAATATGAAATACATACTATCAAACACATGCATGTCACTATAAGTCCATGCATGTTAAGACTACCTTTCAAAACCAAGGAAATGTGAAAGGGATGATGAATGGTAGGCTAGAACTTCAAGGTAGGAGTTCCTCAAGCTTGTATACCCTTCAAGTCTTCAAGAAAACACCTTGTAGCTAGGATTTGCACTGAAAAATTTTCTTCCTCCCTTGGCTCCTCCTCTTGGCTGAAAATTAGAGAGAAAAAGAGAGAGAGTAGAAAACTTTTTGTTACTTGCAAAAATGAGAGTGAAAGAGGAAGTAAGTGTGTATCTTTTGGCACCACCCATGGCACCAATTAGAAACCTTGCATGTCTCCACTAACATTTGAAATAACAATAAAATAATAAGAGAGAAAGAGATTCATTCCTTGTTATTATTATTATTATTATTTTTTAAACCTTCCATTTATATATTTGATTTATAAAACTTATTACTTATAAGTATAACACAATATATAGGCAACATGCTAGGTAACCATTTTTACATATTATTATTTAATCATCTTAAGTAACACTGTGGAATGTTCTCTCTCAAAATATAAATCATACATATGATTTATTCATTTCACAAGTACATTGTATTTAGAAACCCTTTTCCAAATAATATAAGTGTCAATATTTATTTACTTATGATCATATCATATATAAACAAATATAATTGGTGTTTGTCTAGCTTGTTATTGGGTATGACCCGACTTTGATCATAACGTACTAGCCACATCAATTATAATATGTGTCTTGGGCAGAACGAGTCCAACAAAAAAACTCTTTCATGCGAAAAAATGACACTTAGCCTATTTTTTTATTTTTATTTTTTGCTCCTTTTTCATATCACCAAAGTCGCTTAGACCTGAATTGAGTTTCTGGAGACTTTGGGTTGAAAACCCCTTAATTTACATGGTTAATTGGACCCCTGAAACATTGAATAAGACCTAGATCTACAAACTGTACACACAAACCTAGAACCAAAGACTAATTATGATAAACATGATCTAAACGGCCTAATAACAGTTTCTATTGAAGATTATGACAACATGTATGAAGATCTGATCTCAGATCTGGCCGACGGTTCATATGAACCGCCGCCAAGTTCTCCGTAAACCCAGAAACATAAGATGAAAGGATGAACTGATGATCCAAGGTGTTTATGAAGTTATACCGAGGGAGTATGTTCTGGATTCATGATCAAATGTGATATAGAGTAGGCCGGATCTTGAGGTGGAAAGGTTAGGGTTTGAAGAAGAAAGTAAAGTAAGAGAGAGAAAGTGAGAGTGAAAGTTTGAAAGGTTTTGGTGAATAGTTAATGAAAAGTTAGGTTCCCCATTTATATAGGGTCAGCCTATCTCGCGATAAGGTCAAAACATCGCGAGTATTCACCGAAAATACACTCTCGATCCTCGGTCTATAAACATATTTTCATTTTCAACCCCGAAAAACATTTACCCACCGAATCCGAGCACTTGTTTATTTATTTGATTTTTCTTTTGTCGGTCCGTGACTGTTAACGTTTGCAAGATCGATCTCTTCAGCAAAACAAAATAAAAGAAAGTTAAAATATCCTTTTAAATTAAAAATTAATATTGAATTAATTTACATATCTATATATACATAATCTTTTCATTGATTAATTTACAAAGAACGATCTCGACATGGAATCATATTGGTTTGCAAAGCCCTAGATCGCGTTTCCATTTTGAAATTATTGTGACACAAATTCATCATCAATTATAGATATAGTCCACTTGTTTAACTTGACAAGTATTTTGATGTTAACCTGATACATTTAAGATTCAATTAAGCACGGTATTTATGTTGTCCCCACATAATCAGACATGTTACTGATTCCATCATATCTCGGGCCTAGTTTGTGTTGACATATCACCTCAACTTGACTTAAACCTTTCTTAGTTGATCACAGTACTCTTGTTAACATACTTGACACTTTGACTTTGTACATTTGACTCTTTTGTGCTCTTGACTTGATCTAGAAAGATAAAAATAAAGCAGAAGTTCAGGCAATAACAATCAGGTCGGATAATACCATATTATCGCGCAGAGAAAGTCAAAGGCTTGAACAAAAGTAAGAAAATAAAATAAAGTAGAAAACTCAGGGCCTTAACGATCAGATCTTGTATGACTACAAACGTAGAAAGTCCAAGGCTTGAGTCGAAAATAAATGAAGAAATAAAGCAGAAGTTAAAATTCCTATAACTGACTCTTTTTCTGACTTCTTTTGTTTTCTGACTCTTTTGTTTTTCCTTTTCTTGCTTTTCTTGACGCTTTACTTGACTCTTTTCTTGACTCAATAAGAATTAAAATTGACACATATTTCATAAGACGACTATGATCAGGTATAGAAAGGATTGGGTATGATATGCGTAGTTACATTTCATCCTTCATTGATATGACTTTAACGGGATCATGCAACCGCTTCATACACGTATAGCCACTAGCAATGACAGTAGTTTAAGTTTATATCACCCAACACTTACTTGTTTGTCAAGCCTATCTACACATCAATGAATGACTTTGTAGCCTTTTGTTCTACTCTTTTAACGTGCTAGGATCAATACATACCAATGTACTTTCACTTTCCACTAGGTTGGATCAAATTCTTAACTGAAAAAATTTTTAAATAACCGACACCCTCTACGAAGGAGCTCCCTCTAAACGAGATAAATCTTTTTAAATTTTCTTAAGATTTTCTTAAATAGGAGGAAAGATGGAATTAATATTAAATGAAAAAAAAAATTTTGTTAAGTCAAGTGACTTGATTTTGGTTTTTCTAAAAGTAAATTTAAAATATTTTTGGTGAGTTAAAGTTAACTCATTTTCTCCCTCTAAAATTTTGACATATTTGAAAAATATTTACAATTTTAAAATTTAAAATTAAAATTTACTCAAAAGAAATCATGCCCAACGACTCAACGAGAAACAAAAATCGGGCACGAATAAAAGCTTTGGTAAAGAGATCTGCAAAGTTAAAGTCATTATGGACCCTTTTTATATCGACAAGCTTACGATCATAACAATCACGAATAAAGTGTATTCGGATGTCGATTTGCTTAGTCTTTGAGTGCTGGACCGGGTTTTTAACAATAGCAACGGCCACCTCATTATCACAATTGATCGTGGTTCCATAGAAATTCAAACTGTAATCCAGCAGCTAGCAGCTGATGCTGGATCCATATCACTTTAGAGCAGCAGCTGGATGCGGCAATGTACTCGGCTTCTGCTGTGGAGGTGGACACATTGACTTGTTTCTTGCACTACCATGAGATTAACCGATCTCCCAGGAATTGACGTCCTCCAGATGTTGATTTTCTGTCCAAGTTGCAACCCCCATAATCACTGTCGGTGTAAGCATGAAGTTCCAAGGGAGACTCCTTTGGATACCAAAGGCCCAAACGTGGTCTACCCTTTAAGTATCTGAAAATACGCTTGACAGCCGTCATGTGAGATTCTCTCAGGTCTGACTGATATCTGGCACACTGACAAACAGGGAACATGATGTCCGGTCTGCGTGCAGTAAGATACATCAGGGAACCAATCATTGACCTATAGAGGTGTTGATCGACTGTTTTCCTGACGGATCAGGAGCGAGAACAGGTCGCGTAGCGATTGGTGTCATGAAAGCTGTTGAGTCCTTGAATCCAAATTTCTGAACAATGTCATGAACATACTTTTCTTGATGAATCAAAGTCCCATCCTTCTTTAGTTAAACTTGTAAGCCCAGGAAGAAAGTAATCTCCCGTAAGGAACTCATTTCAAACCGCTGTTGCATAACCTCAGAGAACTCCTTGCACAGATTCTCATTCATGGACCCGAAGATAATGTCATCAACATAAACTTGTACCAGAATCAAATAACCCTTGACCTTCTTGACAAAGAGAGTTTGATCGACGATTCCTCTCTTGTATTCATTCTTCACTAAATGATCGGCCAGTGTGGCATACCATGCACGAAGTGCTTGATGAAGACCATAAAGTGCTTTGTCAAGACGGTAAACGTGATCAGGATGATTTGGATCTTCAAAACCTGGAGGTTGACTGACGTAGATTTCTTCTTTTACTTTCCCGTACAAGAAATCAGTCTTGACATCCATTTGATACACTTTAAAGTTCATGTACGAGGCGTATGCCAGAAAGATACGAATTGCTTCTAATCTTTCTACCGGTGCATAGACATCATCGTAATCAAGACCTTCACGTTGCCAAAAGCCTTGCACAACGAGCCGGGCTTTATTTCTAATGACCACCCCTTGTCATCTTTCTTATTTCGGAACACCCATTTCGTTCTGATCGGCTTCTTATGTTCTGGCTTCTTCACTAGCCTCCAAACATTCAACTTCTTGAACTGTAACAGCTCTTCTTGCATGGCCTCGCCCAGGAGTTCTCTTTCAATGCAACTATGTAGTCCTTGGGTTCCACCTGTGAAATAAAACAAGCAAAAAGACATCTGTTAATTGTTCCAGAGGTGCTACGTGTTTGGATGCCAGCAGACGGATCTCCAATGATATTCTTAGTCAGATGTCGATGATGAATTGGTAACTGTGGAATTTGCTCGCCATCCTTGATGTGTAGGTGAAAGAATGTGTTTTAAGTAAGTTATATCGTGCGTTTTATGTGTTTATATGCCTTGGACATGATTACATTGAGTGGTTTTACATTTACAGGTAAGTGGAGCTTAAAGGAGCTAAATTGGCGCATATGAGATGAAATGGAAATGAAGATTTTATTGCATGGAATTATAGAGAATTTGAAGACGAAGACATAGCCAAAAACGGTGCGTAAAACGGAGCTATAACGAAGAAGTTATGGGCAAAACAGTGCAAGGGGGCTATCACCGAAAGCAGGGGCGCTGATCAGGCAATTTTGGAAGAGAGGCCGCAAGTTTCGACCATATGAGCACAAATTGCGGCCCTGTTCGTAAAAAGACGCGGATTTTAGGTTTTTGCCTTCATATATAAATATAACCTTAGGGTTACGAAAAGGGAACTTCTCCCAGCCGTTTTTGGGTATTAGGAAGCCATCTGATGTGTTGTAAAATACACGTATTTTCCGCACCTTTTATCTATGTAATATATTATATTTTATATGTTTTTAACTCGTTTTAGATAGGTTTTACGTAAGTTTAATAACCTTGTAGGTTTTGGGTGAAAGAAAGAAGAAAACCGGGACTTTTCGAGCATTCTACGATCCTTTTACGCATACAAGTTCAAGACAAAGCTCAAGGCCCGACCCGTATACATCATGGAGGCCCAAATACTATTATAATATTATAATATAAAAAATTAAAAAACCCTAGGGTTGGACAGCAAGTTCCGATCGCAGCAGGCAGCAGGCAAGGGGAAGAGGAAAAAGTTTTTTTCGGCTTAGGTTTTGAAGGTTGTGGCGGCTAGGGAAGGAAGAAGACACAAGAACCAAGCCTCGAGATTGAATCCCCATCGTTTTTGACAGCAAGAACAGCCCTGGAAACATCTATATCCTTACATCTCTTTCATTGTTCATACACTTTGATTTTCTTGTTTAATTGTTGATTTGTTTTGCAATTGATTGAGAGATTGAATTGTTATTGATTATTGTTGATCATTGGATGATTATTAAGATGTTTGGTATGGGATTAATGATGTGTTTATTAATTGTTTGCTGCTGTCCCAAAATGATTCTCGGCTAAACTTGTTAGTTCTACCTAGGAATGATGATTCTTGTTAGTGTTTGATAGGTTTTATGGATTGTTTGATTGATAGACTTGAAATGCTATTGTAAAGTTTGATTTAGACATGAAATAGGTTGTGCTTAGTGGCTGGAAATTTTGGTGATTTATTGCATAAACCCCGTGTGTTGATTGATTAGTTTTGTATTGATTGATCGGTACATTGTTTGATTATAGACTTTGTGTTTAGGGTTTGTTTGCGGTAGGTACAACCGTAGGGTTTTGTTGCGTGATTATTTGGATTAAGTACAGCGGTTAAACACCTTCTTTGAGACCGAGAGGTGATAGGAAGTTAGGGTTGTCTCATTGCCTTTGCATGCTAGAATAAGGATTGCGCGAGAGCGAGTTCGTTTCTTGTCAGGTTTAGGTGTTTTGAGCAACTAGTTGATCTATTTTAGTTAATTGTTCCTCTATACTTGGTTATGTAGTATTCATTGCCATTAGGGTCGAGTGTTGGTGAGACCGAGAGGTGATCCTTCATTAGAACACGTTAGCAATTGTTTCCCGGGTTGGTCGTTTTAGCCGATTTTGAGTAGTTAGGGTTTGTTGTGTGAGACCGAGAGGTAATCCAGTGAGCCCGAGCGATCCTTAGTCGTGTCATCTTTAGGGACCGGTGTCTATATATCATTCAATCCATTAGCTTGTTAGGCCTACAATTTGATTCAGACCTAGGTAGACGTTTTTCTCCATTCCTAAGTTAACACAGTTAGTTCCCCGTTAAGTTTTCTATTTTTGGTAAGTTTTGTTAGTCAGTCTAGTTAGTTCAGTTAAGTATTTAAAAATAAAAAATCAATATAATTATTATTCTAAGGTAGGTCTTGTCTAGGGTTAGTGATCTTTAGCGTTCTGACATGTCCACGTGTTCGATACTCGGACTTCCTAAGTCTATACTACTTGCGATCGGTACACTTGCCGGTTGTGTGTGGTTTTAGGATTTTCGTTTTAATATTAAAGCTTAGTTGTGAGGTTCATATTTATAGGGTTATTAGACACACATCACCATCTTTCCACCATCTTAACACCTTTGAATCACCCGAATCATCCATGGCATCATCCACTCAAGAATCAAAGAACCAATTCAAGATCACCATGCTAGGCTAAACCACTCGTGACCATCTCCGGATGTAGGGTTGAGTTGTTCATTGGATTGTTGGTACTCTAAACCTAACTTTTGGATTTTGTTTGTGTGCTTGAACATGCTTTTGGGTAATCATTGAGATTTGCAGTTTATCAGTTATTGATTTTGGTCATCAACGACTAGGATTGAGTTCTTAGTGTCATTGACCTGGGTATTTTTAACCATAAAACTAATCTTTCGTCATAGCCCAAGATTACAATCAAATAGATCATTGTTTAGTTGTGTCAATCAATTGGATTAAGTTCTAACGATCATCGATTCAAACAAAGAGTATTTTATAAATGTTTTTTATTGACCTTTCGACATCGATCAAAATGGCGCCGTTCCCGGGGAGCTAGTGCGCTTAGTGTTATATCGTTTTTTTGAGCTTTCTAAAAATAAATTTATTAAAAATAATAATAATAATAATAACAATAATAAAAAAAGAATTTTCTTGTTTTGTTTTGTTTTGTTTATTTGTGTTCCATTTTACCTCGGGTATTTTAGTTCTTTTTGCAAGTTATTTTTAACAGAAAATCCAGAAACCCGAGCACGCTATTGTCACCATGAGCAATGATGGTGATTTTTGTTATTTTGAAGGCCTGTATCACTATCAAGATTGTCCAGCAGTTTCACGAAATTGGCAAGAGTGTCAACATGGGTCGGATGATAACTCCATCAATGAAAAATTGGATACAATTATTGAGTTAATGATGGATATTCAGAAAAGCAACAAGATGAGAGAGAAGGAAATCAAGGCATTGTCACAGAAGGTTACACAATTAACTGAAGAAGTGGCAATCATCAGAAGAGATCAAGGTAAGCTTTGTAGTGATACTCAGATATGTCCAGCTAACAAATCCTCTAACATGACGAGTGTACGCATAAATTAGGTAAGTACTCGTCCTCTTTCTGAAATTTCAGTTGTTGAAACTTATTCATCACAATGTGTTGAGGGTGGGGTGAATGATATAACTGAGTCTTAGTGTGAGGGTGAACATGATCATGAAATTAAAAGCTTTAAAAAATCTAAAAACAATTCAAATAACAAGTTTGCTGAAAGTAGTAATTTGAATGTGAAAGTTCCATTTCCATTAGCTTTACTTGCACCGAAAAATTTAAGTAAACGGGAATCACCTAAGGGTGAAAGGTGGGACAGTTTTGAAAAAGTGAAAATAAATAAACCATTGCTTGAACAAATTAAAAAGAGTCCTGATCATGTTGAGTGTTTAGAAGAGTTAAGTACCCTTAAACGACGTCACAAGTTTCCTAAACAACTTGATATAACTGCTAGTGTGAACGTCGTTTTGATGGGTACCCTTCCCCCAAAACTTCAAGATCCAGGAACACCTATTATTTCAATACAAATAGGTGATATTAAATTAGACAGTGCTTTGTTGGATCTTGGAGCTTGTGTGAGTATTTTACCGGGGAGTTTGTATGATCAGTATGAGTTTGGGTCACTACAAAAAGTTAAAACCACAGTGGTGTTGGCTGATCAAACTCCTACGTGTCCTAGGGGGACTGTAAAGGATGTGATTGTAAAAGTTGGCGAATTCTATTATCCTGTGGATTTCCTCGTGCTTGATTGCATAAAAAATACACAACCGACTGTTATTCTAGGTAGACCGTTCTTAGCTACAACAAAGGCTATTATTAATTGTGCTGAGGGAATGGTTAGAATGAGGTTTGGGGAAAGGAAAATGATTTTAAAGGTGTTTTCTAATTTATCTAATCATAAAATTGATAATTGTGGATCTTCTGAGAAGGAGAATCAAAGAGAAGAGAAAGAATGTTTTAAGATTGATAGGTTAAAGGAAGAGAAAGTAAAGAAGAAGTCAAGAAGGAGAAGAAGAAAAAAGGCCAAGAAATTGTTGGAGTATGATTATTACAAAGAAACTTGTAAATTTTATGATCTGGTATGGGAAAAAAATAATAACGAGAAAGGAACAAGTTTAGAAGCGGAAGGAGGCAAGCACCCCACAAGACCATACCTGATGTGCCGTTCATGGTGGTCTTGTGGAGAATTTACCTACCGTATTTCCCACATACGCTCAGTAGGTAAGGTGCCAAGGTTGTGCTTCCTCTTTCACGATCAGCATCTCTAGTGAACCAATACGGGCCGGTGTGAATGCATATTTACCTTCAGAGATTCCAACATATGCTCGGTAGCAAACACGTCGAGCCCAAGCACCATTCCTTATCTTTGAAGCATCAAATGTTGATCGGGGGCGAACCAAACATTTTCCCACCGAATTCCCAGTTTATGCTCGGTAGTTAAGGTGTTGTATCCAGACTTTCTTTCTTGTGGTAGACACGTTAGTAGAACCAATATGGGCCCATTTCAACACGTTTTGTTCAAGGTCTTCCAAACTCACCTTCCTTTTCCTTGAACTTGAACCATTCCCCTTAACTTCGTTTATTGGTGTGCTTATTATAAGAGAACAATCGGGATTCACCTGGGTTGCTTCAATCACATGCTCTTCAAAGGTTGATATGACTTCAATAGGGTATAAACTTTCAACTTCATGCCCTAAATGATCTGAACTATGTCCCTCAATATCATCATCTTCAACCACAACCGCAACATTCATTGGCTCATTAGTAATTGACGGATTTGGTGTGGTATTAATGGGCTATCACCGCAAGCAGGGGCGCTAATCAGGCAATTTTGGAAGAGAGGCCGCAAGTTGCGGCCATATGAGCACAAATTGTGGCCTAGTTCATAAAAAGACGCGGATTTTAGGTTTCTGCCTCCATATATAAATATAACCTTAGGGTTACAAAAAGCGAACTTCTCCAAGCCGTTTTTGGGTATTAGGAAGCCATCTTTCCACCATCTTAACACCTTTGAATCACCCAAATCATCCATGGTATCATCCATTCAAGAATCAAAGAACCTATTTAAGATCACCATGCTAGGCTAAATCACTCGTGACCATCTCCGGGTGTAAGTGTGAGTTGTTCATTGGATTGTTGGTACTCTAAACCTTACTTTTGGATTTTGTTTGTGTGCTTGAACATGCTTTTGGGTAATCATTAAGATTTGCTGTTTATCAGTTATTGATTTTGGTCATCAATGATTAGGATTGAGTTCTTAGTGTCATTGACCTAGTTATCTTTAACCATAAAACTAATCTTTCGTCATTGCCCAAGATTACAATCAAATAGATCATTGTTTAGATGTGTCAATCAATTGGATTTAGTTCTAACGATCATCATAGTCAAACATTTAGTCTTTTGGTTTTCATATTCAAACAAAGAGTATAATTCCATAGGTTTAACCATTCATCCAATTGGCTTCAAAACCTGAACCCTGGAGTTTTGTTTCTTTTTCATTATTGTTTACAAATACAAATCTTTTAAACCGCTTGACATCGTTTGTCCACTTAGTACAACTAATAATTAAGTATTAGAATTGATTAGCACTTTCCACTGATTCCCTGTGGATTCGACACCTTACTTGCCCTTGCATGTATTTTATAAATGTTACATCGATCAAAATGGTGCCGTTGCCGGGGAATCAACGCGCAAAGTGCTTGTTTAGTTTAGTAATTTAGTTTTTGTTTTTTGCATTTATTCGTTTGATTTTACGCGGCGTATTGGTGTGTCTCATGTGTGCTGGGAACTCAAGATGACGTGGAGTTGGGTTTATGACCCACTTGAAGGATATAAGGCTGTGGTGGACGACAACTCGCACTCTCCATTTTCTCATCATGAGCCACCTTCACATAACCTTCAAGGATACTGTAAGTCAGATAATTATAACCAAAGGAACTTCAATCAGCAAGGTTGTTACAATCAGTACCAAAATAATTCACCGACTCCACCTAATGATCATGAATATTATGAGTCATGTGAGTATGATAGTGATGGGCCCGAGACACCAATGTTTGTAAGTTATGAAGAGGAGGAGTATGACTACTATTCTGATGAGTACCTTCAGCCAAGGTACGAAGAAATTCCTCAATATAATAATCAAGATTCTGAGGTGTTGACACTACTGAAGGACCTTAATTGGAGGATGGAAGTTCACGAAAAGGCTAATGTGGCCCAAGATGAACTAATTAGTCAACTATTAGAAGAGATGGCCCAAATTAAACGAGAATGAGAGAAGTTGGCTAGTGGTTTCGAGGTGGATGATGAAGTGATAGATGACGTTTAGGGACTTTCAGAGCACGAAGTGGGGGAAGAGGTTGTGGAGATTAATACCACACCAAATCCATCAATTACTAATGAGCCAGTGAATGTTGCGGTTGTGGTTGAAGATGATGATATTGAGGGACATAGTTCAGATCATTTAGGGCATGAAGTTGAAAGTTTATACCCTATTGAAGTCATATCAACCTTTGAAGAGCATGTGATTGAAGCAACCCAGGTGAATCCCGATTGTTCTCTTATAATAAGCACACCAATAAACGAAGTTAAAGGGAATGGTTCACGTTCAAGGAAAAGGAAGGTGAGTTTGGAAGACCTTGAACAAAACGTGATGAAATGGGCCCATATTGGTTCTACTAACGTGTCCACACCGATAAGGAGAAAATTCTGAAGGTAAATATGCATTCACACCGGCCCGTATTGGTTCACTAGAGATGCTGATCGTGAAAGAGGAAGCACAACCTTGGCACCTTACCTACCAAGCGTATGCTGGAAATACGGTAGGTAAATGCTCCATTAGACCACCATAATCACTAAATGAGGTAACGGTCTGGCGTAAGAACTTAACAAAAACTTAGCGCTGACCGGGAGGCAACGCGACCTTTTGTTTTGTTTTTCGTTATTTTCGTTTTTTTTCTTTTTTCATTTTACGTTTTGTTTGTGTTTAGCAGTCTTACTAAACCCTAAATGTGGGGAAGTTCATGGTGGTCTAGTCATGATTCGGTGGAGCATATATTGCCACATCAAAGTTCTAGGAGTTCGGATCAAGTTTGCAACAATACTTATCAACAGGACCCGTTTGACAAGAGAGATTCGAATCAGGTGCATGTGTCTCTTTCCTTTACTTTGGTTGTTAAAATTTTTAAGTTCTCGTATACTACACTCAATTTTTAACAGTAAATTACATTGGGGACAATGTAAAGTTTAAGTATGGGGATGCGAGATTGGAGTTGAAAAAGTGAAAAATGTTAAAAATGTCCCGAATTTAAAATTTTGTGCAAAAACAATGGAAAATGATAGAAAAACTGGAACTGTTTGTAAACATTTATATAAATAAAAAATAAATAATAATAATAATATTAATAATAAATAAATAAATAAAAAATAATAAAAAAATTAACAATAATAATAATAATAATAATAATAATAATAATAATAATAAAAGAACAGTAACACACTTAATTTGGGATGTGTCGGTAGGCTCAGCCTTTATAAATGAAAGGACGGTTTGGGTGTTACTTAATTGAACTTTTAATGGGAAACATCTTCGGGTTTTGTTTGTTTAGCTAAGCCTGTGTAAGGACTGGGATGAAAGGTCGAGCCATACTCAAGCCTTTTTGTTAGATTTGATCACCAAAAGAAAATTTTAAAATATGAATAGACTATTGAACGATGCTTAGATAGGCTTAATGTTAGAGTATGCTAGCAGGCTTGTGATACAAACATAACAAAAATACTTCTAGTTTAAGTGGTTAACGCTTCATAGGTGTATGGTTTTATAACCTTAAATCCTGTATTGATGGGATGCTCTAGGGTTCAGACACCAGGGGTCTTTATGCGTTATATCATCTGGGTATTCATATCTCCTAAGTGGATTTATGAATATTAAAAGAGTACAAAGAGCAAACCCGCAGTTTATCTGCCAACTATAAGTCATTAAACATGATCATTACGTGCTTTTAAAAGTAAACTTACACTACTGACTTGATCATCCACGCTGTTAGTCATGTGGGGTCCCTGTGCTCGCGCCTCATTACCATTAAGAAACGGACCACACAGGACACGCCACATGTAAGCCCTATAGATGAATTCGTGCATACTCACCCCTGGATATGGATTTTGGGGTGTTGCTTGATAACGGAGGTATACCATGTAGTGGGGGCTATTTGCTAGTTAGTAACCTAATTGTACCTTAATCATATCTAATGGCAATTCTGGTAGACTTTGAAGCTTAAGTTTAGGTTTTGGTTCGATAAAATATCCAGGATTGTTTAAGCTATTGCATATGGGCTTAAAATGGTACACATGGTTGTGCATAATTTTGATCATCTAACCCTAAGGTTTAAGTCAAGTTGGGGTGGTCTGGCTCGGTAAAACCATAATGAAGAATGGTAAGGCGGCTTCATAACTTTGATGTGTGGGTCCCATTTAATCATATAAACTAATAAATTGTCACACCTTATTTGTCCCGGTAAGTATTAGGGCATGGGTTTAAGTGGATAGCAATATCGGCAATCGCGGTTTTTGTGTTATCTGTTAATAATAAAATAAATTGAGTAATTAGTAAAACAGTTTCCGGTTCTGATTCCATTGTAAATATTTTTCGGGACGAAATAGGACAAGTGTGGGAATGTGATGTGTGGGTGAAAGAATGTGTTTTAAGTAAGTTATATCGTGTGTTTTATGTGTTTATATGCCTTGGACACGATTACTTTGAGTGGTTTTACATTTACAGGTGAGTGGAGCTTAAAGGAGCTAAATTGGCGCATATGATATGGAATGGAAATGAAGATTTTATTGCATGGAATTATAGAGAATTTGAAGATGAAGACGTAGCCGAAAATGGTGCGTAAAACGGAGCTATAATGAATAAGTTATGGGCAAAACAGTGCAAGGGGACTATCACCGCAAGCAGGGGCGCTGATAAGGCAATTTTGGAAGAGAGGCCGCAACATATGAGAACAAATTGCGGCCTAGTTCGTAAAAAGACGCGGACTTTAGGTTTTTGCCTCCATATATAAATATAACCTTAGGGTTATGAAAAGGGAACTTCTTGCAGCCGTTTTTGGGTATTAGGAAGCCATCTTTCCACCATCTTAACACCTTTGAATCACCCGAATCATCCATGGCATCATCCACTCAAGAATCAAAGAACCTATTCAAGATCACCATGCTAGGCTAAACCACTCGTGACCATATCCGGGTGTAGGGTTGAGTTGTTCATTGGATTGTTGGTACTCTAAACCTTACTTTTGGATTTTGTTTGTGTGCTTGAATATGCTTTTGGGTAATCATTGAGATTTGCAGTTTATCAGTTATTGATTTTGGTCATCAACGATTAGGATTGAGTTCTTAGTGTCATTGACCTAGTTATCTTTAACCATAAAACTAATCTTTTGTCATTGCCCAAGATTGCAATCAAATAGATCATTGTTTAGCTGTGTCAATCGATTGGATTAAGTTCTAACGATCATCGATTCAAACAAAGAGTATAATTCCATAGGTTTAATCTTTCATCCAATTGGCTTCAAAACCTGAACCCTGGAGTTTGGTTGCTTTTTCATTATTGTTTACAAATACAAATCTTTTAAACCGCTTGACATCGTTTGTCCACTTAGTACAACTAATAATTAAGTATTAGAATTGATTAGCACTTTCCACTGATTCCCTGTGGATTCGACACCTTACTTGCCCTTGCTAGTAAAGGTATTTTATAAATGTTTTTAATTGACCTTTCGACATCGATCAATGCTCGACTGGTGTTTCCTCTAGCTGAATGGTCAAGCTTTCTATGGGATGGAAAACGGTGGTCGCAAGAACAGAAGCACTTGGTTGAGGATCAATTTCACCTTCTTCTTGATCAACCAAGTGTTCTGGAGCAATAGGACCTTCCCATAGGTTGTCATAGAATGCAACAACGGCTAGAACAGAGGTTGAGTCGGTGTTATCAAAAGCTTCGTTTGGACTGGGATCAACCAGCACATTTGATGCGTCAACCTCCACTGCTGGACCTTGATTACTTTCTTCTGAGGGAGGTGTGGCGACAGATTCCACCACACTTGGTTCTGCAGGAGGTGGCTCTGCTTGTTTGACTTGAACATTTTCTTCGTTGTCAGCTGACACATATGAATCAGTATCTAAATCAGTGATGTCTTCAATAACGGGCATCTCGGCGGTGTCTGCAGAGGACTGCACGTTATTGACCGCGGCTGGTTGATTAGCCATGGGCGGTACATTAAGTGCAGGTGCAGGAGCAGCTATATTAACATCTTCAAGACCTCTCAATACAGCTTGCATCAAAATAGATTGATCATCAGCAGGTTGAACTGGTGCAAAAACAACAGAGGAAACCATTGGTATTACTGGTGTCAAATAAATCCCACGAAACTGCTTGAACAAACTTTCATAATCAAACATCCAGTCAGGATAATTGTGTGCATCGGTAGGGTTCAATTCCTGCCAATCAATGTTGAACGACTCTAAGATCACTCTAGTTTTCTTCTTATATACCCAATAAGCACTTTTGTCAGCAGAGTAACCAACAAAATAGCACTCATCCGCCTTTTTAGCAAACTTGGAGGTTGTTCCAGCATTGGTTTGGAGTATGGTACAGGGACATCCAAACATTCTGAAGAAATTCAACCTTGGCTTTGTTCCATAGAATACTTCATATGGAGTCTTGTTCAGTCTTTTGTTCAGAAGCAAACGATTCTGGGTAAAGCAAGCTGCGTTAATAGCTTCACCCCAGAAAATCAATGGTAGTTTGGAATATGCAGCATTGTTCGAGCAGCTTCAACCAACGTACGGTTTCGTCGTTCAGCCACCCCATTTTGTTCGGGAGTGTAAGGTGCACTGAATTGACAAAGGATTCCCTTTTTGAGGCAGAATTCATTCACCACTTCACCTTCTTGTCAGTTTTATTTTCATCTAACATGATAAACCTGAGCAGAAATTGTGATGTTTCATCCTTGTGCACTAACAGAAATGTCCAACTGAAACGCAAAAAATCGTTAGTAATAACCAGACAATAGTCTTTTCGACCTATTTCCATTGGTTGAATTAGACCGAAGAGGTCCATGTTCAACAGCTGGAGGGTGGAATTTATGGAATTGACAATCTTGGGTTTGTGAGGGAGTTTGTGCTGTTTGCATTTAGAACAAGATAAACATTTTTCAGCACAATGAAAAGATTTTACAGGTAAGCCCCTCACGTGGTCACCTTTAACCAACTTATTCAAGTTCTTAAAGTTGACGTGACCCAAACGTCGATGCCATAAAGATGAATCGTTCTCCGAGGCCTTGGACATCAAACAAGAAGCAGAACGCATAGAATAATTGCTTCTCATGTCCAGATTGTAGGCATCGTTGTGCCTCGGAGTACGCAACATGATCCACTCTTCAGGGACTTTAAATCCTGGTTTCAATATAAGACATTCATTTTCTGTGAACAGGGTTGTGAATTTCTTATCACAAATTTGGGATACACTAAGCAGGTTGTGGTTATGCTGTTCCACCAGATTAACATCATCAAAGGTCAAAGTACCATTTGAGACCTTTCCTTGCTTCGTTATCTCTCCTCCAATGTCACCAGCAAAGGAAACATGTCCACCGTCGAATGGTTTGATGTCAAACAACAGGGACTCGTCTCCTGTCATGTGTCGGGTGCAGCCACTGTCTAAGTACCAAATACTATTGACAGGCCTTCTAGGCTGACCCTACACACAAGAACAACCAGTTAGTGGACGGTTTCCCGAGACGCACTTGTCCCGGGAAAATTAAACACAAAATCACCAAGTTTAATTTTATGATTTCTGAAAATATAGTCTTTTGGTGAGTCAGAATCTGAAGAGCAATCCCTCGAGGAATTTGAATTATGATTTCCTCAGTTTTGAAATGGTTTTCTGGATTGCCTTCGTTTTGGTTTAGGTTTAACCACAAAATCTTCTTGATTAGCTTTAGTGAAAACCTTTGAAGGGCTCTTGGGCTTTTCAGCTTCAGACCCCTTCACTAACCTCTTCCTTTCCCTTTGGGTTAGCCAGAAAGGTTTCTTGGGTTTCTCAGTTCTTTTGGGTCTGAAATCCGTCTCACTGGTTGAAGTGTGAGTTTGGTTAGGCATTTTTTTAGTTTGAGCAGGAAACTTAGGAAATGTCTGACCAAACTTACTGTTGAAGTCTCTTCGTTGCTTATGCCAGTTCTTGCAATGTCTTGCAAGATGAGACGGATTGCCACAAACAAAGTAACATTTTCTTTGATTGTAGTTATAGATATCTTGATCACTGAGATATGTGGGATAAGGTGATGTAGTTGGGTTAACATGGCTGTAACCTGTATCTGTTCGATAATGATGAACATTTGAAAATTTTGAAGCAAAATAATTTGAATGCCTCGGTTTCTGTTGAGAATAGTAATAGGCATTATCGAACTGATTATAATATTGAGAACTGTTGTTATAATAATTATTTTGAGAAAATGAAGTTTTCTTTGGTGGCACATATTTAAAGAAAGTGCTTGGTTTTTCATTTTCAAAACTAGATTTCTGTTTTGTTAAGTTCTCAACATGATGATCAGTCAATGAGCAGCTAGGACTGTTCTGTCCATTAACCTTAGCTTCAATTGTTTCATCAAAAATAGTTTCACAGTCTGAATCAGATGAAGAACATTCACTTTCATCACAAACATTTGTACAATTTTCATCACTAAAAGTTTCACAAAATACAGCTTTTGATCCTGACATCAAACTTCCTAACATTGATTTACACACTTTATTACAAACTGGATTGTTAATATTTTTAATTAAATCCACACAAGATTCAAAACGTGGTTCTAACACTCCTTGTGGCCTACAACCCAAGTTAACCTTCCTACAATCACCATCATTTACATCACCTACTACACAAGACACGTTGACGTTAGACTTATCAGATGATTGAATTGGAGCAGCAGTTTTTGATGCTGCATGAACAAATTTCACTAGTTTTGGTACTTTACCAATCCCATATGCCATTTCTTCATCAGGAGAAGTATTATAGCTAAAGTGTGGCAAACTAGTATAATTATCATTCATTGGTGGGGGCACCACTGAATAATCATATCCTAGCCCCGTTTTAACTTTAGTACTTCTTTGTGCTCCGATAATATCATACAATTGCTCAGATGACGCTTCAAATCTTTCAACTTGTTTTTCTTTTTCTCTTTTATCAGAAGCATCAAGTTTTAATTTCTCAATTTCATCTTTCAACTCATTAATTATATTTTTATAATAGATGACATCTTGCTCCTTTACAAAATTTTTAAGTTTAAGATTTGCCACATCATCATGGTGAGTTTTAATCTTTTCAACATAGATCTTGTCAGCTTTAACATATTCAGCATTTAATTGACGAAGTTTTGCATTTTCTTTCAAAACTTCGTCTTGCAGATATCTATAATATGTCACCTTATTTATGCAAGCTTGAGTGCAAAGGTTATGATTTACCTCATCGATGGGTGATACATCAGAACTTGCAGCTGTGGATGTGGATGCTTCATTGTTTGTCGTGAAAGCCATGCCTGCCATGTTGAGATAATTCTGCAGCTCTTGAAATTGATCATCCCAATCCATACCAACTTGGACCTCCGTTTGGGAGACAAGGGCCCTTGTGTTTGAGCTTGAATTTCCCTTTTGTGGATGATTTCCAATTCTTGGTGCTGAGCTGCTTGGCTTATGCACCTCATGCTTCTTTCCATCAGCTTTACTGTTTTCTTCTTCAGTCACCTCAGTCACACGAATATCATTGGCTGGCTTTGAGGGATTTGTGCATTCTCTAGAAAAATGACCCATCTCACCGCAGTTGTAACATCGTAGTTTCGACTTGTCAAACCCGATCCTCTTCCTGTCTGAATCCTTGAAGCTGTCTTTCCCATACATCTTCATGAAGTTTGTAGCTCTTTACACGGCCATTGCCATTTGGTACTTGATATCCATCTTGTCGAGATCCTTTTGATTGATATCTCTCATGTCCCCAATCTCAAATTGTGGTGGCAATAAATTTCCTTGCATCAACTCTTCATGGCTTGACAGAAAAGCATGAACTATTGAGATGTTTGAGTCATTCAACATGGGTAGTGCTTCACAGTAGATGTTTGAGTCATTCAACATGGGCCTTCAAAGCTTGCTCAACTGCACAATCAACTGCCTTTTGAAAAGAGTTAGGCTCAGATGATCCAGATTGACTTCCTGTTGAGATAAAGGCATTAGTCTGTGGAGGAACATATAAGGAGTACTTTGGAGTGTTCACAGGGTACACATTTTACTGGGTTTTGCTTAGAAAAGCAGTTGGACTAGAGGATGCAGTACTCATCCCAGCTTGATTCAGAGAACTCAGATGATTATTCATTCTCATTTGCTCGTCCATCTCAAATGACTTGATAGTGGATATCAAATCACTGTTTGTCATGGCATTCAGATTGGTGGTTCTCTTGATTGTGATTGTGTTTGTACTCCAACTATAAGGCAACGAATACATCAACTTGTGATTGACCTCAGAGTTGGTGATGTTGACACTTGCAGCTCTGACTCTTACCATTAGCTTCTCAAACCTCTTAACCAAGTCCAACACACCTTCACCTTGACGGTGGTTGAACATATTGAATTCTTCTTTTAACAGGGCTTTCTTGTTTTCCCTTATTTCAGCATTGCCCTCAACCTTCTCAACAAGTGCATCCCACAAACCATTTGCACTTCTGTGTTCACGTAAAGTCTCAGTGATATCATTTGAAAGACAAACTGTCAAAAGGAGATATGCTTTCTTATCTTGTGCTAACAGGTCCCTATCATTTTGATCATAATTTTCAGGAGCCTTTAGTTGTTCCCCAGCATGTGTAACAGTCATGGGAACATGAGGACCTTGTTCAAAACATCTCATTAATTCAGTTTCAGTCAACGAGATATAGTTCATGAACCTCTATTTAAAATCGGCAAAGTTATCATCTAGGGTCATGTACTTTGGAGGTTTTTGAGGAGTTCCCACTTGGTTTTCTAACAAAAAATACCCCTTCAACAGCTCAGAATCAGTGCTCGTCATGATCTTAGCAGTCTCAAACACTTAACAAATCTCAAACAGTTCAAATTTCAAAGCAGACAACTTTTTCGCGCGAAACAGTCTTTCAAGCGAAGCGAAAAAGTTGTTTCAAGCGAAGCGAAAAACTTTGTGCAAAATGAACAGTAATGCGAAGCGAAAGGACAAGCGAATCAAAAAACCACGTGAAAGCGAAAAGCCAAGCGAAGCGAAAAAGTTAGTTATGCGGAAAAGTTTAGTTTCTAGAAGCAATTTTTCTTGGGATCTGTCCACCTAATCTTGTCAGTTCTGGTCAAAAGTAGGTACACTGATTTTCATACCAAGTGATGCGAAAATCTTTGACCTATCATTTTTAGCAATTTTTCAAACCCGTAATATCCATTTTAACACTTTTAAACCCAAAACTTTTAGATCTAAGGCTAATACACTTGTTGTTTTTCACCAATAACACATCCTAAGACATCTTATGAACTTTTAGCCGAATATATATTTTTTTATTTTTCTTGTTTTTGTGAATCTTCTTGTCAAGAACACTTCTTTTCTTTTCCCAAGATCAAAACCCAAGGTTGTGATCCAAAAACCCTCAACTAGTGAGCCGAAGCTCTGATACCAATTGTAGGTCCTGATGCGGGTGGATCTAACAACAATCTTTGGATCAACTAAACTTAGTGCTATCGGAAATCACACTAAGTCACCTAAGTGGTCTCGGATCTTGAGAATGTTTATGTTCGGGTTTTAGAGAGAGAGTAAGAGAACTAGAGAGAAAGTAAGAGTATGAGAAGTTAGAGAATTTTGGCAAAAGGTTGTTCTTTCTCATGCCATGCTCCCTATTTATAGAGGAGCATACATGAGAAATGGTTTTATTTCCAAATGCCCAATGGGCTTGATTACATTTCCTTTGGGCCATTTTCCTTGGACTTTGTACATACAAAATAACATCTAATGCCCAAATAAATACAAAAGATGCCAAACGGCCCAAATACAAAAACAAACCAATACAAAAGACTAAATACATAAAAAGGGACCTAACAAAGTATCATTTCATTAGAGACATGGTCAGGCAAGAAAAGGTGATTCTTCAATTCTGCAGTACAAAAGATGAAAAGTTTGTGTTCTTTCGTCATCAGTTGGGAGTGTAGAAGTTTGAATCAAGGGGAGGGGGGGTGTTGAAATATGATTCAAACCCCATTTGATATGCACGTGGTGATTGGTTTGGTCATCCGAAGTTCAAGGCTTATTTTACCAGTTCTTTTGTTTACGTTATTGTTTATTTGAATAAGTTTGTGTGATCCACAATTGTAGGCATTTCAATTTATTTCCGTTGTAATGCTGCTTATAAAACGCAGCCTCCTTACTTGTTTCATTCATTCACTTTTGCATAATAAAAAGATCTAAGTGAGAAATATATTTGAGTGTTATTAACAGTTTTGATATCAACAATCACCACCCACTCCAACACCAAAATATCGTTTGCCGGACGCCATAATCACAATTATGTTTAACAAAATGTGTTCCAACCAGTTACTCAGTTCCACAACCACAGGCCGGTGTGAGTTTTGAATCCATCGCTTGTAAAGCTCGTTAAGTCCTGAATTAATCTCTGATAAACGGACATCTTTAAGCTTCTTGATGCGACGACTGGAGAGGAACTCCCGGATAGAGATCTTTTTCATTTCTCACCAAAAGGGAGTGTACGGCCCCAAACCAAACACCTTATTGTTATAGCACATGTACTTCAGCGCGGCTGTTTTTGGCCTGCAAGCAAGTGCTTCGTCATTGATGGTTAAGCATTCTTTGGCTAACACACGGCGGGCTCCTACACGGGTGTTGAAAGCCGGACCGTATTTGTCTGCAATAGCACCTAGTGTACGGTGCAAAAGTTCGTCGCGGCCGAATAAGTTGAGGTGTCCGATAATTGGCCATGCGCCACCGAGTTCTGAAGCTTCTCGTGGCGTTGATTTCGACTTGGTTCGATTGATAAATATGAGTAACAGTATAGAAAGGAATAAGATAATCAGTTCAAGTGGATAATTCATTGTGTACGTAGTTGTGTGTTTCTTGTACGTGGTTTTACAGGCATAGCATGGGAATATATATATGGAATTAAGGAGCGTCAGGGATTTTGTTACCATAACATAACATATGTATGAAATCAAGTCAAATTTACTGTATATGAAAATAGTGTGATTAATTGTGCATCATTTTTTACTGTAAGGTAAGCATTATGTGTATACATCAAATTTCATGAGAACGCCGGCTCATTTAGTTACTAAACCATAATAAATGAATACAAACCACGTAGTGTGTCCAGCGCAATAAAACTAAGATCAACAATGACTTTCATATCTTATAAAAATCGTTAACGTTTCATTACCTTTTCGTGGCTATGATTACTCAATTCGTTATTGTAACTTTTAGTTTTACCAGCTGTAATGAAAATATAACATTTTAACAAAATATAACATTATATATGTAAATTCATTTTAGCCCTGCTTGCGGTGCGCACATATGATGTATATATGTGTGAACCCTCGGGTGGGCAAAAGTGAAATTGCACTAATTTTGACGTTATTTTACTAATCTCGTGAAAATAACGTTAAAAGTGACGGACGGTTAATCAGGCATCATGTAGTGGCGTTGATAGCCGAAAGACAAGGGTACATGCACCGATCAGCCGGTGTCCCGATGATTGAGTGCTATGTGCCTTATGTCCAAGGCTTGATGCAAAACTACTATCGAGCCGGGGGTCTCACCGGAAGCAGCCTCTCTATCCTTATGGGGTAGAGGTAAGGCTGTCTACATCTTACCCTCCTCAGACCCTACTATAGCTTTGCTATTGGTGGGATATACTAAGTACGATGATGATGATGACGACCAGGCATAATAAAAATTCGACCTAGAAAAAGAAATCATCTGTCTGTCACTACATATCTACCTATTCTAATAAAGTAAAATATATGTGAACATTTGTCATGTTTTGGTTAATTCTTATAATTTTTTTTCCTCCAAAACTAATATACCCTAATATATGTAATAAATCAATAATGATTCACTTTCCTTTTACAGTATATTTATATAATATATATATATATATATATATATATATATATATATATTTATAAATATAAATATTAACATATTATTTTACTATATATTTCAAAATACTTGGTGAATTTCAAAAATCAATAACAAATCATGTGTCTCAAATAAAAATTTGTTTCGGGTTTTTTTGTGGAACTTAAATTTGATTTTATGGGTCAAAAGTTGGTAAATAGATTGTTTGGTACAAGTTAACTGCATTTAGGTTAAAATTTGTAACGGGTCAAAAATGAAAATTTTTAGTATTTTTAAAAGTTTGAGAATGCAAAATAGATTTATCGTCAATTTGTTATGGGCTCAAAATGTTGACTTGAAAATGTCAAAAGTATGAAAGTTATAAGTTTAAACATGATTCGGGTTTCAAAGTTATTTTAAGGGCATTTTTTGAAATAATCAAAAGGTTCAGGATTTGGCAAACTGACTATTTTTCCCTCAACTATTAAAATATAAGAAAAGATTGCGAACACTTTCGACGTGCCACCCCATGCCTATCAATGCTTCTAACTTTTATCAAATTGAAATATTTATGTCAACATTAATTTTCCTTCATTGGTGATCAGAACGTTGTATGAGAAGCATGTCATGCAAAACTATGCTCAAATGAATATTCACAAAATTGAATGGCTTAACATGTTATTTTTTATGTTGTCATTATGACAGAGTCGAGAAGCCCTCTGAAACTTATCAAAATCTTTTTCATGGTGTAGCTCAGAAAAATATAGCTCTTGAAGAACATCCATTATTACAAATTAATGCTCTACTTGATGAGTGGTAAATTGATAAATATATCAATAAAGGTAACGCTCCTTTTGTATTTAGGCTGAGTGGTTAGAACTAATATCGTATGAGAAGCTTTATTTCCTTGGTTCATAACTAAAAGTTTTTTAATTATACATATATGGCACCGAGATTGAATTCAATAGAAAGAAGCATTCTTGGGTACGTTTTTGCACGGACATTGTTTTTATTAAGTTCATTTAAAAAAATTACTTTATGATATATATAAATAAAATCAATTTATGTACACATTTTATAGATACAAACATAGATGTAATACATTTTTTTCATATATGCTATTTAATTATTTGTTTTACTTATAATTTTATAATTTGAATTATCCTGTGTGTGACACGGGCTCTAAAACTAGTAATATATATTACTAAAATACTTTTCGCCTTGCGACTTATCTAAGGATGATAAATATTCACCTAATTGTTCTAATTGATTAGACGTAAACCTAATTAAACCTATTCCTTGTAGTAATTAATAAATATGTTCGGATGATACAGAAACCAAATTGCAAATTATTGATATAAAGAACTTATAATCACGGGAAAAGCAAGTTTTGACATTACACGATCCTCAAAAGATGATATGATATTCCTTGATTTGGTAGTGGCGTGATTTCAAGGATAGAGTTAGTAATGTTTCATGCAATGATATAACGTGTGTTTGCCTAATATTATATTAGGATGGTTGGGGTGGGCAGCGGGTAGTGCCCCCGGGTAAAATCTGGGTACAACACCGCATCCACCCTCTCCATGTTGCTTTCTGGGTTGTGTCTCTAGGTAAACAACCTGATTTATTTTGTGGAATCTGGCTTTTCAGCGGTTAGGATTTGACCGTTGGATTTTTTTTTTCATTGTAAATAAACTTATACTCTCTATTATTTACTACATCTAATCTCAATTAATTGAATACAAAAGTCTAGATTTATGTAGTGTGGTTTGTTTCTTTTTGTCAGGCATCAAGCTTGTATGAATCTAAGTAAACATCTGAAAAGAAATAATCACGGTTATATGATAACAGTTTTCAACTCTTTCTTCATGTAAGCAAAAAGAGAAATAGTCTACCCATTATGTAACATAAAACACTGAATTATAAAGTGTGTGATAACACTACTATAAAACAGCTTATTTTCCTACTAAAATTTTGTACAAAATTTCTTTAGCATGTTATTCCAACAAATTTAAGACGAATTTAAAACAAAAATGAAAAGAATTGTCATTTAGTTTTTGAAAATGATCGTATTAGTTTTTCCACTTCTCTCTCATATTAGAGAATAAAAAAAACAAAATGGCAAAAGATGCCCTTTACGTTGTTTGACCTGATTTTCATTAGACGTCCTTTAACAAAAGAAATGGCAGAAGACGTATTTCATGTTTCAGATTCTTTTCATATTTCGTTCTTTGTCACTAACCCAGTTAAATTTTTTTGTTAAATCTGGTCATGTGCACATGAGGGCAAACCGGTCATGTTACCTATTTATTAAAAAAATTGTAATAATAAAAATCAATTTAATTAACCCCTCTCTTTGAGTTCATCCACCACCACCAAAGTTTCATCTCCGGGGAGGAAGCCACCACCGTCTTCTCTGGCGAGCCACCAACGTTGGCACCGGAACCACCATAGCTGGCCACCTACCATTGTCTCTCCCTCCAAGCAACCCAACACTGCCACC
Organism: Bidens hawaiensis; assembly: GCF_021521415.1. NCBI lineage: Eukaryota > Viridiplantae > Streptophyta > Magnoliopsida > Asterales > Asteraceae > Bidens > Bidens hawaiensis. Next base: position 111,215 of record NW_027492910.1, read on the forward strand.
ATGAACGTCTTCCCTTCCCAGGTGGGTTTCAGGGTTCCAATTGAACCACCTGGTAAATCAGAACCGGCCAAATCATTTGGCCTACCCACCATCTCTATCTCTCTCTCACACACATAATCACCCACCCTCCCTTTCGCCTACCCACCTCCCCCACTGTCACACTGTCACCGACGCTTGCTACCCACCGCCACCATCATTCCAGACTAGCCATGGTATCTCCACCATCTACCCAACACCAATAACTTAAACCAGTGTTCACCACCATAACCTTTGATTAACCATTTAACCACCATTTAACTCACCTCCGCCATGAACCATCAGCTTTGAATGAAAATAGCCAACAACTGAAATCAATTTCTTCAACCAGATACCCAACATAAAATCATCTGTATAAGAACCTCCTCCTCCTACCCTCTCTCTCTCTCTCTCTACAGCACCACACCCGGACCAACGTCAAACTACTGGCCAACCAACTGCACACCACACCACCAAACTTAAGACCCAGAATTAGGGTTTCCGGATAGCCAATTAAGGATGAAATTAGGATTTCTAGCGGACTTCATGCGTTCTGATAGTAGTCCGATTGGACTTGCAACCATCATCTGATACTACAATCACCACCAATCGCCGCCAAAGGGGGCTTCTTTTGGTTGCGGAAAAACGAGAGGGGTTGTACCCTCTGCTGCCATCGCAAACCAACATCCTCGTGATGCCCAAACTCCATTAATACATACTAGTTTCGTGGCTTCCCTGATGCTAGTGGTGGTGGTAACAGTGGTAGGTGGTGGTGATGGTAGGTGACAGGTGGTGGTGGTAGGTGGAAGTGATGGTGGCTAAGAGAGATCGGAGATGGATGTGAGAGAAAGAGAAGAGATGAGATGGGGAGAGAGTATTTAAGTGATTTTAATTATAGAAATAACTCCTTAAGAGGTAAAATGACTAAGTTGCCCTCACATGAGGCGCACATGACTGGATTTAAGAAAAAAAATTAACGGGGTTAGTGTCAAAGGACGTAACGTGAAAGGAATTTGAAACATGATGTATGTCTTCTGCCATTTCTTTTGTTAAAGGACATCTAATGAAAATCAGGTCAAACAAAAGGACGTCTTTTGCCATTTTGTCTAAAAAAAGTGTATCAAACGAGCTCACTTAAACTTAAAAGTTAGCATAATGTGAGATCTGGGTATTCAATTAATAAAGGGCCAAACTATTGTCTAGATCTATGAATTATTAGGAAATCGCATAAATAGGTACACTTTTGAAGAAACATGAAAAGAATCCGGGTCGGAACCATGTAGATGTTCCCCGGTTTTCGAGATGAACGAACCACAACTTTGTCTTCTTCTCCGGTTGCTCGAGATATGCCATGGAAAAGTGGTGGAGTGGAGGTGACTGCTAAGAGTTTCCTCTTTTTTACAGACACAAAAATATGTTGGAACTCTATGGCTACCATCATGAAACCCTAACCTTAGTGGGCCAAGCCCGGTTAAGGGTTGCCTCCACAACCCTCCAGCCCATTGGGTATTGGTTAGTAAACGATAATAATATAACAAATATAATATATAACATTATAAGTAAAAGGTCGTACCAAGGATTTAGGACCCTACCTCCACAACTTTAGAAATCGCAAAAAATGAGGTTATGTACCTGGAATCGGGATAGCTGAAATTAGTATCATAATATTGGGCCATTTTTTTGTAGTAATTAAATTTTGTGCATAGCTACTAATTTTCATGACTCTAAATCATTGTCTATCATTCAACATCACTTAATTTCCTGCATGGGTTCAGCTATATGCTGGTGAAACGTTGACTCGATAAAACAGTTTATAACAGTCGTTAAATACAAACATAGTTTTCTGTTTCACAAACTCAGGAACGTCTGTCATTCCTAGGATTTGTACCACTGCCCTATACACACAATTCGAAGGTTCCCCGAGATACATAGCCCCTGTTCGGAGACAACCTTCTCCTAGGCTAGTTGTCCCGGTTGGAGAACTGGTTATGACTGACTTGGTATTGTATGCCAATTATGAGTTATGTATGGATCCAGACACATGTGTATTCGGTCTGAGTTGCTTTTTATTATCTATTTTTAATTGTAACGATTTTAGAGACAAATAATCTCATGCAAACATTTATCAGACTCTTTGCAATAAACAACCTGTTTGTTACAAGAGTAAAACTTGTTCAGTTGGTAAAAGATTTAACGCGTTCATCTGTTGTTGTCAGTTCGGTGATAATCAGAACTTTTTCCTTCGGTATGATATTAACCTATATTTGTAATAGGCTTTCATAAGTACCTATATGAAGTTTCTTGATTAATCAGCTGACTTTAAGTCTGTTTCAGTTCAGCAGACTTTAAGTCTGATTCAGTTCAGCAGACTCCTAGGTCTGACCCAACCTTAGTAGAGTTATAGTCGTTTAAAAATATACTTTGTATTTACATATAACATTTGGGATGGCACGCTTTGGCCTAACAAAGTCTATCATGTTGGCAAACTTCTCTAGGTAGCTAAACGGGTCCCGCGGTTGATTGGGATTTGTATGAATTACTTACCTTAGACAAGAAGAGTCTACTAATGTTATCTCCCTTACAGTTACTACATGCCCGTCAAAATATATAGTTTTGATAACATTATTTATTGTGGAAGTAACGTCATTATGTTTAGTAAAGCATCATTTGGAAAACATTTTAGTTTAACGACTATACCCATAACTAGGTTTTAAATAACTAGGTAATAAAATAACTTAAAACATAATCCTACCTTAAGAAGCTAGTTGACAACTAAGAACAAGAAATTGGTAGCTCGTCGGTTAGTGCTTCGCTTAATATGGCAGCGGGTTGTTGGCAGCGTCTCGGAACCTAATTTTTTCACGAAAACAAGCCTTCGGAACTTCAGGAAAACCTTGGCACACACTCCTAGGTTAACTATGTGAAAATGGAAGTGATTTGGGATGGCTTGAGGTGAAACCCATAACTTCCCTTTTATAGTTGAAATTTGGCCATCTTCGCGTTGCGCGAATCGCCTTTGCTCCGCACATTTATGCATGTCAATCTCATGATGTCATGACACGTGGTAGGACACGTGGATTCGATTACTTAACCATGTTTCGCGTCGCGCGAATATTCAGCATATCTTGAATTGTGTGCCGGCTACTTCACATAGCGCGAAGTACATCAGTCTCAGATTCGCATCGCGTCAAGATGAATGAAAATCAGAGTTTTCATTTTCAGTCCTTTAACTTTCAGAATTTGCATTTTTAGCCCAAAATTAAATGGGGTATTAACATGGTGTTACATCCTCCCCACCTTTAGAAAAATCCCTTCCTCAGGATTTATGCGAAGAGATATGGATATTTTCTTTTCATCTCAGATTCAAGTTCCCAAGTGAATTCCGGACCACGTCGGGAATTCCATCAAACCTTTACTAATTTCAGTCTTTCACGTTTAAGGAACATAGTTTGTCTGTCCTCAATTTGTATAGGTTCCTCCACAAACTTAAGTTTTTCAGTTACTTGCACGTCTTTCAGAGGCATTGCGAGTGTTTTATTAACTAAACATTTACGTAGATTTGATACGTGAAACACATCATGAATTCAATTCATTTTCGAAGGTGGCTCTAGACGATAGGCTACAGGACCTATTATTTTAACAATTTTGAATGGCCCAACAAATCGTGGACTTAACTTTCATTTCTTTCCAAAACGGACAACACCTTTCCAAGGTGATGCCTTCAGCAACACTGTATCCCCTTCTTTAAATTCCAACGGTTTTCACCTTATATCAACATAACTCTTTTGTCTATCTCGTACTGCTTTCAGTTGTTCTCAAATTTGAATTACTTGATTAGTCGTTCTTTGGACAATTTCAGGACCTGGCAGTTGATTATCACCAATCTCGGACCAGCATATGGGCGTTCTACACTTTCGTCCGTACAATGCTTCATATAGTGCCATTTAAATACTTGTGTGATAACTGTTATTGTATAAGAATTCCATTAGAGATAGGTGGGTATCCTAATTACCACCTAAGTCTATAACACAAGCACGAAGCATATCTTCCAAAGTTTGAATTGTCTTTTCACTGTTCGTCAGTTTGTGGGTGATAAGCGGTACTTAAGTTTAAGCGCGTACCCATTGCCTTTTGAAAACTTCTCCAGAAGTTGGAAGTAAAACGACTGTCTCTGCCAGAAATAATGGATAACGGCACGCCATGTAGTGATACAATATTTTCTATGTACAGTTGTGCTTACTTATCCATGCTGAACGATTCTTGAATAGGAATGAAATGAGCATATTTTGTCAGTCTATCTACAATAACCCAGATTGCATCATTTTGACGAGAAGTCTTTGGTAACTTCATAATAAAATCCATATTTATCATATCCCATTTCCAGATAGGGATCTCAGGTTGTTGCAATAAGCCTAACGGTTTTTGATGCTCAGCCTTGACTTTTGAACATGTTAGATATTTGGCTACATACAAGGCAATTTCTTTTTCATTCCGATCCACCAGTAATCCTCTTTTAGGTTGTGATGCATCTTGTCACTTCCAGGATGCATCATATACTTTGAATTATGGGCTTCTTCTAAGATTTTCTCTCGTAAGTTTCAAATCATCGGTACCTAGTTTCTTTTTCCTAACTGGAGTATTTCATCGCCGCCCTTAATTAATTGATCTATTGTAACGTTTTCCTTTTCAGCCTTTATGTTATTTTCTTCTAGTGCTATCTTCTAAGCTTCATTTATTTCGGTAAGTAGATCAATTTTAAGTTCCAGCCTCAGAGCACGCACTCTTTTCGGCTTTTCATGTTCTTTTCTGCTTAAAGCATCAACCACAACATTGGTTTTTCCTTCATGATAGACGATTTCACAATTATAATCATTTAGTGTTTCCATCCATCGTCTTTGTCTCATATTCAGCTCCTTTTGAGTAAATACGTGCTTCAAACTCTTGTGGTCAGTGTGGACAGTAAACTTTACACCATACAAATAGTGTCGCCGTAACTTCAACACGACAATTATAGCTCCTAACTCTAGATCGTGTGTGGTGTAATTATTTTCATGAATTTTCAACTGTCTTGAAGCATAAGCAATAACCTTCTTTTCTTGCATTAAAACGCACCCCATACCTTCGTGTGAAGCATCATAGTATACGATAAAGTTATCTTCACCTTCAGGTAAGGCTAAGATAGGTGCATTTGTCAATTTCTTCTTCAAGGTTTTAAACGCTTCCTCTTGTTTCGGTCCCCATTCGAAATTAACAGATTTTCAGGTAAGGGAAGTCAAAGGAATTGCTATTCTTGAAAAGTTTTGAATAAATCTTCGATAGTAACCAGCTAACCCTAGAAAACTTCGAACTTGTGTCGGGGTCTTTGGTGTCTCCCATTTCGCAATTGCCTCAATCTTTGCCGGATCAACTTGAATACATTTTTCGTTTACAATATGTCCAAGGATGCACTTCAGACAGCCAGAACTCGCACTTCGAGAATTTAGCATATAGTTTCTCCTTTCTCAATGTTTCAAGTATGGTTCTTAAATGGGCTTGATGATCTTATTTTGTCTTGGAGTTGATAAGAATGTCATCAATGAAAACATTAACAAACTTATCCAAGTATGGTTTGCAGATTCGGTTCATCATATCCATAAAAGCTTCCGGAGCATTAGTGAGTCCAAATTGCATAACAGTGAACTCATAATGTCCGTATCGATTTCGGAATTATGTCTTTGATATATCATCTTTTTGTACTTTCAGTTAATGATATCCAGATCTCAGATCAATCTTGGAAAAACAACTCGCCCCTTGAAGCTGATCGAATAAATCATCTGTCCTCGGAAGTGGATATCTATTCTTGATTGTAACTTTATTTAATTCATGATAATCGATGCACATCCTCATCGATCCATCTTTCTTCTTCACAAAAAAAATTGGAGCTCTTCAAGGTGAAGAACTTGGTCTTATGAATCCCTTCTCCAATAATTCGTCTAATTGCCTCTTTAGTTCCTTCATTTCGGTTGGTGCTAATCTATAAGAAGATTTTGCAATCGAAGCTGTTCCTGGAACTAAGTCTATTCTGAACCCAACTTCTCTATCTGGCGGTATTCCAGGTAGTTCATCGGGAAATACATTCTTGAATTCAGAAACTATCAGAACTTCTTCCATCTTCTTAGGTTCAGGTTCCTTAGTTACGTATGCCAGGAATGCTAGGCAACCTTTACCTAAACAATGACTTGCTTTGATTTTTGAAATGATTCCAATTCTACCATATTCTTTATCACCAGCTATACAGATAACTTTCTTATTCGGAATTAGTATATTGATGGCTTTTTCATCACATATAATGCGGGCTTGGTTAGCAGATAACCAATCCATTCCTAATATTACATCAAATCCTGCTAATTCCATATGTAACAACTGTACTGGCATATCATACCCAGCTAAGGATATATAACTACTTAACACTTCAGATATTTTAATCATGTTTCCGTTTACAGTTTCTACTTCGTAATGATTACTTAATTTAGCTAGAGGTTCATTCAATAGACTACAAAATTTATAATCTATGAAACCCTGATTAGCTCCTGAATCAAATAATACTCTAGCATAAACATTATTAATAGGAAATGTACCAGTAATCACATCTGGCAGCTCTCCCGCCTTCTGTGTATTAAGCATAAAAGCGCGGGCATTTCCCTTCCTTCCGTTATTCTTGGCACCACTTCCACTGGTGCCACTTGTAACTGGTTTCTTCTTAGTGCACTTAGCACTAAAGTGCCCTCTCTCCCCACAATCAAAACAAACTATTAAATTCTTCCTGCAATCCTCCTCCTTATGACCTGGCCTTTTACATAAATTGCAAGTTGAAAACGGATCAAACTTGTGAATATCGATTCTTGGTATAGGCCTCAAACATCTTCCTTCATGTCTTTTCTCATAGTTCTTACACATCGGTCGATTAAACACAGCCTACCCCTCCTTTCCTTTCTCAAACTTCTTCCTTCCATCACCTTTTCAAGGATAGAGTTAGTAATTTTTCATTCAATGATATAACGTGTGCTTGACTAATATTATATTAGGATGGTTGGGGTGGGCAGCAGGTAGTGCCCTAAGGTACTCTGGGTACATCACTAGGAGTGTTTAAAGGGTAAGATCCAACTGTTTTACCTAATACCCTACCTGGACCCTTTACCCTTTTAGAAAAAACGTGAACCCGAGACCCTACCCTCTAAACAAAAAAAGGGTTGAGTATAAATAAAGGTTTCAAGGGTAACCGGGTTTCAAGGATCCGACCCTTATCTTGCTCACCCCTATACACCGCATCCACCTTCTCCATGTTGCTTTCCGGGTTGTGTCTCTGGGTAAACAACCTGATGTATTTTGTGGAATCTAGCTATTCAACGGTTAGGATTTTACCGTTGGATTTTTTTCATTGTAAATAAACTTATAATCTCTCTATTATTTACTACATCAAATCTCAATTAATTGCATACAAAAGTCTAGATTTATTTTGTGTGGTTTGCTTCTTTTTGTTAGGCATCAAGCTTGTATGAATCTAAGTAAACATCTAAAAAGAAATAATCACAGTTATACGATAACAGTTTTCAACTCTTTCTTCATGTAAGCAAAAAGAGAAATAGTCTACCTATCATGTAACATAAAAAACTGAATTATAAAGTGTGTCATAACACTACTATAAAACAGCTTATTTTCCTACTAAAATTTCATACAAAATTTCTTTAACATGTTATTCCAACAAATTTAAGACGAATTTAAAACAAAAATGAAAAGAATTGTCATTTAGTTTTTGAAAATGGTCGTATTAGTTTTCCACTTCTCTCTCATATTAGAGAATAAAAAAAGGTGTATCAAACGAGCTCACTTAAACTTAAAAGTTATCAGAATGTGAGATCGGGGTCTTGTAGGTCCCAAACGGGGTTCGGATCTAACAACAATTCTTTGATCAACCAAACTCGGTGCTAGCAGAATATCACACTAAGCTACATTTGGTCTCGGATCTTGAAGTTTATTTTCGGATCTTTAGAGTGAGAATGAGAGTTATAGAGATTAGAGAATGAGAGTTATTTTTTTTTTGGACAAAAAGATTCTTGTTCTCATGGCATGCTTCCCTATTTATAGGAAGCATGCATGAGAAGTAGTTTTATATCATAAAGCCCAATGGGCTTGTTTACATGGCCTTGGGCCCAAACACTAACAAAATACAACACAAAAACCCACTACATATGATCCAATACAAAAGACTTAATACAAACAAAACAGGGCCTAACAATCTCCCTATAGTCTTTTGTATCGGAAACCATCCGTATCATAATCCAGAATGTCGTCCTCAGATAGTGGAATCTCAACAAGTCTCTTGATGAACTTGTTGAAAGCATCAACTATCCGGTCAGTGTTTTGACGGCCAATATCTTCAACTATGGGCATGGGTGAGTTGTAGAGCTTCAAGATATCTGCTTTTCTAAGCCCCATCAGCTCGTTCTCATCGAATACACGAAGATCGTGCATATTCTTGCAATGGACGACGGCCTCACCCGTTGTGTTGTCAACGTCCCAACCAATAAACCCTCGGAAAATGTTTGGAGTGAATGGCTCACCATGATTGACGATGTGACTGTCTTTGGCAGCCCTATATCTCCACATCACTCTTGGTTCTCCGGTGGCTGGGTCAATCTCTCTTGGGTTCTTGAACTTTCGACCCTTATTCATTTCAAAATCTTTATATCCCACTTTTGCCTGATGCTTCAGATGACGTGTCACCCAGCCGTTCAGATCCTCATCATACTCACCATCTCCTAATGCCTTTATCAGGTAGTTTATGTCAAGTTCTGGTAATGAGTGCAGTTCTTTGTGGGTGAGGTAGATGAGATCTCCGCTTACTCTGTGAATAGCCCAACATCTATTTTCTTTGTTGTATCTGGCGTATACAATCAATGAATCATCGTGGTAAGGATAATTGAGAGAGCGGGTACTAGCATGACTTGTCACAATATGAGTCTTCCTCTTCTTCTTTGGTGGTGCTTGTGTCAAGTCTGTAGTTGGAGCATTCACAGGATCTGATGCAGGAGCATAGGTTGCTTGAACTTGAGCAGGAGAAGTTTCTGGATTTGGCGAATAGTTGATGTAGTCATCGTCTTCTGCCTCCTCCTCCTTGCTAGCAGTCGCGGCTGGATCATCATGAGGCTCTTGGTCTTGTGGAGGTGATTGAGTGTTACCTCCACCTCCACTGCCTCCCGCAATGCCAGCTCCACTATCTCCTCCACCTCCTCCAGTGTTGTCATCATTATCATCATCGTCATCGAAACTATCATGGACATTATCGTCCACGTCCTGGTCATCTTCGTCATTAGAATCATCTTCCTCCTCTTCTTCATTAACACCACCATCTCCTTTATTAACACCACCAACTTGCGCTTGAGTTTGTTCAGTGTGTTCAAGTCCCAAGCTGGTTCCCACTCCACTTCTTGCTTGGCCAATTTGCGGTACAATACGACCCACAGTTGCCTCTCCCTCAGAACCGACAACCTGTTCGGCTTGCATGGCCACACTTGGACCTGCGATAGGTTGTTGACCGCCGATCTGAGAGGTCTCCCTGGTTTTCCTCCAACTTCTAAACACAGTGTCAAGTTTGTCCTCCAGGGCGTGAAAGTCATCATCACGCATGCCCATTAGATTTAGGCAGCTTGATACTTGCTCACCAACTCCTCATTCGTCTTCAACTGCAGCTCATTTAGACGGTCTTGGGCTGCAATCTTAGCTCGGATAGCCTCAATCTCGGTTCTGAATTCTGTGTTTTCAGCAATGAGTATACCGAGAGAGGAGGACGATGCTAACTGTCCCTCGAGCATAGACACTCTGGAGTTGGTAGCTTCCATCTCAATATCCCACTTGGTTGTTGAATCATTAATCTTTTTGAACAACTGGTTCTCAAGAGCAGTGGCAGCAGGTATGTTCCTTTCAAGAGTTTCTACCTGATCTGATACTTTTGAGTGTGCAGCCCTTAGATTTGCATTTCCCAAAGCCTCACGATTCAGAAGTTCCTACTGATAATTGATAGTGGTCTGGAGGGTGTTGATCCAAGATCTTTGACTGTCAATGAGGGATTTATGCAGGTCCCTCAATTCCTCCAGAACTCCTATTCGATTAATCATAGCAGCCTTTTCTTTGGGATCCTCCAGCTCTTCCTTCTTCTGAGCTTTAAGGTACTCAAGGAAAACCATTTCACGTTCAGCCCTTTTAGCATTTGATTCTTCCAATGCGATGATCTTATTGAGGATAGGATTAGCATACACCGGAGGTGTCAAGGACTTTCCTTTGGCTATCGGTTTGGGTAAAAGGATTGTGGTTGGTGGAGTGTCAGACAGAATTGGTGGTGATGTTGATTGGAATGGTACGTAGGGTAATGGATTGGGTAGGTAATGGTGAAGTTGTAAAGGTGGGTGGTGTTGACTGTGTTGGTGGTGAGGAGAAAAAAGTTTGGGTACATAAGCTTGTAGACTGGATTGGTGAACTGAATATGGATGAGGTGAATGGTGAGGTTGGTAAGGGTTTGGTTGGTTGTGGTTGTTCGGGTGGTGTAGTGGTTTGAGTTTGTTGTTGAGGTGGGGAAAGAGGTAGGTCTTCTAGAAAGGTGGATATCGGTTGGTCTTGTTGTGTAGGTGAGGGTTCGGGTGAGTCATCTGGTGAGTCGTGAAGTAAAGTCTTTGGTGGTTTGGATTTGGTTTTGATTATGTTTTTTGGTTTCTTTTGGGTAGGGATCTTGATCTTGGCAACGTTAATGTCTTTGAGGATTTTGGCTACGGTCTTGGGTAAGGCAATGTGTGGGTCAGGTATGGAGGAAGGCTTTGGTTTGCTAGAAAGCTTGACAATGAGTTTTGAAGACTTCTGGGAGTCTCCAACTCTCTTCAAACGTTTCAAGGGCTGTTGCTCTTCTTCCTCTTCCTCAGCAGCCTTAGCTTTACTCAAAATACCACCAATAGAAGGCTTGTCGGTAGCCTTCCGCTTCAGATCATGCTTGGCCTAGGTTCTGTCTTCAGGTGCATCATCAGATGAGTCACCTTATTTAGCTTCAATCTTTGGTTCATAAGGCATAATCTCCCCACTTTCTTCCTCTGACTCAAGATCAGGAGCCTCCGTCTCCACAAATAGACCAAACTTGAGTCCAGGTCTCTCCCTCTGATAAATGTAACCCTTCCCCTTTGTGCTCAACATCAGACCAAACACCGTCTGCTTGATCATATTGACGTGGTAAGGTTCTGGAAACGACTTCTTAGCCTTGGCTTTCTTATGAGCTGGCCTGGGCACCTTGGGAATCGAATCATCCAGTAATAGCTGCACGAATCTTGGATACATAAGCCATGTTGCCTCTGTGGTTGCATTATCCAACATGTAGAGAAATATCATCCAAAAGTAGTTAAACTTCTCCTGAAACGTTACAGCATACATAATCCGTACCCAGTCTACCCTCAAGCTATCAAACCCACCCCTTAAATCTGATAATTAAGCTGTGCATCACAACGTGGAACAGAAATCTCCAGTAGGGTGGTAGATGCCTCTTCTCTAAACTTTTCCACTAATTATCGTAGCCCATATCAGTCACAAACCCACTAAGCTTGGTCTTGTCCCCCTTCTCAAACAAATACTCAGGCTCATCTTTGATTTTTAGTGCACGTCTGATGTCACCCTCTGTGATCTTCAAGGTTTTGCCTGCCACTTTGGTGACAACAGACAACGAATCACCAGCAGCCTTCGCGTTTACCCAAAACTCTGTCACCCATGTGGTGTAGATGGCAGAGTTAGCTGAGATTGCATACTCCAAAGGTGACTGTCTTAACCCCTTGATCATTGAAGTGAAAACTTTATCTCTTTTCTTTGAGGGTAGCTCAAGCCGACAACATTGATTATGCAACTGAAAACAAACATTAAGATCATGAGTATCATCTAATATAAATGAAGGATAAAAGATATATTAGCTTTTAAGAATGTATATTAGATTTTAGATATATAAACTTATATACATAGGTTACTAGATTAATTTTAAATATGTGCATACTTATACATAATTTTTTGTATACAAATCTGTTTTGATAAGTTAAAAAGTGGAATTTAGTTTAATATTAAGTCAATAAGTCCATAATATATTAATTTTGCATGTCCATATTGGTTCCAAAGTGAAACAGTCCTTAAGTCTCAAGACAGTCCAGTAGCTTGTCAGTCAAACATTCAGAAAATTTTACCAAGTGTGAGAATTTCGCATGGAGATAAGTTCACATGAAACTTTATTCGCTAAGCATGGATATGCAAAGGGAATTAGATGTTCAATTAGCTTTGCATGGCCGTGCGAGGCGAAAGAGATTTCCTATTCGCTTTGCATGAGCAATGCGAAGCGAACTAGAGATGTAGTTCGCATCGCATGGTGATGCGAAACGAATGAGAAAAGAATTTCACATCGCGTGCTTGTGTGAAGCGGAATAGAATTCTTATTCGCTTCGCATAATCCATGCGAAGCGAAAAACCCTTTGCGAAAACTTCTCTTTTGCGAAAAAGATACACTTAGCCCCTTTTTGATTCTTTTTGCTTTCCAAGTGGTCTCCTGGACCCTAATTGAAGATCTGGAAAGTTTGAAGCCAAAACCCTTTCATTTACCCCCTTCAATCGAACCCAATAAGTCCGAACAAACCCTAGATCTACAAATTGTACAAATTAAACCTAAAACCAAGATCTAAAGATGATTTTCATGATCTAAAAGTCCAATGACAGTTGCTAGACCAGATTGTTTCAACAAGCATGAAGATCCACCTCTGGATCTAGTCGACGGCTCATATGAATCGTCGTTAGATCTGGATGAAACCCAGAAACAAGAAGATGAACAGGTATGATGTTATACTGTAGGTGTGGGTTCCATTTTGTGATCAACGTGTGATATTAAGGCTAGATTGATTGTAGATTCTCGAAGAAAAGTTAGGGTTTGGAAGATAAAAGAGAGAGAGAGAGTAGTTTTGGTAAAGTGTAAAGTGAATAGTGAATGGTATTTTGAGTGGCCATATATATAGGGTTAGCCTATCTCGCGATAAGGTCAAAACATCGTGAGTATTCACCAAACATACGCTACCAGTCCTCGGTATTTAAAAATGTTTACACATTCAAACCCGAAAATCATTTACCCACCGAATCCAAGCACTTGGTTGTTTTTCAAATTTTCTTTTGTCGGTCCATGACAGTTAACGTTTGCAAAAACGATCACTTTGATAATGTAAAAAAAATAAATAAAAGTAATAAAGTAAAACTAAAAATAAAATAAAATAAGATAAAATAAATTAAAAATTAAAAAAAATAAAAATAAAATTAAAACAAAAAAATAAAACCAATAATTAAAGATAAAAGATAAAATATTAGTTTAGTTAATATTTTACAAAATGAAATAAATAAAAAAACAAAAATAAAACACAGGTAAAAATAAAACTAAAGTTAAGATTAACTTTTAAGAAAAATAAAAGGAAAATTAATATTAAAGTAATTTACATAATTTTATTAAGAACGATCGCAACATGGAATCATATTGATTTGCAAAGCCCTAGATCGCGTTTCCATTTTGATATTATTGGGTCACAATTTCATCACCGACTGTAGATATCGTCCATTCATTTAACTTGACAAGTGTTTTGATGCCAGTGATACATTTGAAGTACAATTAGGCACGGTGCTTTTGTGGTCCCCACTTAATCAAACATGTTACTGATTCCATCATATCTCGGGCCTAGTTTGTGTTAACATATCATCTCAACTTAACTTAAACCTTTCTTATTTGATCACAGTATACTTATTAACACACACTTGACTCGATCTAGAAAGACTAAAATAAAGCAGAAGTTCAGGCCTTAACAATCAGGTCGGATAATACCATATTATCGCGTAGAGAAAGTCCAAGGCTTGAACAAAAGAAAGAAAATAAAACAAAGCAGAAGATTCAGGGCCTTAACAATCAAATCTTGTATGACTACACACGTAGAAAGTCCAAGGCTTGAATCAAAATAAATGAAGAAATAAAGCAGAAGTTAAAATCCCTATGACTAACTCTTCTTGACTCATTTTCTTGATTTTTCTTTTTCTTTTCAGAATCTTTTTGTTTTCTTTTCTTTTCTTTTCTCGACTCTATTCTTGACTCAATAAAATTAAAAATTGACACTTATTTCATAAGACAACTGTGATCAAGTAAAGAGAGGCTTGGGTATGACATGTTTAATTACATTTCTGCCTTCATGAATATGACTTTAATGGAATCATGCATCCGCTTCATAAACGTATAGTCGCTAATACTGGCATGAATTTTAGGTTTATATCACCTGACACTTACTTGTTTATCAAGCCTATCTACACATCTGTGAGTGATTTTGTAGACTTTTGATCTACGCTTTTCATGCGCTAGAATCATTACATACCAATGTACTATCATTTTCCAAAAGGTTGGATTAAATTCTTTATTTGAAAATTTTAATTATCCGACTCCCTCTAAGCGGGATAAATCTTTTTGTGTTTTCTTAAAACAGGAGTAAAGATGACATTAATATTATATATAAATATAAAATCTTTTTGTTAAGTCAAACGACTTGTTTTTGTTTTTCTTAAAGTAAAATTTAAAAATATTTTTGATGAGTTAATGATAACTCACTTTTCTCCCTCTAAAATTGTGACATATTTTAAAAATATTTTACAATTTTTTTTAGAGTAAAAGATAAAATTTACTCAAAAGAAATCATGCCTAAAGATACAACGAGAAACAAAAATCGGGCACGACTGAAAGGTTTTGTGAAGAGATCTGCAAAGTTATAATTAGTATGGACCCTTTTTATGTTGACAAGCTTACGATCAAAACAATCATGAATAAAGTGTATTCATATGTTGATGTGCTTTGTCTTTGATTGCTGGACCGGGTTTTTAACAATCGAAACGGCCGCCTCATTATCACATTTGATCGAGGTATCATAGAAATTCAAACCGTAATCCAGCAGCTGATGCTGGATCCAAATGATTTGGGAACAGCAACAGGATGCGGCAATGTACTCAGCATTGGCTGTTGAGGTGGACACAATGACTTTCATTTTGCACTGCCATGAGATCAACCTATCTCCCAGGAACTGACATCTTCCAGATGTTGACTTTCGGTCTAAATTGCATCCCCCATAATCACTGTCAGTGTATGCATGAAGTTCCATGGGAGACTCTTTTGGATACCAGAGTCCCAATCAAGGTCTTCCTTTGAGGTATCTGAATATACGTTTAATAGCGGTCATGTGATATTCTCTTGGATCGGATTGTTATCTGGCGCACTGACAAATAGGGAACATGATGTCCGGTCTGCTTGCAGTGAGATACATCAATGAGCCAATCATGTACCTATACAGGTGTTGATCAACTGGCTTTCCCGATGGATCAGGAGCGAGGACTGGTTTTGTAGCGAATGGTGTCATGAATGCAGATGAGTCCTTGAACCCAAACTTCTAAACAATGTCGTGGACTTACTTCTCCTGATGAATCAAAGTCCCGTCCGTCTTTTGTTAAACTTGCAGACCAACAAAGAAAGTCATTTCTCCCAATGAACTCATCTCGAATCGCTTTTGCATAACCTCAGAAAACTCCTTGCACAGATTCTCATTCGTAGACCCAAAGATAATATCGTCAACATATACTTAGACTAGAATCAGATCACCCTGAACATACTTGACAAAGAGTGTTTGGTCAACAATACCTCTTTTATACCCGTTTTCACTAAATGGTTAGCCAGAGTGGCATACCATGCACGTGGGGCTTTGTGCAGACCATTAAGTGCCTTGTCAAGACGATAAACATGATCAGGATGACCCAGATCTTTAAAACCTGGAGGTTGGCTAACATAAATTTCTTCCTTGACCTTTCCATACAAAAAGCCTGTCTTTACGTCCATCTGATATACTTTGAAGTTCATATATGACATGTAGGCCAAAAAGATACAAATTTCCTAATCTGGACACGGGTGCATAAACTTCATCATAACCAAGTCCCTCGTGCTGCCAAAAACCTTGTACAAAAAGCCGGGCTTTGTTTCTAATGATAACCCCCTTGTCGTCCTTTTTATTCCAGAACACCCACTTCGTTCCAATCAGTCTCTTATTTTCTGGTTTCTTGACCAGCCTCCAAACATTCAACTTCTTGAACTGCAACAATTCCTCTTGCATGGCTTCAACCCAAGAATTTTCTTTCGAAGCAACTCTATAGTCTTTGGGTTCTATATGAGAAATAAAGCAAGCAAAGAGACAACTGTTGATGTTACAAAAAGTGCTGCGTGTTTGGATTCCAGTAAATGGATCTCCAAATATGTTCTCAGTCGGATGTCTTCTGTGAATTGACAATTGAGGAATCTGTTCGACATGCTCGACTGGTGTTGCCTCTAGTTCCACTGATAAGCTCTCTATGGGATGAAAAACAGTAGTCACATTAACAGGAACATTTGGTTGAGTAACATTAGTTTCAGGCTCATCAACCAAATGTTCTTGATTAATGGAACCCTTCCACAGATTCTCATAAAAAGGTACAACGATGGCTGGAACTGATGTAGAGTCAGTGTTGTCAGAGGTTTCAATGTGAGCACCTTCTACAGGTTCAATCTGAGCACCTTCTGCATTTGCTTCCTCAGCAATACCTTGATTTTCTTCTTCAGAGGGAGGTGTGGGAACCGACTCTACCACAGTAGGTTCTGACGAAGGATTCGCTGCATGTTCAGTCTGGTCGTTCTCCATATTATCAGCCGAGACATACGAATCAGTGTCTGAATCAGAAGTATCTTCGGTTGTGGGCATATCAGTAGTATCTGTAGCCGGTTGCACTTGATTAACCGCGGCTGGTTGATTAGCCACGGGTTGAACATTCAGTACAGGTGCTGGGGCAGCCACATGAACATCTTCCAGACCTCTTGTTACAGCATGTATCAAGATTGACTGCTCATCTTCAGATTGAACTGGTGCAGAAACAACATGGGAAACAGGTGAACAACTAGAGTTGCGTACATCCCTCGAAACTGTTTGAACAAAATTTCATAATCAAACATCCAGTTTGAACCATTGTGCGCATCCGTAGGGTTTAATTCTTGCCAGTCAATGCTGAATGATTCCAAGATTACTCTGGTTTTCTTGTTGTAGACTCGATAAGCACTTTTGTCGGCTGCATAGCCCACAAAGTAGCACTCATCAGCCTTCTCGGCAAACTTGGAAGTTGAGACGGCATTTGTTTGGAGCATAGTGCAAGGACATCCAAACATTCTGAAGAAGTTAACCCTTGGTTTCATTTCATTAAAGACTTCATAAGGATTCTTGTTCAGCAACACACGGTTCTGGGTAAAGCAGGCAGCATTGATGGCTTCACCCCAGAAAAACAAAGGAAGTTTTGAATATGATAGCATTGTTCTTGAAGCTTCTACCAGTGTACGGTTTCGCCTTTCAGTCACCCTATTTTGTTTAGGAGTGTAAGGGGCACTGAATTAACAAAGGATCCCCTTGTTGTGACCGAACTTATTGACAACCTTGTTGCAGAATTCTGTTCCATTGCCGTTTCTGATGCACTTGACTCTTTTATCCGTTTGATTCTCCACCAAAACAATGAACCTCAATAGAAATTGAGCTGTCTCATCCTTGTGCCCTAGAAGAAAAGTCCAACTGAAACGCGAATAATCGTCATTAATAACCAGAAAATAGGATTTTCGACCTATTTCCAAAGGTTGAATTGGACCGAAAAGATCCATATGTAACAGTTGGAGAGTGGAGTTTATGGAATTGACAGTCTTGGGTTTGTGAGGAAGTTTGTGATGTTTGCATTTAGAACAAGATAAACATTTTTCAGCACAATGAAAGTATTTTACAGGCAAACCCCTCACATGGTCACCTTTAACTATCTTATTCCAGTTTTTAAAGTTAATGTGACCCAAGCGTCGATGCCATAAGGATGAGTCGTTCTTCGAAGCCTTGGACAATAAACAAGAAGCAGTCCTCATTGAGTACGCATCAAACCCACTCATCAGGGACACTCATTTTCTTTAAAGAGGGTAGAAAATGCTTATCACAGATTTGGGAGACACTGACTAGATTGTGGTTGAGCTATTCTACAAGGTTCACATCCTCGAAAGTCAGGATTCCATTTGAGACCTTTCCTTGTTTCATTATTTCTCCGCCTACATCACCAGCAAAGGAGACATATCCGCCGTCGAATGGTTTCACATCAAACAGCAGTGACTCATCCCCAGTCATGTGTCGGGTGCAGCCACTGTCCAAGTACCAGATACTGTTGACAGGCCTTCCTGGCTGACCCTACACACATGAACAACTAGTTAGTAGAGGGGTCCCGAGACTTGGTTGTCGCGGGAAGATTAAATAGAAATCACCTAGTTTAATTTTGTGATTCTTGAAAATGTAGTCTTTTAGTGAATTAGACTCCGAAGAGAAATCCCTCGAGGAACATGAGTTATGAGTTCCTCAGTTTTGAAAAGGTTTTCGGGATTGCCTTCGCTTTGGTTTGGTTCTTACCACAAAGTCTTCAGTATTTTTCTTGCTGAAAACCTTTGAAGGGTTTTGGGGCTTTTCTGCTTCTGAACCCTTTGCTAACCTTTTTCTTTCTCTTTGAGTTAGCCAAAAAGGTTTCTTTATTTTCTCACTTCTTTTAGGTTTAACATCCTTCTCGCTGGCAGTGGAGTGAGTTTGGTTAGGCATTTTCTTAGGTTTAAAATCAGCCTTAGAAAATGTTCGACCAAACTTACTGTTTAAATCTCTCTGTTGTCTGTGCCAGTTCTTGTAATGACTCGCAAGATGAGATGGATTTCCATAGATAAAACAACATTTTCTTTGGTTGTTTTTATAGACCTCTTGTTCACTGAAGTATGTGTGATTTGACCTGTAAGCTGATGTGGGTGGGTTAACTTGTCTATAATATATGTCTGGCCTATGCTCATGATAATCTGAGAACTGAGCATGAAAGTAATTTGAATCGCTAGGTTTCTGGCTTGAGTAGTAGTAGTCACTATTCGACTGGTTATACTATTGAGGATTTTTGTTGCAATTTGTATTTTGAGAAAATGAAGTTTTCTTAGGTGGTATGTATTTACAAGATGTGCTTGGTTTTTCATTCTCAAAACTAGATTTTTGATTTCTTAAATCCTCAACAAGATGACCAGTTGATGAGCAGCTAGAGCCATTCTGTCCATCAACCTTGTCTTCAATTGTTTCATCATAAACTGTTTCACAATCAGAATCAGAAGAAAAACATTCCTTTTCATTAGAATCAAAATCACAACTTTCACTAGTCACAGTTTCACAAAATACAAATTTTGACTCTGACTTCAAATTTTCTAACATTGATTCACAAACTTTATTACACACTGGATTGTTAATAGATTTTGTGAGATCCACACAAGATTCAAAACGTGGTCCTAAATCTTCATTTTGCTTATAACCCAAGTTAACTTTCTCACATCCACTTTTGTTTACATCACCTGCTTCACGAGACACATTGATGTTAGATTTACCAGATGGTAGGACTGGAGCAGCAGTTTGTGAAACCGGAGGAACAAATTTCACTGGTTTTGGTATTCTACCAACACCGTATGACATTTCCTCCTCGTGAGAAGTATTATAGCTGAAATGGGGCAAACTGGTATAATTGTCATTTAAAGGTAGAGGTACAGTGGTATAATCGTACCCAAGCCCAGCTTTCAGCTTAGTACTTCTCTAGGCTCCAATAATATTATCTAACTTTCCTGATGATGTTTCAAATCTTTCGACTATCTTTTCTTGCTTTCTTTTGTCAAAAGCATCAAGTTTCAAATTTTCAATTTCATCTTTTAATTTAGAAACTATGTTTTTATAGTATATTACTTCTTGTTCTGTTTGAAAACTTTTAAGTCTAAGATTTGCTACATCATCACGATGAGTTTCAATCTTTTCAATGTAAATCTTATCGGCTTTTACATACTCAGCATTTAACTCCTTGAGTTTTGAAATTTCTTTCAAAACTTCATCATGATTGTATCTATAAAAAGGAACCATGTTGATGCATGCGGAGCAAAGATTGTAATTTACCTCATCAATGGGTGATGCATCAGAAACTTCATTTGAAGACGAAGATGCTTCATTGTTGGAAGAGAATGCCATTCCTGCCATGTTCAAAGGATTCTTCAGCTCCAGAAATTAATCATCCTAATCCATACCGGTTTGGACCTCTGCCTGAGAGACAAGGGCTTTTGAGTTTGAGCTTGAGTTGCCTTTGTGTGGATGATTTCCAATTCTTGGAACTGAGCTGCTTGGCTTTTGAACAACATGCTTTTTCCAGCTGACTTACAGTTTTCTTCATCAGACACTTTAGTCACCCGAATGTCATTTGCTGGTTTGGGTGGATTGGTGCATTCTCTTGAAAAGTGACCCAATTCATTGCAATTGTAACATCTCAGCTTCTCTTTATCAAACCCAATTCTTTTCTTGTCATAGTCATTGAAACTGTCATTTCCATACTTCTTCATAAAGTTTGTTGCCCTGTGCACAGCCATGGCCATCTAATACTTGATGTCCATTTTCTTAAGATCCTTCTTGTTGATATCTTTCAAGTCACCTTGTTCAAACTGTGGTGACAACAATCTTCCTTGTAGCAGTTCTTCATGACTTGATAGAAAAGTGTGAACTAGTGCAATGCTTGAATCATTCAGCAATGGAAGAGCTTCACAATAACTGGAACTTTGAATTTGTTAGCCCTTTGAGGAAGAAGTGATTCCATGGGCTTTCAAGGCTTGCGCTACTGCACTGTCAAATGCCTTCTGGAATGAGCTGGAACTTGAGGATACTTGCTGATTTCCCGTGGAGATGAAAGCTATTTTCTGAGGAGGTACTGATGAGGAATACTTTAGAGTTGTCATTGGATACATGTTCTTCTGGGACTTGCTGATGAATGCAGTAGATTGTATTCATTCCAGCTTGATTAAGAGAACTTAGATGATTGTTTATTCTGATTTTCTCATCCATCTCAAATGACTTGATAGTGGATATCAAATTTGTGTGTGAGATGGCATTCAAGTTTGTTGTTCTCTTGATTGTTAGTGTATTGGTGCTCCAGGTGTAAGGCAGAGAGTTCATCAGTTTGTGGTTGACTTCTGAATTCAAGATGTTCACATCAGCAGATTTGATTCTTACCAATAACTTTTCAAATCTTTTGATTAAGTCCCCCACACTATCTCCTTGACGATAGTTAAACACATTGAACTCTTCCTTAAACAATGCCTTCTTGTTTTCCATGATCTCAGCATTTCCCTCTATCTTCACTACTAAGCCATCCCATAACCCCTTAGCAGTAGTATGTTCACGAAGAGTTTCAGTGATTTCATTTGACAGACAAATAGTTAAAGTGAGAAATGCTTTCTTGTCTTGTTCTATCAAGGTCCTGTCATTTTGATCAAAACTTTCAATGGGCTTTGGTTGTTGCCCATTTGGAGTGGCTACCATAGGAGTATGAGGACCCACTTCAAAACATCTCAGTAACTCAGAATCAGTCAAAGCAATGAAGTTCATAAATCTCCACTTGAAGTCAACAAAATTATCCTGTCATGAACTTTGGAGGTTTTGTGGTGGTTCTTGCTTGACTCTCAAGCAGCATGTAACTCTTTAGCAAATCAGAATCAGTGATGGACATGATTAAAACAAGTTCTAAGCACCAAAGTCTTCAAACAGATGAGTTTTTCATAAAACAGAACAAGGAATTCGCAAAGGATGCGAATAGAAAATAATTTCAAAATTTTCGCACGCTATGCGAAGCAAAGATTTTGAATGCGATGCGAATAAATGAATTTATTCACTTCACAAGATATTCTATGCGAATCTGAATGCGATGAGAATTTATTGTTATGCGAAGCGAATTTACGAAGCGATGCGAAGTTTTCTTGCGATGCGAAATTCTCTTGCAATGCGAAGTTCTCTGATGCGATGCAAATTTCGGATAAGATGCAAATTACCAAGCAAAGCGAAATCCCGTGAGATGCGAAGTCTTTTGCGAAGCGAAATCCCATTCGATGCGAATTTTCAGGATCTTCTAGAAACAATCTTTTTGGGATTTGTTCACATAACTTGTCAGTTTAGTCAAAGGTTAGTACACCAACTTTTGAGGGTACATGTGAACACGAATTCTGAAACACCAAACTTTAACAAGTTTTGAACACTTTTCTTTTGAGATTTAACAACTTTTGAACTTATGATTTCTACCAAGAACAATTTCTAAGTCATTTTGAGGAACTTGAAACCAAATATTTTTGTATTTTTGTAAGTTTTCTTAACACTTTCTTTTGTTCTTTCTCAAGATCAAAACCCAAGGTTGTGATCCAAAAACCTCAACTAGTTGAGCCGAAGCTCTGATACCACTTGTAGGTCCTAAACGGGGTTCGGATCTAACAACAATTCTTGGATTAACCAAACTCGGTGATAGCGGAATATTACACCAAGCTACCTTTGGTCTCGGATCTTGAAGTTTATTTTTGGATCTTTAGAGTGAGAAAGAGAGTTAGAGAGATTAGAGATTGAGAGTTATTTTTTTGGACAAAAAGCTTCTTTTTCTCATGGCATGCTTCCCTATTTATAGGAAGCATGCATGAGAAGTAGTTTTATATCATAAGTCCCAATGGGCTTGTTTACATGGCCTTGGGCCTAAACACAAACAAAATACAACACAAAAACCCACTACATATTATCCAATACAAAAGACGTAATACAAACAAAACAGGGCCTAACATGTCTTCTATTAATAAAGGCCCAAACTATAGTCTAGATCTATGAATTATTAGGAAATCGCATAAATAGGTACAGTTTTGAAGAAACATGAAATAAATCCGGGTCGGAACCATGTCGATGTTCCCCGGTTTTCGAGATGAACGAACCATGACTTTGTCTTCTTCTCCGGTTGCTCGAGATATGTCATGGAAAAGTGGTGGAATGGAGGTGACTGCTAAGAGTTTCCTCTTTTATACAAACACAAAAATATTTTGGAAGCCATGGGTTCAAGAAGGGATCCTCAAATGAGAGTTGAAGACCCTTTATATATGAACTCCATGGCTACCATCATGAAACCCTAACCTTAGTGGGCCAAGCCCAGTTAGGGGTAACCTCCACAACCCTCCAGCCCACTGGGTTTTGGTTAGTAAACAATAATAATATATAATATTATAAGTAAAATGTCGTACCGAGAATTTAGGACCCTACCTCCACAACTTTAGAAATCGCAAAAAATTGAGGTTATGTACCTGGAATCGGGATAGCTGAAATTAGTATGGTAATATTGGGCCATTTTTTTGTAGTGATTAGAATTTGTCCACAGCTACTAACTTTTAGGCTTGAAGAGTTGAAGGCCTAAATGATAAAAGGAAAGGACAACCTGTCAATTGTCATCGGATCATGCAAAACTGACTAGGCCTCCATGGATTTCGCATTTTTAAGTATTGGGCCTTAGAACTCAAAACTAATGGAGTGGATATATGAGCATAGAACTTAGGCATTTAGGCTTAGGCAGTTTAGGTTTGGGCTTGAAATGGTTCTTGCAAAGTGGGTTGTGGTCCTTGTGGAAAATATATTATGCATGAACCAAGTCAGCTCTGTTTTCTTTTGCGTGATCAGAGTCGCGAGATCCCCTCATGCGTGAATAGACCTTTTTTGTGTGAACCCGGAAGTCGTAAGAGATAGATCACGCAAAACCCTTTTGCGTGAACCCCGTCACGCATAACGAACCTTTTGTGTGAACCGATCCAACTGGTGAAAACGTGTGAACCCTAATCGTTTATTGATCCTAGTCGAACGGCCCATGGACCATATGACTCATATGACGCGTGGACTTGTATGAAATTGGTATGAGATTAGCTAAAACCACATCGCTTAAACCTAAACCACCTAGTACAAAAATTGACAACAATATCTAAGCCATGACGCGAGATAGGGTTCGATTAGTTCTGTTCATTAGATTTAGTTAATTTGGTTAACAAAGGTTAAGTGTAAACAGTTGTCAAGAAAGGAATCAATCATGCAGTTAAAGCTCATCAAGGATAAGCGAATCAGGTGAGTTTCTAGTCCCCTTTCTCTGTATTATTAGACAAAATTGGCACTGCATATTTTTTCTTAGTTGTTTAGGTTTTACCATAGTATTGTTGGTGTCTTAATTATTTCAAAATGTCTAGAAAGAGGTGAATCGATCTTAATCTCAATATTTATTATGTTTTACTATTTCTTGTAGTATTCCTATTTATGTTTTTGGGTAGTTGGTGGTGTGGTTCAAGGAGGCCTGACTTCACTTGCAGAAAAACTAAAGGTTAGCTATCCACCAAGTACATATTCATCTTCCTTGCCGTCATCAGTGTTGCCGGGTTCAGTTTCCAAACTTTCGGTGGCAGTGGTGTGGTGTTAGCGACTGTTGTCGGGTTTCGTTTACGAACCCTAGGCGACGATGCATGACTTGGCGACATTGTTTACGACAATGGCCAATTTGTCTGTGATACTGGGTTCCATCTGGTTCGTATACATGGCCATGATGAAATGCAGGGTGAGCAAAATTGGTCTTTTTAGATCCTATTTGCAAGTTGGCTTGGGAATCCAAATGGCAATCATTATGCAACTGTGATTCCAGCCATGGTTGACTAGGGCAAGAAATATTGTTTTTACAAATCCGAGCCTTCTTTTTTCTATGGCTATTGATATTGTCAAAATCTGTTGGTTTGTGCTTAATCGTGTGGTACCTTCTTTGTGTGTTAAGAGGTTGTACTGCTAGCCTTAGTTGGTTGTACCTACTTTGATACTATTGCAATGATGCGTGGCTGAGCATTGATGGCTTTGATGCTCTCTTAAGCCATATGCTATGAAACTTTGCTGATGGCATATAGTGAAAAAAAAACAAATATGCTCAATTGTTGCAACAAGTTTATGAGGTGCATACAATAGTTATGTAATGACCAACATAAAGTCAAAAGAAAATCATTAGCCTCATGTTTTAGACGTGTCTTTTATGGTGTTGTCTATTTTTGTTTGGTTTCGATTCAGAACCCTTGGTAGTGATCCTGATATGCTGATTTCAGTAATAGTCAATTTTAAGAATTCGTTAGTTGATAAACAAATAAAAATAGTTGTATGATTTTTCCTGATATATTTTCCTCCCAGCCACAAAGATATTTTCTCCCCAACCACAAATATTTGATGATATATTTTTTTCTTGATAGATTTTATTCCCAACCACAATAATGACGATTCTATATTGTATATATATCTTCCCATGATATATTTTTCCCCAAGCACAATAAACATATACGGCAACACAATGAACTGTTCACTCGTACTGCTTGTGTTCTCTCTTTTAATATCATTCCTCTTCTATGTCAAATTTATCCGTACACCCAAGACAAAGTCGACACGAGAAGCTCCGGAAGCGGCCGGCTCATTGCCATTCATTGGACATCTCCACTTACTCGGCGTTGGCGAGAACCTTCTTTACCGTACACTAAGTGCCATGGCGGACAAGTATGGACCGGCCTTCAACATCCGTGTAGGAACCCGTCGCGCATTCGTCGTCAGCAGCTGGGAAGTAGCAAAAGAATGCTTCACCGTCCACGATAAAGCATTTGCTACGAGGCCACAAACAGCCGCCATGAAGCACATGAGTTTCAACTCTTCGGTATTCTCGTTGTCTGCGTACTCCCCCTACTGGCGTGAAATGAGGAAAATTTGCATCCGGAGGTCCTCTCCATCCAGAGTGTGGAGATGCAGAAAGATCTACGCTTATTTGAGATTAATTTGGGAATTAAAGAGCTCTATAGGCGATGGACAGGAAACTCGCACCGGCCTGTGGTTGTAGAACTGAATAAATGGTTTGAACACATGATGCTAAACATAATTGTGAAGATTGTGGGTGGAAAACAGTACTTTGGAGGTGGAGGTGACAGCAATGAGGGGGCAAAGTGCCAAAAAGCAGTCACTGATTTTTTCCGGTTGAGTGGTATTTTTGTTTTGTCGGACGCGATACCTTTTCTTTGGTGGTTGGATTTACACGGATACAAGAAGCAGATGAAAAAGGCAGCGATAGATTTTGATTCGGTGCTTGGTGGGTGGCTTGAGGAGCATCGACAAAAGAGGAAATCAAATAATAATGAGGATGCAAAGGATTTTATGGATGTGATGTTGTCACTTGAAGCTCAAGGGCAACTTTCAGATATGGAGCATGATTCAGATACTATCATCAAATCTACATGTATGGTAAGCTATATGTTCTTTTTTGTAATATAATAAGTTTTAATTATAAGTTGATAGGCACAATCGTTTAATTACTTTCTATGCTGCAGGCCTTGATTCTAGGAGGCAACACACTACAGCCATGACACTTAATGGGGCCATCTCATTACTGTTAAACCATCCTGATGCTCTAAAGAAATTGCAACATGAAATAGACCACCCTGTTGGTAAAGATAGACTAGTGAAGGAATCAGACATCAAAAACCTCGTGTTTCTGGAAGCAATAATCAAAGAAACTTTGCGTCTTTACCCGTCGACAAGGCTTCTAGCACCAAGAGAGGCTATGGAGGACAGTACGGTTGCGGGGTACGATGTCAAAGCTGGAACTTAGTTAATTGTTAACATATGGAAGCTTCAAAGAGATGAGAGGGTTTGGAGTGATCCATCTAAATTTAAACCCGAAAGGTTTATGGGTTTAGACCATCAGCAAGTTGACGTGAGAGGCCAGCAATTTGTCCTCGTGCCCTTTGGGTATGGTCGGCGTTCTTGCCCTGCGGTCAACTTCGCACTTCAAGTGATTCATCTGGCATTGGCTCAATTGGTTCACGCTTTTGATATGGTTCAACCCGGAGGTCTTCCGGTGGACATGACCGAACGCCCTGGATTAACCGTTCCCAAAAAGAAAGCCTTAGAAGTCCTCTTAACCCCACGACTTCCATCTAAGCTTTACGGTAGTTGAACTAGAATTGAAGTATGATGCAATGCTCCGTGTTTTATAATAAACAATAACATGTGAGAGATTCTAGTTATGTGAGAAGATCTCTCGGCCGGACCTAATTCACAATTAATGATCGCTTGTTATTTGATCAACCATAATCATCAACATTTACAACCAAAAAATGCCATCCAATACAAAACAAAAGGATCTCAATTAAGGCAAAAAAACAAAAAGAGTCGTGGGCCATACTATGCGTCGATATGATATGAGTATACCATGTTAAGACTTAAGATACCAAAGTATCCTGGATGAGAATAGCAAAACGTATTTCCGAGATAAATTTATCCCAACCAAGTGATTTTATCAATAAAACATAGAAAGAAACAGTTTGATAAGTGTAGATAAAAAAATACAAGTGTTATAAATATTGATTATTATTATGGTTATCAACACCTAGAATTGATTTGTTTATGTCACAAGTTTTCCTTTTTTATATATATTCATTGTATTTTAATGTAAACATGACACACTTGATTAATGAAATCCACCTCTTTCTCTTTGCATCTCTTTTTCTTATTTTTTTTGCTATTAGACTCGTTTCATAACACGTTATCAGCATGACAGCACCCAGTTCCGAACTATAGTCCAAGCCTTTTCTTAGTCATCGTACCGAAACCCTTGAGCCTTTTAATGTGAGAAAACGTGGAGAGTTCTAGCGAAAAATTTCGTTTCAACCAGTGGAGGAAAGAAGACGATAGTTTCCATTGATGCTCCAGCATCGTTGATTGCCTCAGGTCATTCAGATGATTTATAAAGGTACGTAAATTGAAACTGTTGACGATATAAGTTTCCAAAATATGTTTTATTTTACTTGTTAGTTAATTAAATATTTTGATTGGTAATGGGCTATTAGTGGGACTGCGGATGTTTAATTATCATGAAGTTTAATTATATGTATTACATTGAATCATATTAGTATATAGCCCGTGTAATATACGGATGTTTAAGAAAATATAATAAAAAAAGTTAAATTTAATAATATACGTAATAACATACCTTATGAATTCATAAGATATAGACAATAATAAATAAAAATTTATAATTCATAAATATATAAAAAACACATTTGATATAACATTTAATGATACATTTGTAACCTTTTGTATTTATATAAATGGTAATAGTAATAGTTGGCATACTAGTTGGCTACTATAATTGAATGACATGTAGAAGAATTGTTTGTCTTTAGGGGAAAATGAATACAGTGCTGTCAGCCGTATAAGATTACACTCGAAACCAATCAAAACTACGTAGTTTTTTATTAAAAAACTCTAAAATTCCTTTTAGAGTAAAATCACGTTACCAGCACTCTCCCTTTCTAGCTACCAGTGATTTCAATTGCTCATTTTTTGGTTTTAATCATTTCAATTCTTAATTCAACTGGGCACAAGTTTTTAATAACCGCACTATGTGCTGAATTGGATGGTCCATTCAGAAACATCATTTGGTCCAAATCAAAAACATTATCGATTATTCAATTTTATGGTTCAGACATGCTTATGACTGTATTGTTGTTATCTGAGTACTAGATCTGCCAAATAAGAATCCTAAATTTCAATAGACCATTAACAATCATCATGGAACCCCTCTATTAAGCTTCAAAATATAAGACCATTTTTCTTCCCGAAGAAACTGCATTTACCCACTAACTAATTCAACCAAACCCTAACACCATTTCTTTGCAGATTACCGTCCAAGTATCTGCATCAACATACCAAGGTCCATCCAATTCAGCAGCATCTAGAACCCTAAGGGAAACTAAAATTTTGGAAAGTTGTACCCTTCTTTGGTCTGAAACACTAGATAGTGAGCTTATTAATAAACTTGTGCTCGATTGAAATAAGGATTGAAAATTATAACCAAACAATAAGCAATTGAAATCACTGATAGAAAAGGGAGAGTGCTTGTAACGTGATTTAGTCAAAGGGATTTTAGAGATTTTTAATTAAAACTACGTAGTTTTAATTGGTTCGCATGTAAACTTACACGACTGACTGCAGCGTATTCACTTTCCCCTTTCCCATGGAGAAAGTGAATACGGTGCTATCAGCCGTGTAAGCTTACACGTGAAACCAATCAAAACTATGT
This sequence comes from Bidens hawaiensis, assembly GCF_021521415.1. Taxonomy (NCBI): domain Eukaryota; kingdom Viridiplantae; phylum Streptophyta; class Magnoliopsida; order Asterales; family Asteraceae; genus Bidens; species Bidens hawaiensis. The sequence continues at coordinate 140,351 of NW_027492910.1, forward strand.
AGTTTTTTTATTGAAAATCTCTAAAATCCCTTTTAGAGTAAAATCACGTTACCAGCACTCTCCCTTTCTAGCTACCAATGATTTCAATTGCTCGTTGTATGGTTTTAATCATTTTAATTCTTAATTCAACTGAGCATAAGTTTTTTAATAAGCTCACTGTTTGCTGAATTGGATGGTCCATTCAGAAACAGGGTTTGGTCCAAATCAAAAACAATATGTATTGATTATTTAATTTTATGGTTCAGACATGCTTATGACTTTATTGTTGTTATCTGAGTACTAGATCTACCAAATAAGAATTCTAAATTTCAATAGACCATTAATAATCATCATGGAAATTCTCTATTAAGCTTCCAAATATAAGAACATTTTTCTTCTTGAAGAAATTGCATTTACCCACTAACTAATTCAACTAAACCCTAACGCCATTTCATTGAAGATTACCGTCCTAGTATCTATATCAATATATCAAGAGCCATCTAATTCAGCAGCATCTAAAACCCTAGGGAAACTAAAATTTTAGAAAGTTGTACCCTTTTTTGTTCTGAAAACAGTAGATATTGAGTTTATTAATAAACTTGTGCTTGATTGAAATATGGATTGAAATGATTATAATCAGACAATGTGCAATGGAAATCGCTAATAGAAAGGGAGAGTGTTGGCAACGTGATTTACTCAAAGGGATTTTAGAGATTTTTAATTAAAACTACGTAGTTTCGATTGTTTTTGCATGTAAGCTTACACGACCAATAGCACCGTATTCACTTTTCCCTTTCCCCTGGGGGAAGTGAATACGGTGGTGTCACAATCAAAATTACGTAGTTTTTTTATTAAAAATCTCTAAAATCCCTTTTAGAGTAAAATCACGTTGCCAGCACTCTCCCTTTCTAGCTACCAGTGATTTCAATTGCTCATTGTTTTGTTTTAATCATTTCAATTCTTAATTCAACTGAGCATAAGTTTTCAATAAACACACTATCTGTTGAATTGGATGGTCCATTCAGAAACATGATTTGGTCCAGCTCAGAAACATTATGTGTTTATTATTCAATTTTATGGTTTAGACATGCTTATGACTGTATTTTTTTTATTTGTGTACTAGATCTACCAAATAAGAATTATAAATTTCAATAGACCATTAACAATCATCATGGAAACCCTCTATAAGCTTCCAAATATAAGAACATTTTTCTTCTTGAAGAAACTGCATTTACCCACTAACTACCCTATTACCATTTCTTTGCAGATTACCGTCCTAGTATCTGCATCAATATATCAAGGGCCATCCAATTCAGCAGTATCTAAAACCCTAGGGGAAACTAAAATTTTGGAAAGTTGTATCCTTTTTTGGTCTGAAAACAGTAGATAGTGAGCTTATTAAAATAAACGTGTGCTCGATTGAATTAAGGATTGAAATGATTATAACCAAACAATGAGCAACTGAAATCACAAATAGAAAGGGAGAGTGCTTGTAACGTGATTTACTCAAAGGGATTTTAGAGAATTTAATTAAAACTACGTAGTTTTGATAGGTTTTGAATGTAAGCTTATATGGTTGACAGCACCATATTCACTTTCCTTCATATATAATATGCCCACAATTGCAGGGCACAATAGGGATCAAGCAACGCCTAAACCAATTTCGATCGCTACTGAAGAAAAGATTGAATATGAAAGAGAAAACGAAAGCTTATTTGTCTCTTACATTGCGGAAAGATATTTGTCATCATTTCAAACAATATAAGACATCTAAAGAGTTGTGGGATGTGTCATACCACGACCGACAACGGATTATACGTCGGGACATGGCATTGATAAGTAAAAATAACTACGATATATATATATATATATATAGGGAAGATTTCAAATGAGAACCCCTTTGAGTTTTAAGAACTCGAAAGAACCCAGTGTAACAAATTTTTTTTTTGAATTTTTTTACACATACGTAATATGTGTAGGTTACATATACGTAAAAAAATTACAAAATTTTTTACGCACTGAGTCGACTTATTACATATGTGTAACGAACGTTTAAAGTTGTGTAATCACTGTATATAGTTATTCTCTCTCCTATTTGACATTTTGTCAGATTTAATCTCAACCACATATTCCAATCCATTTAATTAAATGTGTGGTCCAGAATCAAGTTCTTAAGTTCTTACAACTCAACAAAGTTCTCAAAATATCTCTCCCATATATATATATATATATATATATATATATATATATATATATATTGGGTAAGGATCTTAAAAGAACCATTGGCAAATTGAGAACTTTGAGAACTAATTTGGACAACTAAAAAAACCTTTAAAAAAATATTTAAAAAATTATAAAACAAAAAAAAACAAAAATTTAAAAAAAGTAAAAACCAAAATTCTTATATTTCATTCCGGTTTCATTAAAAAAAACCGAAATTTTTTTTTCTTTTTAATTTGTATTATACCTATAAACATATGTATACTTTCATTTAATCTCTAGTTATGTAATGTACACATATGTACATTATCATTTACCTTAAATTATACATATGTGTATAGGAAAAAACATGTGTGTACATATTATACATATATGTATAATAAAAAAAACGATTTTTTTTTCGTTTTAATTCGTATTATACCTATACATATATGTATACTTTAATTTAATCTCTAGTTACGTAATGTATACATATGCACATTATCATTTACTTTAAATTATACATATGTGTATAGGAAAAAAAACGTGTGTGTACATATATGTACATATTATACATATATGTATCATTTAGCTAAACCGAGATTTTTTTTTAAAAAACCGGGATGATAAATAAGAACTTTTGTTGTTTTACTTTTTTTATTTTTGTGTTTCTTTTTTGCTTTATGATTTTTTTTATTTTTAGGTTTTTTTTTGTTCAAAATAGTTCTCATAGTTTTCAATTCCCAAAAAGTTCTCACATGATCCTAATCCTATATATATATATATATATATATATATATATATATATATATATATATATATATATATATATATATATATATATATATATATATATATATATATATATATATATATATATATATATATATATACGGTTGAGTTCAATGGAGAAATCATATTAGTATGAGAATATATACGGTTGAGTTCAATGAAGAAATCATATTAGTATGAGAAGTTGGAGAAATCCTTTAAACCAATCAAAAATTTTCTTTTATTTTTTCTTTCAATTAAATCCAAGGGTATAATGGTAAAGATTGAATTTCTTATGTTTGGTAAGTATTGAATTTTTGTAAGTTTTAATTTTGTTCTCTAATTAATTTATTTATATGTTAGTTAAATTTAAGAAACATTCTATTTTTTTTTGTTGAGTTGTATATCAATTTTCTGATTAGTTTTTTAGTCTTTTTTTTTTTAACTTGGTATTTTATTGGATAAAAATGAGCAATATCAAATGAGACAGGTATATATAAGAGTATCCTGCACAAGCTTATACTACACCTACACATGAGTGCAACATTCAAAATAACAACTTTAATTATAAAAACCAATCCTAAATTCTTTTAGCCATGCAGATCTTAATATGTCTAATAGTAAAGATTCCTGCATCTTGATAAATAATCTGTTGTAACCCATTTTAACGTCAACATAATTGCTGTTAACGAATCCATAGCCTTCTCCTTTTGTTTTCTAATATCCTCCATTTTTTTTATAACAAAATAAAGCTTGCACAAAGTAAATTTCCATTAGAGCGTATAATATTGGGCTTGAACAATTGAACAGTGGCTCCCCTGTTTTGTCTAGAGTATTTGCAAGCCCCAAATACATTTTAGACTATTTATAAGAAATAAAACAAAACAAATAAACGCGATTATCATATTTTATAGAAAAAAACTAAATGACGGTAACAAATTGTTCTATTTTGAATCACAAAATAAATCTATAATAATAAAATACCTTCAGAAAACATTCATTTTTTTTCTTTTTTTTCCCTTTGTTTTGGTTTTTGCATTTGTGTTGGTATACTTCAAACAATGTATTATTTGATATATATGTGTGGTTATCTATATACACTAAAAACATTACAAAGTTATAAAATAAATACCTTATCAAACCATGACTCAACAACACTGAATAACCTTATTCTATCAAGTATTACAAAGTTACCTTTTTTTGGACAGCACTTCCACGTCGTGTTCAGATAGGTTGTCAACTGCATTACAAAATAAATACCTTAACAACCAAGACTCAACAATACCAAACAAGTTTAAAACACTAAATACTCAAAATCAATTACCTCTACTTCTCATATCACTTCTGTAAGGCCAATTTAAGTGACTTGCGATATCAAATAACGAAACCCGTTATATATTTGTGGTCAAGATAATATTTAATGTCGGCGAGCAAAACTAGACACGAAACAAGAGCTTCGGGACGCGCGTTTAGCTTCAATGGGGAAAGCTTCTAGAATATTAGTTGTGTGGCTATAAATAGAGCCTTATGTTTATAGTTTTAGTGTGTGTTTGTATTGTGTAAACAACCACCCAAGGGGAGCTCACCTTGGGTGGGATCGGTTCGTTTTATGTTATGAATCTTTTGTTACTGTTTACGAAGTCGTTCAATATTATCTTTATATATGTTTTGGTCAAAAATTGACAATGATAATTTCATAACCAAATTAGTAATTGGGACTTGGTGCTTATATGAAATGAACGTAAAAGTGCTTGAACACAAGGATTTGTTGCGAGGAAAAAACCCGTTATCCTTAGGATAATAAGCAAAAAACCCCGAGCAGTGAAAACTATTACCACCGGTTTATTAATAACAAAGGTGATTACAATGGTGGAGCTCAAAATTGATCGTGATTACAGAGAATGCGAGTACTAGTAAGTCTCGTGTGTCTAGAGTGTGTGTTATGATCCGGTTTTGAGCTCTCTATTTATACAAAAAGTAAAGCTAACAATATGTCCTATATTTAAGGAAACTACGGAATTATTCCAATTAGCCGTTAGCCCTTCAATCAGCACGTTTCCTTTCTTGTCACGCTTTATTAACTGAAAGTGCGAGTCTTTGGGAGATCACATTAACGATCTTTGACCTGGTAAACATAGAAAGAAGCAAAAATCATGTTATATATATAATGTAATTAGGATACCGGTTACTTCTGAGGATACCACATCCTGGAGTAGTTCTGAATAATCTTTGCTGAGGATACTTAAAATCCGTGCCCTAACAATTGTCCCCAAATTTTAACAGCTGTGGATATGCATTACAGCTGTAAAATTTTTAAATTTTGAATTTCAAATTTCTGCATGTGTGGCGGATTGCTGTTACACGTGTCACTCATCCGTTATTTGGGTAAACCCTAGGTCGGCTTTATAATTACCCGGATAAATAATATCTCCATCCATCTTCTTCCATTGTCCAGGTAACTTTCCTCTATTCCCTCTTCTCAAATCATAAGTCCGAAGCTCCGCCCTTCCGGTATTGAGGATTTTGTGTTACAGAATCTCCTTGCTAGTCCAGCAAGTGAAATATGCATTTTTGGTGATGCAGACATCGCCAACTTGAGGTCTCGAGGATGTTTTCCCCCGCGAACAGTTTTTAGGCCTTTTGACGCCATCCTATCTTCTGACCATGTTTCAAAAACCTGGATCTGTTTTCCTTTTTTGCCATTCAATATTGGTTTTTCCTATCCATTTCCTGCCTTTACCACCGAGTTCTTTTCAAGAAATGGTCTTAGCTATGCCCAAACCATGCCTATGGTTTAGAGGACATTGCTTGTTTTGGAGAGACTAATCGCCGACCACACTCTTGACTTTACTCTCTCGAAGCTTGCTTCTGTATACGACCTTCGTAGCCATGGGTCTTCAAGATATCTCCTTAAGATCAAATCTGGTCAATCTCCATTGGTCTTGAAAAACACCCAGAACAATGACCAGTGGAAGAGACAATTTTTCTTTGTTAGGAGAGATTCTCTTCCACAGCCCAATACTCTTCCTTATCTCTGGGTTTTCAAAAGTAAGATACTGTATCTTGAATATATACTGATATCTTTTGTGACTGATGTGTTTTTCTTTATTTTTGCAGCTTTGAAGTTTTTTGAGATCGCTCCTCCCATTGGAGAAACTGAGGACAGGCTTGCATCCTTCTTTCTTTTTGACGAGGAGGAAAGGACGTTTCATCTTCAGTCAAGCTTTCAAGAACCATCTCCATCCTCGAGTTCCGATATGTCTGGTAAGAAACATTTGAGATGTTAGTATCAACATTTTAAGGATTAGGGATACTAACCTGTGTATTTGTAGGCAAGTCTGCTTCTGCTTTTGCCCTTGAAGATATAGAAAGCATGGTATCCACTCGAAGCGCTATCAAGAAAGAACCCATATCCAGCTCTATCCCACGTCCAGAAGGCAGCCGAGCGAAAGGCTCTAAGAAACGGAAGAGCCAGGAGACCAGCGAATCCGTTCCTGTGCACGATGTTGATTTCCATGATGCTATGAATAAGACTCAGCAGGTATCTTCTTCATTTGTCATGATTTCTCATATCCTGAGAATAACTTATATTGAGGATTCTTTATCTTTGTAGGGCCTCGAGTATCTTCCTCCCGGTTTGCTGCCATGAGCCTCGAACTCCATGAAGCACATACTCGTATCTCTAAACTGATGAAAGTGGGGGTGACAAAGGCCAGTCTTCTTGATAAGAAAACCAAAGAGCTAGAGACCTAAAACTGGAGTTGTCACTGGTCAAGAAGGAGTTGGCTAATCAAGAGGCGGAATGCTTGATAAAGGTTTATGATGCTATGGAGGGGGAGAAGAAGTCTACTGGTGTTTCTATATTCCAATCTCGGCTTAAGATGGCTAAAGAGGTGAAGGATGCTGGTGTGGACACTCCTTTCTGGGATGTAGCTGGTTGGGAGAAGATACTGGCTGAGCTTGGTGGGGAGAAGGTGGAGGAAGCTGGTCCGAGCAGAGTAGAAAAGGTTGTGGAAGAGGCAGTGGATGTGGCGGCCAAGGGAGTGGCGAAGGCGGTTGGTGGCGAGGTGCAATTGGGCGATGATGGCGGTAAAGAAAAAGCCTGAGCCCAATTTTTATGTTTGTGTTTGTGGTTCAATGTTGGGTTGTGATGGTTTGTCGAACAATTTACTTTTTTCTGTCTTGAATAATAGTATGCTTAGGATATTAGGATACTTGGGTGGAGGGATCTTGACTTTCTAAGACGAAGCCCATGTTATCTTAACTTTTGAACATCTGGCAGTACTTGGGTGGAGGGATCTTGGTTCTTCAAGACGAAACCCGGGTATTGCCTTTCTAATTTCCTGCACTTTATGATTAGTAATGATATAACCTTTTGGCTTTAAGTATTGTGTTCAATAACTTGTAAATTTTAGTTGGAAGATTATATGTCTTTAATTTTCTGAAGTAAGTTATTTTGATGATAATGTATCCTGAAAACATGGTTCTAAAATATTTTTACCATTTTGAGAATAATGAATCCTGATTGTAAAATGTTTTACTGATTATAAGTTTTTAGAAAACATAATCAAAAGGATTATCAGGAATCGATAAAAAATATCTTAAGGATAATGTATTCTTACGCCTTGTGTGATTTATCCCAATCAAACCAAAAGATTATATTTTGAAGTATAAATTGAGTGATAAAACTAAATGTAAAGAGTACCTTTGTGGAGATCACTCATAAATCTAATGGGTTTACATGTGATGTCCCCAATCGTTGATCTTTTTAAGTATCAAGCTTCTGGGGTTTTGTTAAGTTAAAAACGACTTAGTATCCTACTTAGATTCAGTGATCTGTCAAAACAAAGTTAGATAATTCTGGCGATAAAGCCCATTAACTGGCGATAAAGCCTTTTAACTGGCGACTAGGCCTTTACTTTAGAGACATGAAAATGTCCAATCTTGAGATAATACTGGGGAAGATCCCAAACGCATGGGCATGATTATGCCAAAACTTTAGATAACACGAATGTGTTATAAACCTTAGATAACATGAAAATGTTATAAACCGTTTGTGTGACACGTCTGCTACTATCTTAAGGATTCGGTATATAACCAACAACAGACAGATTGTCAGCTGGTCTGGTCAGCCTGCCTCGAACTATACCTGAATCATCGTGCGCTCCAGGCGTCGTTAGAAAGGTGGAAGACCTTTAAACCATTTGAGATATCCGAGATATCATATTCGTGCACCCCTGGCATTTGTGGGAAAGGTGAAGACCTTTAAACCTTGAGGGATATCATGGATATCATATTCCTTTGGGAGGTGATCAGCCTCTGACTGTTGTCGAGATAACATATCCTTAGGATAACTGCAAAACTCGAAGCTCTTGATGAGGGGTGGGTGTTAGCCTGGCTAACACCCCTCCGATGCTTAAGTCAACGAACTTGATTTAGAAATAATAGAGTTAAAAAATGTAAGAATAGATAAGGAAACATACCTTCCTCTTGAGGATACCAACATACCAGTTAAGTATACTAACAAAAATACGCCTTGAGGTGGATAGCGTTCTAGGCTTTTGGTATAGGAACACCTTCCATAGTGATTAACCTGTAGGCCCCTTTACCTGCTTCTGAATCGATTAAGTAAGGGCCTTCCCACTTTGGAGCTAGCTTTCCATCTGCTGGGTTAGTGGTATTCTGGAATGCCTTTCTTAATACCATATCTCCTACTTGGAACCTTCGAACCCTGATATTCTTGTTGTAGACTTGGCTATTCTTTGTTGGTATGCTGCCATTCTGATCCTGGCGAGATCTCAGAGTTCATCGATGGTATCCAAGTCTTCGGTAAGACTTTGGTTGTTGGACTCAGTATCCTGGATACTGGTTCTTACTGTAGGTATCACCATCTCGGTAGGGATAACAGCTTCAGCCCCAAACACCAAGGAGAAAGGTGTCTGCCCCGTTGCGTTTTTTGAAGTGGTCCTGTCGTCCCAAAGAACAAATGATAGTTCCTCAGCCCATTTACCCTTCTTGGACCCCAATTTATTCTTCAGATTGTTGATAATGATCTTGTTACTGGATTCTGCTTGACCATTAGCTTGAGGATGTACTGGAGTTGAGGTCACCATCTTGATTCCCCAACTTTCACAGAAGTTGGTTGTTCTTTTTTCGATGAATTGTGATCCATTGTCACAAACAATCTCTGCTGGGATACCGAATCTTGTTAAGATGTTGCGTTCGATGAATGAGATCACATCCTTTTCTTTGACTTGAACAAATGCCTCTGCTTCGATCCACTTGGAGAAGTAATCCGTCATGGCTAGCATAAAGACTTTTCCACCAGGTGCCTTGGGCAGCTTTTCCACAATATCCATTCCCCACTTCATAAATGGCCATGGGGAGATGATAGGATATAATGGTTCAGCTGGTTGATGTAATATGTTGCTATGTATTTGGCAAGCATCACACCTCTTGGAGAAATCCATTGCATCTCTCTTCATTGTTGGCCCGAAGTAGCCTGTCCTTAGTATCTTGGATACTAAGGCTCTGCCCCCAGTGTGGTTTCCACAATCGCCTTCAAGTATGTCTTTGAGAACTTCTTGTGCTGCTTGATATTCCAAGCATCTCAAGTATGGACCTGCAAGTGATTTTCTATACAAATCATTATTTAAGACAGTGTATTGGGTTACCTTCATTCGGAAAGCTCTAAGATTTTCCCCTTCTGGGATCTCGTTATCCTGAAGATACCGTATTATGGGATTAGTCTAAGACACTGGGTTATTCTTAGAATTTGAAGTCTCTAAGACTTCGAGGTTCTCCTTTGTTGCTGGAGTCAAGATATGCATGATAGGTATCTTGACATCTCCTGGTATCTTGAGAGCTGATGCCAAGTTTGCTAAGGCATCTGCTTCAGTGTTCTCTTCTCTTGGTACCTGCACTATGTCAAATGTCTCTAAATACATAGCTAATTTCTTAACTATTTCTAAATATCTCGCTAGGTTTTCTGCATTTACTGCATAAGATCCATTGAAATGGTTAGCTAATAACAAAGAATCAACATAAACTTGCAGATACCTGACCTTCATATCCTTAGCTAATTGCAAACCAGCTATTAAGGCTTCGTATTCAGCCTCATTATTAGTTGCCTGAAATTCACAAGATATGGATAGAGGTATTATGTCCCCCTGTGGCAATTTTAGCAGGATACCTAGACCTGTTCCTCTTATGTTTGAGGCCCCATCGGTATGCAGAGTCCAATTTTCCTTGATGTCCAATTGTTGAACCTCCTTCTCTACTTCCTTAAGTATATCCTGGCTAAAATCAGCCACAAAGTCGGAAAGTGCCTGAAAAATTTTATGGCTGTCCTTCGTTCATACAAGATATCGTGTGCACTAGGTTTCACAGCCCATTTTGCCATCCTACCTGGCATTTCCGGTTTTCTCAATACAGCTTTAATAGGATAGTTAGTCTTTACATGTATAGCATGAGTTCAAAGTAATGTCTAAGTTTAGTGGAAGCCTTTATAAGTGCTAAAATTAACTTTTCAAATAAGAATACCTGGATTCAGCATCTAGTAGACTTTTACTTACATAGTATATCGGATGTTGTTGACCTTTATGATCTTTGACCAAGAAAGCACTGATTGCGCTCCCAGAAACGGCTAGGTACAGGGATAATGGCTCACCATCAACCGGCTTTATCAGGAGTGGCGCTGAGGATAAGTATTCCTTCAGGGATACCAATGCCCTTTCTTGCTTCTCTCCCCATTCGAACTTTTGATTCTTCCTTAGGATATCATAGAAGTCTTTACACTTCTCTCAAGATCTTATGATGAATCTGTTGAGAGCAGCTATTCTTCCGGTTAATCTTTGGACATCTTTGACATTTCTTGGTGATTTGATATCCAGGATAGCCTTGATCTGCTCTGGGCTTGCTTCTATTCCTCTTTTGGTGATCATGTATCCCAGGAATTTTCCTGCTTTGACCCCAAAGTGACACTTGGCTGGATTCAATTTCATGTTGTATTCATCCAGGATATCAAATGTTGTTGCCAAGTCTTTGAGATGATCCTCAGCCTTCTTCGACTTTACCACCATGTCATCTATGTAGACTTCCATCGTGTCCCCCAGTTGGTCTTTGAACATCATGTTGACGAGCCTTTGGCCTGCATTTTTAAGTCCAAAAGGCATTGTAGTATAACAGTATATACCTGTGGGAGTCATGAAAGCCGTGTCTTCTTGATCTGAAGGCTCCATTTGAATCTGTTGAAATCCCGAGGATGCGTCCATGAATGTTAGCAGCTCGTGGCCAGCAGTTGCATCCACCATTGAGTCAATGTGCGGGAGTGGGAATGGGTCTTTTGGACAGGCCTTATTCAGGTCCGTGAAGTCCACACACACTCTCCATTTTCCATTTTTCTTCTGGACAACAACTAGATTGGCCAACCATCTAGGATATTGGACTTCTCTTATCATCTTGGTTTTGAGCAGCTTCTGCACCTTTTCTTGTATGATAGCGTTTCTCTCAGGAGCAAACTTCCGTCGCTTTTGATGTACTGGCCTGAAAGATTTATCTATACCAAGTTAATGAGTTATTATTGATTTTGAGATACCTGTCATACCGTCATGTTTCCAGGTGAAGGTAGAAGCTCGTTTCTTTAGGAACGATATCAATTCCATCTCGATATCCTCAGGAAATGCTTGATCCTAATAACACTTTGATCTCAGTATCCTGAGGATCCAAAGATACTTCCTTCACATCCTGCTCTCTTTCTTGCAGGACCTTCCCTGGTTGTTTTTGTAATTGTTATGCTTGAGTGGGTTTTGTAGTCCACTTCATTGACGAAGCATAACACTCCTTGGCATCTTGTTGATCACTTTCAATCTTGATGACTCCCTAAGGACTTGGGAGTTTCACACACTGATGGTAGGTTGAGGGTACTGCCTTCATGCTGTGGATCTAGGGCCTGCCTAAAATCACATTACAACAAGACAGAGAGTCAATAACACAAAACTTTTGTAGGGAGTTAGTTCCCTCAATATATATTGGAAGTTTGATTTCTCCCAAAGTGTTCTTGGTTTTGCCACTGAATCCGACAAGGACCAAGGATTTCGGGATAATTTCCGTTTCCGGGATATCCATTTTCTTCAAGGCGTCCATCTGGATAGTATTTACAGAGCTCCCTCCATCAACGAGTATCCTGCGCACAAAACAGTTAGCAATACATAAAGTGATTACCAAACCGTCGTGGTTGGGATCCACAAGGTCACATCTATCCTCTTCTTCGAAGGATATGATTCTTTGAGTTGTTAATGTGGAAGTACGGAGAGGTCTCTCTCCGTTGTCCATCTTCGTCTCTCTAGAACGTTTCTTGGCTGCTGAATACGAGGTCCCGCAGATGTCAGATCCTCCCAAGATAAAGGATAGCACCTTAGCTCCGGGTGGTGGAGAAGGTGCCCTTTCAGGTATATAGACAGGATCCTGATTCTTGTTCTTATTTCTTCCAAATAGTTTCTTCAGGTGTCCTTTACTGAGAAGGTATCCTATCTCTTTCCCAAGTGCTATACAATCGTCTGTCCGATGGCCAAAGTCTTCATGGAATGCGCACCATTTTGACTTGTCTTTGTTGGATCCGGGCTTCTCATTCTTCTTAGGCCATCTAGCCTTGTCACCAAGATCCTGCATGGCACAAATTATACCACCAATATCTAAGTTAAAGCAGTATTCAGAAATTTTAGGATATTCTTCGTCATCTTCGTCTTCTTCCACAACATTGATCTTGGGATTATTCTGCTTGGAATAAGGCTTTGGCCTAAAAAACTTTTGAGGGGAGTCTGATTTCCTGTTGGTAGACTCACATTTTGGGACCACCAAACCTCCATGAGCCTTCTTATCATCTTCCAGCCAGATGTATCTCAATGCCCTGCTTCTGACTTCATCAAGATTCCTGCATGGAGTCATGACTAGGTTGTCATAGAAAGGAGAATCCTTCCTAAGTCCCATCTTGAAGGCTTCAACAGCATCTGCCATGTCAAGGTTGGGGATTTCCAAAGCTTCCCTGCTAAATCTGATTATGTAATCCCTTAGGGATTCATTGTTTTGCAAAACAATTCTATATAGATCACCTGTCATTTTCTCAAAGATCTACTACACGAAAACTGATTATTAAACAAGTTAATTAAATGAGTAAAGGAAGTGATAGTATTGGAAGGAATACTTAATAACCATTTGAGGGCCGACCCTGTTAGTGTCGAACCAAATCCTTTACATAGACAAGCTTCTTTGATTTCAGCGGGGATAGGGTTGACCTCCATCCTTTCCCTGTATTGAGCCACATGCTCCTCAGGATCCGTAGTGCCGTCATAAAGTTTCATGTTGGGCGTCTGGAATTTCCTGGGGATCTCCACGTCACATATGGGCCAAGTGAACCTGGAAAGTTTGTGACAGCCCGTCGGGACTTCAGCTATGGGACGAATTATCCCGGGGATACTGGAGATCATGTCCTTTATTTTCTGTAATTCCCTGGCTATATCGGGGATATCCCCTTGTCCTGCACAGATCCACGGTTAGTGTATAATTTAGAATTAAGTAAACTGTTACCAGGATCTTGGTTAGGTCTCTGGTATCCTGAGCTTGGGTGGTTAATTCCTCCATTGATGGTATCCCCAGGATAAGATGGTGCTTGCATAGGGATGTCATCTCCAACATGCACTTCTGAGGACATCATAGGGAATCCTGATGAAAATATGTCGGCTGGCATGGTTGAGCGAGGCTGCATGTTGACGGACCCTGGCCTTGTTGGTCCAGGTGACTCCGAGGATACCGAAGGAAAAGCTCCCCAGTATCCTGATTGCTGCTGTGGTGGAATCCTTGCCGATTGTGTCCCCAAGGATCCGGGATCCTGAAGGATAGAAGATCCAGGAGAATCAAAATCAAGGACCCTGGGCATGATTGGAGTGGCCTCATGCCCTGGTTTCTTCTTGATTCCTTCAATCTCCTTGAATAGCCATGAGTTGGTCTTCTCTTGCTGCTCCATGTGCGTTTTGACCTGTTTCATCAAAGAAAAAATATCATTGTTAGAAATAACCGGGTCTATCCATGTGGAGGACCCCGCGAATGGTGGAATTTCTCCTCTAGGCTGAGTATTTCTCTTCGGCAGTGGTGGAGGTCCTGGGTTGACACTTGTAGCTGTACTGACCACCGGAGCAAAGACTGAACTGGTTTTTGGTTGTGAGGCCATTGTAAAGTGAATGAAGGTGAATGAAATAAACGGATTTAATGGATTAAAGCACCGTTAGCCCCACGGTGGGCGCCAAATTGTTTTGGTCAAAAATTGACAATGACAATTTCGTAACCAAATTAGTAACTGGGACTTGGTGCTTATATGAAATGAACGTAAAAGTGCTTGAACACAAGGATTTGTTGCGAGGAAAAAACCTGTTATCCTTAGGATAACAAGCAAAAAACCCCGGGCGGTGAAAACTATCACCACCGATTTATTAATAACAAAGGTGATTACAATGGTGGAGCTCAAACTTGATCGTGATTACAGAGAATGCGAGTACTAGTAAGTCTCGTGTGTCTAGAGTGTGTGTTATGATCCGGTTTTGAGCTCTATTTATACAAAAAGTAAAGCTAACAATATGTCCTATATTTAAGGAAACTACAGAATTATTCCAATTAGCCGTTAGCCCTTTAATCAGCACGTTTCCTCTCTTGTCACGCTTTATTAACTGAAAGTGCGAGTCTCTGGGAGATCACAATAACGATCTTTGACCTGGTAAACATAGAAAGAAGCAAAAATCGTGTTATATATATAATGTAATTAGGATACCGGTTACCTCTGTGGATACCACATCCTGGAGTAGTTCTGAATAATCTTTGCTGAGGATACTGAAAATCCGTGCCCTAACAATATATTTGTCCGATCGTTTGTTTATACCGCACCCGTCTCGAGCACTTATCAAGAACAAAGCCGTTCGTTGTCGGATCTGGTTTTGGGACCTACAACTTCTATCCTTCGTTTTTTTGGTAACCATTTCACGTTCTACACCTACATTATGTTCAACTAAAATGTTAGTTAATGATTGACACGAACATTGACCTTCACAACCTACACACTGGTTGTTATACACCAATGTGCTTACTAACATCACCCAAACACAACTCATGGTATACATTACCTAACAAAAAAATTTACATTACCTACAAAAACAAACCAGATACTTAGAAAACCTTTTGAAGGACACACATGTTAACCTTCACAACCTAAAAAATGAATGTTATACAAGATTGTGCATACTAACATCACCCACACACAACTCTCATAGTCTACATTTCCTATAACATACTCTACATTACTTACACATACACACCGGGTAACAACACCCTAACAAAATATCCAGCATAATCTACTATGATAATGATGATGAAAAATACAATTCACATGTCATGGTGAAAAATTCAAGCATCTTATCTTACATCTTACAATACTAATAAAAGAAAATGTTGAAGCTTAGGTGTCAAGCCTACATTTCTCCTAATTTCTAATCTCTCATCTCATTCATTCTAGCTATCCATGGGTCATGGGTCAAAATTATTTTGTCAAGCGGGTTATAACATAGTGTGGAGTTTATACCATAGTGTCATTTTCATACCTAAAGTTTGGCCAACTACGCAACTTTAGCACATTTTTTTAAATTTCTTGCAAATTCACACCAAGCGTTTCCAAAACCATGCTATTTTAGTAATTTTCGTTAACCCGTTTATTTTTCCTTTAAGTGTACATTAAATTAATTCATAAGTATTTTGAGAATCACAATTGAAATAACGGACCTTATTTATTTTATGGTTTGATAAATCTCGTGTAATACACCGGTTCAAAAGCTAGTATATGAATATGTAAAAATAAATGTGGACCCAATCTCATTGGCATAAAATCCAAACGTGTATGAGTAAGTAAAAAATAAAATGTGGGCCATTATCGTTAGCATAATCCATACGTATATGAGTAAGCGTATAATCATATTAGATTTTGAGCTTGAAACTTAGCATTGAGATTGACAAACACACATAATGCAGAAAATACACATAATCATGAGACATGAGGCATAACATATAACATGCAATTTAAAAAAAAACATTTTTGAGGTACATAATTTTCCACTAGCTTTTGAACTCGTTTATTACACGAGATTTGTCAAATAATAAAAATAAATACGGTCCGTTATTTGAAAGGAATGAACAAAATTAAAGGTAAAATAGAAATAAAATATATAGTACAAACAATAAAAAGTTTACAATCTCAAAATTACAAATTTTGAAAAATATATTTATATACAACATTTGTCAAGATTGTTTTGACCCATTACCTATGGATATCTATGATGAATGAGATGAGAGATTAAAGAATTAGAAAGGAAATTATAACTCAATTGTCAAAATTGTTTTGACATATGACCCATGAATATGTAGGATAAATATGACAAGAATTTGAAAGAAAATTATAACGCATTTGCCAAAATTATTTTAACCAAGACCTGTGGATAGCTAAGATGAATGTGACTAGAGATTGGAGAATTATAATGGAAATTATAACCATTTGTCAAAATAATTTTGCCTCATAACCGATGGATATGTAGGATGAATGAGAAGAGAGATTGGGCCAAGAATGAATGTGGAATTGCCACATCATACTCATTATTTTATTAGTATATTTAGATTAGATTATATTAGATTTCATTACCCCATTGGATTGAAGAGCCAAAAAGTTATGTGATATATATATATATCCCAAATGCTCCAAATTGCTTTTCGTTGTCAAATTCTTTACTATGGCTAGTATGAATGGAAATAGGTTGTTCGATATTTTTTAACCGAGCACTACATTGTGTTCGTTAGTTTTATTTGAAAATAAGAAGAAGGATGGGAAAAAATGTGATCATATGTAAAAATGAATGCAAAGATTTAAAATATTGTAGGTTTATAAGAATGAAATTGTTGTCAGGTTTTGTAGTTTAAACGTACTTGCTTATATGAATTTGTGTATAGCGCATAAATTTAGAATAGAATAGAAACATTCTAGAAGTAAGATAACAATGCCATATTAAACAACTAGTACTCTTATTAAGTCAGATATGTCGTATTCTGAACCTTTGGTTAGCAATTTTTTTAAATTTAACCGGCGATGGCAACTAGGACTCGGTAACAAGCTTCTTCATAGTTTATGTGTGCCTATACTTCGGAAGAGATTTCAATTTCAACCGTACATCATTAATTAGTTTGACGCTTGAGGATTCCGTCAACCCGAAATTACTTTTAATTTCAAAAATTCTTAGGTTTTTTTTTCACGTTAATGTTCTTTTTCTCACTCTTCTTTCCACACCCAACTTTTGAAATGCATAGTAATGGAATAAATGTTTCAAAAGAAACAAAGTTTTTATGGAATAAATTTTTTATTGACATGTGAGCTCTTTTAATTTGTTAGATATATTTTCATGGATACGTACATGCACTTGAATGATAATTCATTTTCCTTTGCAACTAAACCTAAATGAATTTCTAAACATGGCATTAGCATATAGCTAATTGTGTGAAAACGACATTTTCTATGTACTGAACGTAAAAGATTAAAAACTGACTTATATCAGTTTGTGTCATCGTATGGATCAATTGTGAAACAGTTTTGATCACGTTACAAGAATCTCTTATATTATATCACATCACCCATTTTATTGAATAAAAACCATCAAACATGATATTGTGGTTGTAGCTCAACAACCATAAATCCAAGACGGAAGCCGTGGGGTTAAGAGGACCTCAAGCGGCTACTTCTTTGGAAGAGTCATTCCAGGGCCTTCAGTCATGTCCACAGGAAGACCTCCAGGTCGACCCACGTCAAAAGAGTGAACAAGACGAGCCAATGTTAGATGAAACACTTGAAGTGAAAATGTAATCCCAGGTCAAGAACGTCGCCCTAACCCAAATTGAACGAGGACAAACTGTTGTCCTCTAACGTCGACCTCTTTATGACTTAAACCTATAAATCTTTCGGGTTAAAATTTAGAAGTTGTAGGTCCTCTAGATGGATCTCAAGACTTGACTCGGATCAATCCGTGTTGTTGGTTAGCGAAAATAACCAACGACACTCGTATCTCGGATCTTAGTTTTATTGTTCTAAGAGAGAGGAGATGAGAGAAAGGTGGAGAGAGAAATTTATTTCCAAAGGTTTTCTTTCTTGAATGAGTTGTTTTGGGTTTGGAGAAATGGTAAAGTATCCCTTTTATAGGGTCCCCATTTCTCCAATACATACAAAATAAACGTACCGAGTACGTACTACACCGACTAAAAGCAAACTAAAACGACATATACAATCATAAAAACAATATATAATATTGGCCCTACAATCTCCCTCTAGGATTGAGTATGTCGAGGAACCTTCGTAAAGTTCTTTGCTTCGTCTTTATTTCTTGAAACTAAGTACTTGTCTTGATCCAGTAGCTTGAGCCAGATTGGATCTTGAACAGTTCTTTATTTTCTAGTCTTGTAGACTTGAATTTCAATCTTATTTTTTGGGAAGGATCGGCAACAGTAAATTTTAGAAACATTAGATGCGGGAGGCTCGACATCTAATTTTCTTTTGTTGACTTTCTTGGGCTGACTGGTTTCTTTCCTTGTCTTCGAATGCAATCAATTCATTTTTAGCTTCAACCACCAACTTTCATGTTCTCGTTTTCTTTAAAGCGCTTCAACATCTGCAACTCCAAGCAGATTTGATCTTAATCTACCTGTCCATGTACACCTGCACAAAACTTTGAACGAATAAGATTCGTTCATAGACCCTTTCGAGGGTCAAAGAAGAATTTATTCACAGGCCTCTCAATTTCAGTCCCTCAACTTGTAAGTGAATTGTTTAAGTCCTAGGTTTCCAACAAACTTTGAATGAACGACCTTGATAACAAAAAACATGATTTTGAATGAAACAAAGTTTAACAAAATATGTACGAACATAATAAAATCTTAAAATCTTTTTGGCATTTTCATATAATTTAAAAATAACAAAAATATATGCGTAACATTTTGAAGTTGAAACTAAAATAAAACAAAATCAAAATAAACAATAAAAGATAGGAGTAAAGATGAAATTAATATTATATATCAATAATATTTACAAAATTTTCTAAATGATTTTAATATTTTTTTGAGAAAGACACAACATGGAATCATATTGATTTGCAAAGCCCTAGATCGCGTTTCCATTTTGATATTATTATGTCACAATTTCATCACTGACTGTATATATTGTCCATTTGTTTAACTTGACAAGTGTTTTGATACCAAAGTGTTACGTTTAAAGTACAATTAGGCACGGTGCTTATGTGGTCCCTACTTAATCAGACCTGTTACTTATTCCATCATATCTCGAGCTTACTTTGTGTTAACATATCACCTCAACTTGACTTAAACTTTTCTTATTTGATCACAGTACTCTTATTAACATACTTGACACTTTGTACTTTGTACACTCGCTATTTTGTGCTTTGCGCACTTGACTCGATCTAGAAAAGTTAAAATAAAGCAGAAGATTCAGGGCCTTAACAATCAGATCTTGTATGACTACAAACAGAGAAAGTCCAAGGCTTGAATCAAAATAAATGAAGAAATAAGGCAGAAGTTAAAATCCTAAATGACTCTTTTTCTGATTTTTCATTTTGTTTTTATGTTTTTCTTGACTCTTTTGTTTCCTTTTTCTTGCCTTTCTATGAGGCTTTTCTTGACTCAAATGAAAATTTAAGACAACTGTGATCAGGTAAAGAGAGGCTTGGGTATGACATGTATAATTACATTTATGCCTTCATGAATATGACTTCACGGAATCATGCAACCGCTTCATAATCGTATATCCACTAGTACCGGCAGGAATTTAGGTTTATATCACTCGACACTTACTTGTTTGTCAAGCCTATCTGCACATCCGTGAATGATTTTGTAGACTTTTGATCTACTCTTTTCATGCGCTAGGTTCATTGTATATCAATGTACTATCATTTTCCAATGGTCGGATCAATTTCTCAAAATTTGAAAATTTTAATTATCCGACTCCCTCTAAGCAGGAGCTCCCTCTAAACGGGACAATTCCTTTTAGATTTTCTTAAAAGTAATATAAAATTTTTTGGTAAATCAAATGATTTGTTTTTGCTTTTCTTAAGATGAATTTAAAATCTTTTTGGTGAGTTAAACTTAACTCATTTTCTCACTCTAAAATTGTGACATAGTTGAAAAATATTTACAATTTTATATACAAAAGATAGATAGGTTGTTTTAATCAAAATTGATCATGCCGAACGATTCGACCATAAATTCAAAACGAGCATGATCGATGGTTTTAGTGAAAAGGTCAGCAAAGTTGTTGTCAGATGGACTATCTTAAGCATGCATTATCACATTGTATAACAAAGTTGAAGAGATTCAAACCGAGACCCAACAGCTGATGCTGGATCCATCACTTGAGAGATGCAGTTGGACGAGGTTAGTTTGAGAAACGCTCGAAAAGTTGTTGTTGAACCATTTAAACATGGCTTCCCTTTCTTGAACTTTTTCCTCCCATGTCGCTTCTGAAAGACTCGAATCCGCTATCGAATGGTTTAGCATCAAATAGAAAGGGTTCGTCTCCCATCATATGCCGGGTGCAATCACTATCTAAGTACCTAATACTATTCATAGTCCTCCTTGATTGACCCTGCATGCACTAAGCGTTCAAATAGACATGGGTTCCCGGGATACTTTTATCCCGAGAAGGTTGACCGTAAACCGACCGAACTTGATTTTATTTCCTGAAAACCATTTATTTCTTGTTGGATCCTCACTTGATGAAGAACAGTCCTTAGGAATCCAAGTAATAACTTGTTCCTTGGTTTTGGAAATTTTGGACCTTTCTTTTCTTGATTTTGAAACTGTTTTTGGTGAATCCTCAGACTTTACAGTCTTGGGATCCTTTTTGATTTTATCCTTCTTGGTTTTCCAAAAAGGTTTCTTTTAGTGTTTTACTTTATTTACTTTGGATCTCACATCTGTTTCACTGGGTTCACTATCAGCTTGATCAGTCCTTGAATCTGGGCTACAAAAAGCTCCTTTTGAGGACTGACTAAGCCGCCTTTGAATATCAAGTTGTTGCTTGAACCAGTGCTTGCAATGTCTTGCAATGTGAGAAGAGTGATCACACACAAAACAACACTTTCTCCTAGGAGTGCCATAGAACTCATCTGAACTATAATATGGCTGATGCGGTGGGAAAGGTGATCCTTGGAAAGGAACATAATTATAAAACACATTTGTGTAATATGGATCAACAAAATTTTGTTGATACTAACCATAGTAGTTGTTGTCACAGAAGTTGTATGGCTGAGGATTTCTAAATTGATTGGTTGTTTGAGAAAATGATCGTTTATTTGGTGGAACATATTTACACGAAGTACTTGTCTTTTCATTTTCAAAAACTTTGTTTTTACTTGAATTATCCTCGGTCTCACAACTTGATGATGAACAACTTAATATGTTCACCTCAACAGGCCTACTTTCGTTGACACATTTTTCAGCAAAAGTTTCATCACAAACGGTTTCATAATCTGAGTCAGAAGAAGAACATTTATTTTCAGTGCAAACGTTTGTACAACTAGCCACTTGAATTTTCACAAATACATAATTTGATCCTGACTTTAAACTTCCCAACATGGATTCACGAACTTTATTACAAACTGGATTGTTAACAGTTTTGGTTAGATCCACACATGATTCAAAGCGCTGCTCTACCTTTCTTTTTAGATTACAACCTAGGTTAACCGTCCCACATTCACCACCATTTACATCACCAGCTGCTACACAAGACACATTGATGTCAGATTTATCAGATAATGGGACTGGAGCAGCAGCTTGAGAGGCAGCAGGAACAAATTTCACAGGCTTTGGTATTCTACCAACCCCGTATTCCATTTCCTCGTCTGGAAAAGTATTATAGCTAAAGTGGGGCAAACTAGTATAATTATCATTCATTGGTGGGGGTACCGCTGAATACTCATATCCTAGCCCCATTTTAACTTTATTACTTCTCTGGGCTCCAATAAGATCATCCAATTTCTCAGATAATGGTTCAAATCTTCCAACTTTCTTTTCTTTTTCCCTTTTGTCAGAAACATCAAGTTTCAAATTCTTAATTTCCTCTTTTAGTTCAGAAATTATATTTTTATAATAGACAACATCTTCCTCCTTTATAAAAATCTTAAGTTTAAGATTTGCCACATCATCATACTGAGTTTTAATCTTTTCAACGTAGATCTTGTCAGCTTTTACATATTCTGCATTTAACTGACGATGTTTTGCATTTTTTTTCAAAACTTCGTCTTAATGATATCTATAATATGTAACCTTGTTAATGCAAGCTTGCGTGCATAAGTTGTGGTTTACCTCATCTCAAGGTGATGTGTCGGGAATGATAGGACATGCATGACCGCTTTCACCTGCATCACTTGTCCCAACTTTATTACGTGTCTCAACTTTATTTTCTTTGGACTGATTGTTCATTTGGAGCTTATCTTCTATTATTCCAAAAGACTTGATGGTAGAAGTAAACTCTGAGAGTGTCATGGTATATAGGATTGTGGTTCTCTTGATGGTAACCACATTGATGCTCCATGTATAAGGCAGTGAATTCAACAGCTTCATGTTGATCTCAGACAAACCTTTGATGATACCGGCACTTCTCATTTTAGTGACGAGTGACTCAAATATGTTGATGAGAGAGGCAATCGATTCTCCTTGAACATGCGTAAACATGTCGAACTCTCGTTTTAACATTGTCTTTTGGCTTTCTCCCATATCCAGATTCCCTCCAAGTTTACATTCGTAAGACATTTTTTTTAACTCGATAGATTTTTTTTGTAGAGAAAGAGAAAAAAATTTGAAGTTTTTTTTTTACCACATTACCGAGTCGCTACAGTGCCGAGTCGCTACAGTGCATGGGTAATCCTTTTTTTCACATGAGTTGCTACAGTGCCGAGTTGCTACAGTCATGCGATTTTTTTTTTGCTACAGTGCCGAGTCGCTACAGTGCATGCGAAATCTTTTTTTTTCACATGAGTTGCTACAATCATGCGATTTTTTTTGCTACAGTGCCGAGTGGCTACAGTGCATGCGAAATCCTTTTTTCGCATGAGTTGCTACAGTGCCGATTTGTTACAATTATGCGAAATCTTTTTGCTACAGTACCCCCCCCCCCCCCCCGCGATGCGATTGCTACAGTACCTGTGATTGCTACAGTATCTCGGCGATGAGATTGCTACAGTAACTGATGCGATTTTTTTTTATTTTTTTTGAGAATATACCT
The DNA here is from genome assembly GCF_021521415.1 of Bidens hawaiensis. Lineage (NCBI taxonomy): Eukaryota > Viridiplantae > Streptophyta > Magnoliopsida > Asterales > Asteraceae > Bidens > Bidens hawaiensis. The sequence goes on from NW_027492910.1 coordinate 163,662, forward strand.
AAACTTTGAAAGAGTCAAAAAGATTTTAGTCTAAAAATCAATATATCGGCCTAGATCTGAGTTTTAAACCGAATCTGGGCTTGACACTAAAACTTAAAACACTAAAAACTAAGATTTGGTGATTCTCGTGTATTTCCAAGGTGCAAGGGACTCCAAAAGAGGTGAGTAACACGAAATCAACCTCAAATCCAACAAAAACTAAGTTCAAAACCCGAAAAGTTTGACCCGAAACCCACAAAAAGTCGAACCTGGCTTTGATACCAGTTGTGGGTCTTCTAGATGGATCTCAAGACTTGACTCGGATCAATCCGTGTTGTTGGTTAGCGGAAATCACCAACAACATTCGGATCTCGGATCTTAGTTTTGTTATTTTAAGAGACAGGAGATGAGAGGAAGGTGGAGAGAGAAATTTATTTTCAAAGGTTTTCTTTCTTGAATGAGTTGTTTTGGGTTTGGAGAAATGGTAAAGTGTCCCTTTTATAGGGTCACCATTTCTCCAATATATACAAAATAAACGTACCGAGTACGTACTACATCAACTAAAAGCAAACTAAAACGACATATACAATTCTAAAAACAATGTATAATATTGGCCCTATAGATGCTATCACTCCAAACCCTGTCATCTCTTTGAAGTTTCCAAACATTAATGATCAACCTTGTCCCAGCTTTAACATTATACCCCGAAATCGTAAAGTCTTCTCTTGCCTCCCTTGGTGCTAGAAGTGGGCCCACCGGATAAAAGGGCAACGTTTCTTTGATTATAGCTTCAAGATACACAAGGTCTTTCATGTCTGATTCAACAACTTGTCTTTCTTTACCAACATGGTTGTCTAGTTCATGTTGCAATTTCTTAAGAACATCAGGATGGTTTAACAATAACGTGATAGCCCAATTTAGTGTTCCAGCCGTCGTGTCACTACCTCCTAGAATCAAGAACTGTAGCATAAACATTTTTAATAAACGTATCTATCAGCATTTATGGTGATGGTACGTTGCCGAATCATTGTATAAATATAATCTAGTATAAATTTATTGATTGTTTATTGGATTACATCGAAACAGAAGGCAAGCGGGCAATAAGCTGCGCCGCTACCCCTTTTTAAATCTAGTATCAACAATTATTGTACACATATAACTTACCATACATGTGGACTTGATGATAGTATCTGAATCATGTTCCATAATGGAGAGCTGCCCTTCATCTTCAAGTGACAACATCACATCTATAAAATCCTTTACATCATCCTTGATTGTTTCTATATCTAGTTTCCTCTTTTGTCGATGCTCATCTAGCCACCCTCCTAGCACCGAACCTGTCTTTTTCATCTCTTTCTCGTACCCATGTAAATCCAACCACCAAAGAGAAGGTACCACATCCGACACAACAAAAAGACCACTCAACCGAAAGAAATCGATAATGGCTTTGTGGCACCTTTCCGCCTCGTCCCCGAAAGAAATCCATTTGCTCATTTCCACAACCACTGGTCGTTGTGAGTTTTCTGTCCATCGCCCATAGGGCTCGTTAATTCCAGAACTAATCTCTGACAAACGAACGCCTTTAAGCATCTCAAGGCGACGGTTGGAGTGGAGCTCAAGGGTGACAATCTTTCTCATTTCTCGCCAAAAGGGATTGTACGGACCCAACCCAAACACTGTATAGTTGTAGCACATGTGCTTCACTGTGGCCGAGTTTGGCCTAGAGGCAAGTGCTAAGTCGTTGACAGTGAGCATTCTTTGGCTACTTCCCAGCTGCTTACAACGAAAGCAAGATGTGCACCTAGACAGATGTTGAATGCGGGCCGTATCTGTCGGCCAAGGATCCTAGTGTTCGGCAAAGAAGTTGGCCGCCACCACCAAGTAAGTGGAGATGTCCAATTATTGGCCACGCACCCCCGGGTTCAGGAGCTTCTTTCGATTTTGAATTGGTCCGACTGATAAACATGACATAGAAGAGTAAGACTATAGGAAGAGATAACACAATCAATTCAAGTGAATACTTCATTTTGATTTATGTTTGCTGTGGTTTTGGAAAACATTAAAATTGGGAATGTATATGTAGGAGCATTTGGAAGTTTATTATTAATTGTCGTTACATGTATGTGATTGTATTGTTCTGGTACCATATTGCATTTAGTTATTAATTGAAAGTTGGGATTTATTAGAGTTTATATGATTATTAATAACAGATTTATATGTAATAGTTGCTTTAAGTGATTCATTACGTGTTAGTTGAAGTTAAATTTATGCGTTCTTCTGATAACACTTGACCAAATATTGTAAGGATACTGTCATGTTATGTTTTAGCATAGATCCCTGTAAAGAACTTCACAAACGAAACTAGTTGGGGGTGAAATCCATATTTGAATTTCAAGCGGACAAATTTCTTGCACGATGTGATACGAATTTGGTCTATATCAATTCGGTTTGTTAAGGTATTGTCACTTGCTATAGAAACCGAAAGAGAAAAACCAAAAAAACAAAGTTTTGAAATGTCAGGAGGATATTGACACTTGTTAACAACATTTGTAAACCATAAAAATGAATTACGGTTTCGATAATACGATATAGTTACCGATGTTGTTCAGTTGAGATCGGTTTGGTTCATCACGTTAATGGTATGGCATTGACACTTGTAGCTTAAGCTACCAAACAAATACTCTGTTTCAATATATATAGCTTTGTATTCAACAAAATATATACTAGAATGTTGAGGAAAAAATTAAACACAACTAAAAAAACAGAAAAAGGAATACTAGTATCAGCAAAACTTATACATTATAGCTGTCTATAAAAAAACATAGCTGCATATTCAATTAAAAAAACAGTAAAGGCATGTTTGGTACGGGGTAATGGAATAGAGGAGGGAATGAAATGGACATAGGAATGGAATGGACAAAGAAATGAAATATATCATTGCCATTCCATTGTCATGCTTGGTTGCCATGTAAGAATGGAATGATTAATCACTTTATTATTATTATTAATATTTTTATTATTAATAATAATAAAAAATAAATAAAAATAAATAATATTAATAATAATTGAATATTCATAACAACTATTTTTAGGACCCACTTGCTACAACGAGATCGTTAAACCGTATATACGTTGTGAATGTTAACTCATCAAATTAAAAAAAAAATATTGATAATGTAGTAATAGTTATATTATAATATACAAAACAATAATAATAATAATAATAATAATAATAATAATAATAATAATAATAATAACTATAATTGGAAATATAATAATAATAATAATTATATAATACAATTTTAACTTTATAATAGTAATAATGATTGTTGACTCTTTTGACTTTTTCATTTCTTGAAGGAATGAAAAAAAACACCTATACCGAAATGAATGAAAATCCTAAAAATGGAAGGAGTTCCATTCCATGTGGAATGATCCATTCCATTCATACATGGTAATTAAACATGTTTTTTTTTTCATTCCTTTGAATGACGTATTACATTCCACCTTCCATTCCTTCATAATAAACACTACCTAATATACACAAGTTATTATAGAAAAATCAAATTCAAAGATAAATTAACGAGTTAAAGTTGGGTTATTAATTTATGGCACGGACCTTTTATCATAACACGATACAGATTTTAGCATTTTGGGTTTGAGGTTAATATGTTCCGTATCTGAAATAGGTAGACATGTTTAAGACTTGCGTAAGTTCGTGTCCAACACTTGTTTAGTAACAAGTTAATAACTAATTCATTTTTTAATTTAAAAAATAACTTTTATAAAAGTATGTTATGTATTTATGTACGAATTAATTAGGATTTTATGAACTTTTAACAAAAAACAAAATAAAATCTATGCACGTCTATTATTTATCATGTCCCTGATCAGGTTCCCAAAAAAATCGTGTGATATTAACTGATTTTTAAACAGGCTGTGCTCGTGTTAGGAAAAAAAATGGCATGATTAGTTGTCGGGTCGTGTTTGTGTCTTGCACCACATGTAATCATCTCTTATCGTGTTATGTCTTGCTATGTCGTATTTGACATTTAATGTCAGCTGTAGTTAAAGATTCGCATATATGTTTGGTTCATTACAGTAGGACATTGGCAGCGGCTATAGCAACCGAAAAAGAAAAATCCAAAACACATAGTCTGATACGACCAAAAGGATATCTATATGTGCTTTGATCAAAAACAATAAAAAAGAATTACTGGTATTGGTTCTGGAAACACTCACGCTGGTATTGATACTGTTAGGTGGGAATCAGTTTGATTCGTCACAATTTGGTACCAGTTTGCAGCTGATTTTTATCTTCTAGAGAGACATGAAAGTCGATTCTTTTAAGGATTTTGAAAGATGAACATTTAAGCTGATGAACATCCGTGTAATTTACTGTCCATTCAAGCTGATGGGACGTAGGCCTAAACATTTTCCTAGGTTTCCTATATTGGTTGGATAATGTAGAACTGAAACTGTGAAAGAATCATTGGGAAAAAGGAAATTACAAAATTACTTGTACACCATATTTCATGAATAAGCATGTTTTGTAACAACATACATGGTGAAAAAAAAAACAAAAACATCCAGAAGCCGTATTAAAGCATAGAGTGATACTTTTGGTTAGAAATAAATACACGCTCGCCAGTTTTTTCATTGATTTGTGCGATAGCTTATTTTAAGCAACATTTTATAAGAGAAAGTGCTGAGGAGACAAATGAAGGCCTTGGTAAGAATTTGGAAAACATACTAGTGGAGAGGAGTGGTGCAAGGTAGGCCTAGATGGACACGAGATAAGCGAACTAGACAGGATTTTGTTAGACTTGCACTTCTAATAAAGCATGGCCAATGATATGAGTTGTTGGTGAAGTAGGTAGGATGAAGGTAACGTACTATTAGGAGAGTTTTCGATTTTGACATTTAGTAGTGGACTTGTCTTTGGACCTTGGATTTCCGACACGCCGCTTTTCTCAACACTTAGTTTCCTTCAATCTTAATTTTGTTTTTCCTTTGCCTTAAATTTGTCTTTGTGTAGACAAATTTTAGAGGTAACTTTAGGTACTTCTAAGAGGGTTTGTACTCTCATCTTCATTTTGTGCTACTTGCTTTGCTACCTATTACCAGTATAGTATATACTTCTAAGAGGGTCGGGTATGGGTTATGGTTAAAAATGATAGGCTAAACATAATGAGGTTAATTACTTTTTGGAAATCAAGCTAACTATGATTAGTGGAAATCACTTATGGTAGGGAAAAGTGGGGTTCCTTTGAATTGAAGCTTGCCTTCTTGATCTCTCACAAAAATAGGGAAGTATACTAGGATCATAACGGACATGACTATGAGGAGTTGACCAAGTCAAGGAGAGTCTTGTGTGAATCTGTATATTCGTTTATATGAATAGCTAGCCATCGGTTCGAAGACATAAAGTTCAACTAACAACTAATAAGCTAAGTATGTTTCACAAAAGAAAGTTCAAAGAATGACACTTACCTATCCTATTCAAGACATATTTATTGAAATTAAATCATGGTGTCTTATGTTATGTTCGATCTCCTTTAATGTGGTGGATTGTTGGAAAAATTAGTGGAATATATGTTTTTCCCTACGTTGGACATAAACAATTATATGTAAATGCAATTACTATAATGATATAATCAAAAACATCGTGTTCATTCAATTCGGCCGAAATCAAACTTCTAGTGTCTTTATCTTTATGTATTGATGCCTAATGAGTGTGTGTTGCTTATAGTTTGTATGCAACAATGGAAATTTGTATCTGTCATCCAATAATATATATATCTACACAGATGCCGGACTTTGCAAATAAATCACCAGATTAATTTTTTGACATTTTTAAGAGCTGTAATAAAAGTTCTATTCTTTATATGCAAATTTATATATGGGCTAAAATATAATGTTTCAAGTCCCATATATGTATGATAAACATTTGGATATGCTTAGTGGCATACTTTTAGTTCTAGTGATCCTTATATTATGTCACCATATAAAATTTTTTTCTTCTAGAGATTTTCATGAAGGATAACCCTTTACACACATTAGTTCCGCATGATAAGTCCTAAACCAAATCCTTTTCATCATAGTGATACTATTGTTTGGGTGACTTTGAAATGACACTGCAAATGAATTCTTGAACAAAAAAAAAGTCACTTGATAGTTGGTACGCCCTAATTAATCAAAGATTTTGTAGAAAGAAACCTAAAATAACTAATTTGGGATGCCAAGGCTTAGGGTAAATATAAGACAACCAAGTCGTATAAATTAAGTATGTCAAGGTGGAGATAGCTATATTTTTTTTCTTTTGAACGGCATGGAGATAGCTAATAGATTCTTAAACATACTTAAGTGAGCTAGTTAGTAAATTCAATGTTAATGTCACTGTTTCGGTGAATTTTTAAATAAATAAAAGACATTTTGTTTAATAGAATATTTGAGGTTTTGTAGGTCCCTATTCGGGTGGATCTAACAACGTCTTTGGATCAACCTAACTTAGTGCTAGCGGAAATCACACTAAGCAACCAAGAGGTCTCGGATCGAGAGATTATGTTCGGTTGAGAGTAGATAGAGAGAGAGCCGAGAGAAGGAAAGAGTGTGTAACGGCAAAAGGTTATTTCTCTCATGGCATGCTCCCTATTTATAGGAAGGCATGCATGAGAAGCATGACTTATATTCACTAAGGCCCAATGGGCTTCTATACAATGAACCGTGGCCCAATACATACAAAATGACCAATCGGCCCCAAATACATAACCGAACCAATACAAAAGACTAAAACATACAAAATGGGACATAACAATCTCCCTCTAGTCTTTAGTATTGAAACCCATCGGTGTTTTGTTGAAGGCTTCATCTGTTAGTGGAAGTTCAATAAGTCTGCGCACGAACTTGTTGAAGGCTTCAACTATCAGGTCGGTGTTTTGACGTCCCAGGTCCTCGACGGTCCCCAGTGGCTTGTTGTAGAGATTCCTCACATCTTCAATGTGTAGACCCATAAGCTCATGTTCGTCAAAAACTCTGATCTCGTGCATATCACGGCAGTGGATGACGGCCTCACCGGTTTTATTGTCAAACTCCCAATCTATGAAGTCTCGGAGAATGTTGGGAAGATAGGGCTCGCCATGATAAATCTCGTGACAGTCTTTCGGTGCCCTGTATCTCCACATAGTGCGTGGCTCTCCGGTAGCGGGGTCAATCTCACTTGGGTTCTTGTATTTTCGACCCTTGTTTGGCTCAAAATCTTTGTAGTCCACCCTTGATTGACGATGGAGATAGTCTGGGACCCAGCTCTCTAACGTACTCCCAACTGCACCATGGCCTAGAGCTTGTCGGAGATAATTAATGTCGAGCTCTGGTAGCGATTTTAGCTCATGGTGGTTGAGATATATCAGATCTCCGATGTATCTCCTGATGGCCCAACAGTTGTTTCGCTTATCGTACTTTGGAGATAATGAATGAATCGTCATGATAAGGATAGTTGAGTACACGGGCACACGCACGACTTGACACAATGTGTGTATTTCTCTTCTTCTTGGGAGGTTCCTGTGTCAAGTCGGCAGTCGGATTGGAGACGGGATCTGCTGCATGGGCTTCTGAGACCTGAGCTGGTGGAGTTTCCGGATTCGGCGAGTAGTTGATGTCGTCGTCTGTTACATCCACTGCCTCCTTCGTTCTTGCAATAAAATCTTCAAAACTCATACCAGCATCAATGAAAGTGTCCACCATTCCTGCATCGTCACCTGTAGAAAATACATCTTTATACAAGTCATCAATTTGAGAGTCATGTTCTCTGACTTTGCTGGCAAAGCCGGGATTAGCAGGGTCTTGATCATCATGCTGAGTGTGTGGAGGTGATTGAGTGTTATCTCCAACTCCACCTTCTGTTGCCCCGGCCCCTCCGTCTCCACCATGTCCACCATCACCATCGCCATCATCATCATCATTCTCATCGAAACTGTTGTGTACATCATCTTCTTCATCGTCTTCACCATCATCATTATCTTTATCATCTTCCTTATCCTCATCATCTTTATCATCTTCCTCATTTGCAGCCTCATCTTCAACATTAGCCTGGGCACCCTGTTGTACAACAAGACCAACAGTAGCATCGCCCTCAGATGTTACAAACTGAACTCCTCGCACGGTCTCACTTGGACCCGCGGTAGGCTGTGAACCACCAGCATGAGAAGTCTCGCCCGACCTTCTACTCCCGAAGACTACATCAATACGATCCTCCATACCCTGATAATCGCTCTCAAGTATGCTCATGAGGTCCGAGGTTGCTTGATGCTTGCCAGCAAAGTCTTCATTAGTTTTCAACTGAAGCTGATTCAGTCGATCATGCTCGTTCACCCTTTCTCGAACAGCCTCCATCTCAGCTCGTAGAGTTGCATTTTCAGATAAGAGTGAATCAATAGAGGCGGGAGATGTTAGCTGATTCTCTATGCTTGTAACTCTTGAATTAGTTGCTTCACTTTCAACGAACCACTTTCTTGTCGCATCCTCAATCTTCTTGTCAAGACTCGTTCGGAGGGCACTGGCACTTGGTAAATTTCGTTCAATAGTAGCCATTCGATCAACGAGTCTGGATTGCTCAGCCCTTAGAGTAGCATTCTGTGTGGCTTCAGTGTTTAGCAAAAGTTGCTGATTCTGGACTCTGGTGTGAAGCGTGTTTATCAATAGTCTCTGGTTTTCCATTTGAACTTCGTGCACTGCCTTCTCATCCTCCAGAACCTGAATTTTTTCTCTTAACTCCGACTTCTCTTTTTCATCCTGAGCTTCCTTCTGCTTCATCTCTTTAATAAACTTGAGAAGCCCAATCTCTCTTTCAGCTCTCTTCGCATTGGATTCCTCCAGTGCGAAGATCCTATCGAAGATAGGATCGGTGTATGCTAGAGTTGTCAAAGACTTTCCTCTGGAAATGGGTTTGGGTGAGAGGATAGTGGAAGGGGGGGTTATGGACATTGTGAGTGGTGAGGTTGTTTGGATAGGCAAAATGATTGGTTGAGTGGATGTTGGTGAGACTGTGGTGATGATTGGAGTAGGCTGGGTTGGTGGTGAGGTTATAATGGTTTGGCTCCAAAGACTTGTGGTTTGGATGGGTTGGTTAATGTCTAAGGGTTCGGGTGATGAGTCAGGTGAATCATGAAGTAGGGTTTTGGTTGGTTTGGCCTTGGCTTTCTTCCTGGTTGTGGGCTTCCTATAGGCGGGGAGTTGAGTCTTAGAGGTAGGGACTTGAATCTTAGTGACGTCTAGGTCTCTAAGGACTTGGGCTAAGGTTTCTTTGGTCACTACAGGAGGGGTGGAAGGTTTACCTTTTGAGGAAAGCTTGACTTGAAGCTTGGATGACTTCTGGGAGTCTCCAATCTTCCTGATGTGCTTCAGTTGTGGCTGCTCTTCTTCCTCCTCTTCTTCAACCTCCTTTGATTTCCTTTTCAAATCATGCTTGGTCTTTGTCCTACCCTCAGCTGGCTCATCTGATGAATCTTGTTCACCTTTAACCTCGGGTTCGTCATCATCTTCACCCTCAGCAGAAGCCTCGTCCCCAGCAGGCTCCGTCTCCTCAAATAAACCAAACTTAGGACCCGGCCTTGGTCCCACATACTGATGACCCCTTCCCTTGGTGCTCAGCAACACACCGAAAACCGAAGTTTTAATCTCATTCACATGATACGGCTCGGGAAGTGACTTCTTGTCCTTGGCCTTTTTGGACCCTGGTCATGGAACATCTGGAATCAAATCGTCCAAAAGCAGCTACACAATTCTCGGGTACATAAGCCATGTAGCACCACTCTTGATGTTTCCCAACATGCACAAGAATATCCTTCAAGAGTAGTTGAAATTCTCTCGAGTCGTCAAAGCAGACATAATACGAACCTTTCTCATATGTATAATCTGGCTGGTCAGCAATTTTCAACACCCGTCTAATGTCTGCTTCTGAAATAGTCAACTCCTTTCTAGCAACAGTTGTTGTAAAAGATAGAGAGTCATCAGCAACCTTGGCAAACGCCCAGAAGTCCAAGACCCATTTATAATAAACAGCTGGGTTGGCGGTGATAACATAGGCAAGGGGTGATTGCTTGAGCCTCTTTACCATGGAGGTAAATACTTTGTCTGCCTTTGCCTTTGGCAACCCGAGAGCACAAAAATTATTATGACCCTGAAAGTTAAACCAAGAGATCATGAGAATCATTATTAAGTTAAAACATAAACAAGATAATTCAAGTATAAATATATTAAGTATCTACATATTAAGTTAATTATCTTTACATGAATGATTGATTTTATATAATTTTTGTTTAAATAAGTTAATAAGTTAGTTAATAAGTTCCTAAAACCAATAGGTACTATGATTAAGTTCCAAAACAGTTTATAATCCCAAACAGTCAAGTAGCCAAAGTCAGAAACCAAAAAAATTTTCTAAGTATAACTTTTTCACATGAGACCTATTTCTCTTCGCATGGTTAAGCGAAGCGAAACAGAGATCATTTCGCTTCACATGACCCTGAGAAGAGAAATAGAGATCATTTCGCTTCGCATGACCATGAGAAGCGAAACAGAAGGAAATCATTTTGCTTCGCATGACCATGAGAAGCGAAACAGAAAGAAATCATTTCGCTTCGCATGACCATGAGAAGCGAAACAGAAATCATTTCGCTTCGCAAGACCATGAGAAGCGAAACAGAAATCATTTTCGCTTCGCAAGACCATGAGAAGCGAAATCTCCTTCCAAGCAAAAAAGTTTATTGGCTTATATTTGGATTCCTTTTTCCTTTCTTGTGTGTCGCCAATCTGAATTTGGTTTCTGGAAAGTTTGAAAGCAAGCCCCTTTGATTTACATGGTCAATTAAATCCCAGAATCTATGAACAAACCCCACGACTACAAACTGTACATAAACAACCCTAACTCTAATAATCAATGATGATAATCAAGATCAATAAGTCCAACAACAGATTATAGACAAGATATTAATCAACGCATATGAAGATCAGCCGTAGATCTAGCCGACGGTTCATTTGAACCGTCGTCTCGATCCACGAGAACCCAGAAACAGAGTGGAAGGAGGTTCCATGATGGTTTGATGATATACCGAGGGTGGATGATCTGGATTCAACGGCATAATTGCGATAGTGAGGGCCGGATTCTTTGAAAGATTTGAAGATAATTAGGGTTTGAAGGATGAGTAGAGAGAGAGAAGGGAGAGTGAATAGTAAAAGTGTTTGTGTGAATAGCAAAATATTTTTGATTTCCCTTATATATAGGGTCAGCCTATCTCGCGATAAGGTCAAAACATCGTGAGTATTCACCGGAAATACACTCCCGATCCTCGGTCTTTAAAAATGTTTACAATTTCAAACCTGAAAAACATTTACCCACCGAATCCACACACTTGATTATTTATAAGGTTTTTCTTTTGTCGGTCCGTAACCATTAACGTTTACACGATCGATCTCTTTAAAAAAAATTAAAATTAAAATTAAAATAAAATTTAAAATAACACTAATAAGGAACTATTAGATATTTTAGAAAATAAAACAAAATAAAATAAAGTAACAAAATATTAAACTTCTTTTAATTAAAAATAATCTTGAATTAATTTACATAGTTCTTTTCTTTAGTTAATTTACAAAGAACAATCACGACATGGAATCATATTGATTTGCAAAGCCCTAGATAGCGTTTCCATTTTAAAATTATTGTGACACAAGTTCATCATTGACTGTAGATATTGTCCTCATTTTTTAACTTGACAAGTGTTTTGATGCTAAAATGATACATTTGAAGTACAATTAGGCACGATGCTTATGTGGTTCCTACTTAATCAAACATGTTACTGATTACATCATATCCCGGGTTTACTTTGTGTTAGCATATCACCTCAACTTGACTTAAACCTTTCATATTTGATCACAGTATCCTTATTAACATACTTGACTTATTGTACACTGTACACATGACACTTTGTGCTTTGCACACTTGACTCGATCTAGAAAGATTAAAATAAAGCAAAAGTTTAGGCCATAACAATCAGGTCGGAGAATACCATATTATCGCACAGAGAAAGTCTAAGGCTTGAACAAAAGAAAGAAAATAAAACAAAGCAAAAGACTCAGGGCCTTAACAATCAGATCTTGTATGACTACAAACGTAGAAAGTCCAAGGCTTGAGTCGAAAATAAATGAAGAAATAAAGCAGAAGTTAAAATTCCTAGGACTAACTCCTTTTCTTTTGTTTTTCTGACTCTTTTGTTTTCTTTCTTGCTTTTCTTGACTTTTTACTTGACTCTTTTCTTGACTCAATGAAAATTAAAATTGACACTGACTTTCATAAGACTACTGTGATCAGGTAAAGAGAGGCTTGGGTATGACATGTATATTTACATTTCTGCCTTCATAAATATGACTTTACGGAATCATGCAACCGCTTCATAATCGTATATCCACTAGCACCGGCAGGAATTTTGGTTTATATCATCCGACACTTACTTGTTTGTCAAGCCTACCTACACATCTATGAATGACCTTGTAGCCTTTTGTTCTACTCTTTTAACGCGCTAGAATTATTACAAACGAATGTACCATCACTTTCCATGTGGTCGGATCAATTCTTAATTGAAAATTTTAAATATACGACTCCCTCTACGAAGGAGCTCCCTCTAAGCGGGGTAATACTTTTTTAATTTTTGAAATTTTTCTTTAATAGGAGTAAAATATTTCTGTTAAGTCAAATGACTCGTTTTGGTTTTTCTTGAAAGCATACTGAAAATCTTTTTGGTGAGTTAAACTTAACTCAATTTTCTCCCTCTAAAATTGTGACATATTTGAAAAATATTTACAATTTTAAAACCTAAAAGATAAGGTTTACTCAAAAGAAATCATGCCCAATGACTCAACAAGAAACAAAAATCGAGCACGACTAATAGCTTTAGTAAAGAGATCTGCAAAGTTATAGTCAGTATGGACCCTTTTTATATTGACAAGCTTACGATCATAACAATCACGAATAAAGTGTATTCGGATATCAATGTGCTTAGTCTTTGTGTGCTGGACCGGGTTTTTAACAGTTGCAACAACCGCCTCATTATCACATTTGATCGTTGATCCATAGAAATTCAAACCGTAATCCAGCAGCTGATGTTGGATCCATATCACTTGAGAGCAGCAGCTAGATGCAGCAATGTACTCGGCTTCTTCTGTGGAGGTGGATACAGTGACTTGTTTCTTGCACTGCCATGAGATCAACCGATCTCCCAGGAATTGACATCCACCAGATGTAGACTTTCTGTCCAAGTTGCATCCCCCATAATCATTGTTTGGTGTAAGCATGAAGTTCCTAGGGAGATTCCTTTGGATACCAAAGACCCAAACGTGGTCTACCCTTCAAGTATCTGAAAATACGCTTGACAGCCGTCATGTGAGATTCTCTCGGGTCAGACTGATATCTGGCACACTGGCAAACAGGGAACATGATGTCCGGTCTGCTTGCAGTGAGATACATCAGGGAACCAATCATTGACCTGTAAAGGTGTTGATCGACTGGTTTTCCAGATGGATCAGGAGCTAGAACAGGTCGCGTTGCGATTGGTGTCATGAATGATGATGAGTCCTTGAAACCAAATTTCTGAACAATGTCTTGAACATACTTTTCTTGGGGAATCAAAGTCCCGTCCTTCTTTTGCTCAACTTGTAAGCCCAGAAAGAAAGTCATCTCCCCTAAGGAACTCATCTCAAATCGCTGTTGCATAACCTCAGAGAACTCCTTGCACAGATCATCATTCGTGAACCCGGAGATGATGTCATCGACATAAACTTGTACCAAAATCAAATCACTGTTGACCTTCTTGACAAAGAGAGTTTGATCGACAATTCATCTTTTATAACCATTCTTCACTAAATGATCAGCCAGTGTGGCATACCATGCACGAGGTGCTTGGTGAAGACCATATAGTGCTTTGTCAAGGCGGTAAACATGATCAGGATGAGTTGGCTCCTCAAAACCTAGAGGTTGACTGACATAGATCTCTTCTTTTACTTTCCCGTATAAGAAAGCAGTCTTCACGTCCATTTAATACACTTTGAAGTTCATGTACGAGGTGTATGCCAGAAAGATGCGAATTGCTTCCAGTCTGGCCACCGGTGCATAGACTTTATCGTAATCAAGACCTACACGTTGCCAAAAGCCTTGTACAACAAGTAGGGCTTTATTTGTAATGATCACCCCCTTGTCATCCTTTTTATTTCGGAACACCCATTTTGTTCCAATCGACCTTTTATTTTCTGGTTTCTTTGCTAGCCTCCACACATTCAGCTTCTTAAATTGTAACAGCTCTTCTTGCATGGCCTCTACCCAGGAGTTGTCTTTCAGTGCGACTTTGTAGTACTTGGGTTCCACCTGTGAAATAAAACAAGCAAAAAGACATCTGTTAATGTTACCGGAAGTGCTGCGTGTTTGGATGCCAGCGGACGAATCTCCGATGATGTTCTCAGTCGGATGTCAACGATGAATTGGTAGCTGTGGAATTTGGTCGACATGCTCGACTGGTGTAGCCCAAGTTGGATGGTCAGGCCCTCTATGGGGTGGAAGACAGTGGTCGCAGGGACAGAAACACTCGGTTGAGGATTAATTCCATCTTCTTGTGGTTCAACCAAATGTTCTGTAGCAATGGGACCTTCGCATAGGTTTTCATAGAATGGAACAGCTACTGCTGGAACAGAGGTAGTGTTGGTGTCATCAGAAGCATCAATTAGACTTGGTTCAAACTGGTCATTTGATGCATTCACCTCTATTGCAGATCCTTGATTGCCTTCTACTGAGGGAGGTGTGGGGACAGATTCCACCACACTTGGTTCTGCAAGAGGCAGTTCTGCTTGATCGACTTGAACATCTTGGTTGTTGTCGGCAGACACGTATGAATCAGAATCTGAATCAGTCATGTCTTCAACAGCTTGCATTTCAGTGGTGTCAGCAGAGCGCTGCTCAACCACAACCGGGGCTTGTTGATTAGCCACGAGTTGTACATTAAGTATAGGTGTAGCAGCAATTATGTCAACATGTCCAAGATCTTTCAAAATAGCATGCATCAGGATAGATTGATCATCATCAGGTTGAACAAGTGGAGAAACAACAGGGGAAACCTTTGGTACAACTGGTGTCATGTACATTCCACGAAATTGCTTGAACAATCCTTCATAATCAAACATCCAGTCTGGACCATTGTGTGCATCAGTAGGGTTTAACTCTTGCCAATAAATGTTGAAGGACTCTAAGATTACTTTTGATTTCTTGTTATACACGCGATAAGCACTTTTATCAGCAGAATAACCAACAAAGTAGCACTTATCCGCCTTTTCAGCAAACTTGGAGGTTGTTCCAACATTTGTTTGGAGTATGGTACAGGGACATCCAAACTTTCTAAAGAAATTTACCCTTGGCTTCATTCCATAGAAGACTTCATACGGAGTCTTGTTCAGTCTTTTGTTCAGAAGCACACGATTCTGGGTAAAGCAAGCAGCGTTGATAGCTTCACCCCAGAAAATCAATGGTAGTTTGGAATATGAGAGCATTGTTCTAGCGGCTTCCACCAAAGTCCGGTTTCTTCTCTCAGCCACCCCATTTTGTTCGGGAGTGTAAGGTGCGCTGAGTTGATGAACAATTCCCTTGTTTTGACATAATTCATTCACCGCCTTGTTGCATAATTCTGTGCCGTTGCCACTTCTGATACATTTCACCTTCTTATCAGTTTGATTCTCAACCAACACGATAAACCTGAGCAGAAACTAGGACGTCTCGTCCTTGTGCCCCAACAGAAATGTCCAACTGAAACGCGAAAAGTCATCAGTAATAACCAGACAATAGGCTTTTCGACCTATTGCCATTGGTTGAATTGGACCGAAAAGATCCATGTGCAACAACTTAAGAGTGAAATTGATGGAATTGACAAGCTTGGGCCTATGAGGGAGTTTATGCTGTTTGCGTTTAGAGCAAGATAAACATTTTTCAACATAGTGAAAAGATTTTACTGGCAAACCCCTCACATGGTCACCTTTAACCAACTTGTTCAAGTTCTTAAAGTTGTTGTGACCCAACCTTCGATGCCATAAGGATGAATCGTTCTCCGAGGCCTTGGACCATCAAGCAAGAAGCAGACCGCATGGAAAAATTGCTTCTCATGTCCAGAATGTAGGCATCGTTGTGCCTCGGAGTACGCATCATAATCCATTTTTCAGTGACTTTAAAACCTGGTTTCAGAATGAGACATTCATTTTCAGTAAATAGGGTTGAGAATTTCTTATCACAGATTTGGGAGACGCTGAGCAGGTTGTGGTTGAGCTGTTCCACCAGATTGACTTCATCGAATGTCAAAATACCATTCGAGACCTTCCCTTGTTTCGTTATCTCTCCTCCAATATCACCGGCAAAAGAAACGTGACCACCGTTGAATGGTTTAATATCGAACAACAGTGACTCGTCTCCTGTCATGTGTCGGGTGCAACCACTGTCTAAGTATCAAATACTGTTGACAGGCCGTCCAGGCTATCCCTGCACACACGAAGAACCAGTTAGTTGAGGGTTTCCCGAGACGCACTTGTCTCGGGAAAGTTAAACACAAAATCACCAAGTTTAATTTTATGATTTCTGAAAATATAATCCTTTGGTGAATCAGAATCTGAAAAACAATCCCTCGAGGAACTTGAATTATGGTTTCCTTGGTTTTGGAAAAGTTTTATGGATTGCCTTTGTTTTGGTTTAGGTTTAACCACAAAATCTTCTTGATTAGCCTTTGAGAAAACCTTTGAAGGACTCTTGGACTTTTCAGCTTCAGAGCCCTTAGCTAACCGCTTTCTTTCTCTTTGGGTTAGCCAAAATGGTTCTTAGGTTTTTCGGTTCTTTTGGATCTTAAATTTGTCTCACTGGCTGAAGTGTAAGTTTGGTTAGGCATTTTCTTGGTTTGAGCATTATACCTAGGAAATGTCTGACCAAACTTACTGTTGAAGTCTCTTTGTTGTTTGTGCCAGTTCTTGCAATGTCTTGCAAGATGAGACGGATTTCCACAAATGAAGCAGCATTTTCTTTGGTTGCATTTATAGACATCTAGCTCACTGAGATAATGTGGGATGAGGTGATGTAGTTTGGTTAACATGTTAGTGACCTCTATTTGACTGATAATTGTAAGCATTTGAATGATGAGTTGCAAAATAATTTGATTGCCTAGGTTTCTGTCGAGAGTAATAAAAGTCACTATCAAATTGATCATAATATTGAGAACTATTGTTATAATTTGTATTTTGAGAAAATGAAGTTTTCTTGGGTGGCACATATTTACATGAAGTGTTTGGTTTTTCATTTTCAAAGCTAATTTTCTCTTTTATTAAGTTCTCAATTTTATTATCAGTTGATGAGAAGCTTTGACTAGCCTGTTCATTAACCTTGACTTCGACGGTTTCATCAAATACAGTTTCACATTCTTAATCAGAAGAGGAACATTCACTTTCATTGCAAACATTTATAAAACTGTCATCACTTGATGATTCACAAAATACATCCTTTGATCTAGACATTAAGCTTCCTATCATTGATTCACACACTTTGTTACAAACAAGATTGTTAATTGATTTTGTTAGACCCACACAGGATTCAAAACGTGGTTCTAACTTTCCCTTTTGGTTTACAACCCTGGTTAACCTTCCCACTACTTACATCACCTGCTACACAAGACATGTTGACATTAGAATTATCAGATGATGAAATTTGAGCTGTTGATGGAGAGGCAGCTGAAACAAATTTCACTGGTTTTGGTAGTTTACCAATATCATAGGCCATCTCTTCATCAGGAGAAATATTATAACTAAAATGGGGTAGGCAAGTGTAATTGTCATTCATTGGTGGAGGCACTACTGAATAATCACAACCTAGTCCCGATTTAACTTTAGTACTTCTCTAAGCTTTGATAAGATTATCTAATTGTTCAGATGATGCTTCAAATATTTCAACTTGTTTTTCCTTTTCTCGTTTATCAGAAAGATCAAGTTTCAACTTTTCAATCTCATCTTTTAGTTTATTTATTATGTCTTTATAATAGATGACATTGTGCTCTCCAAGAAAGATTTTAAGTTTAAGATTTTCCACGTCATCTTGATGTGTTTTAATTTCTTCAGCATATATCTTGTCAGCCTTTACATATTCAGTATTTAGTTGACGAAGTTTTGCGTTTTCTTTCAAAACATCGTCCTGAAGATATCTATAATATGTAACTTTATTTACGCAAGCTTGAGAGCAAAGATTTCTTTTTACCTCATCAGATGGTGACACATCAGAACTTGCAGCAGCAGATGAAGAAGCTTCATTGTTTGTGAGAGCCATGCCAGCCATGTTGAGAGGATTCTGCAGCTCTTGGAATTGATCATCCCAATCCACACCAACTTGGACCTTCGATTGGGAGACAAGGGCCTTTGAGTTTGAGCTTGAGTGGCCCTTGTGTGGATGACCTCCAATTCTTTGTGATGAGCTGCTTGGTTTCTGCACCTCATGCCTTTTTCCTAAAGCCTTGTTGTTCTCCTCCTCTGTCACCTCAGTCACACGAATATCATTGGCAGGTTTTGACGGATTCGTGCATTCTCGGGAGAAATGACCCATCTCACCACAATTGTAACATCGCGGCTTTGACTTGTCAAACCCAATCCTTTTTCTGTCAGAATCATTGAAGCTATTTTTCCCGTACGTCTTCATGAAGTTTGTAGCTCTTTGCACCGCCATTGCCATTTGGTACTTGATATCCATCTTTTCAAGATCCTTTTGATTGATATCTCTTAAATCTCCATCATCAAACTATGGTGGCAATAGATTTCCTTGCATCAACTCTTCATGGCTTGACAGAAAAGCATGAACTATTGCGATGTTGGAGTCATTCAACATGGGTAGTGCTTCACAGAAACTTGAAGGTTTGCTTGGTTGAGGTTTTGAAGATGAGTAAATCCCTTGAGCTTTTAAGGCATGGGCAACCGCACTGTCGACTGCCTTTTGAAACGAACTTGTATTGGAAGAATCTGATTGATTACTGGTTGAGATGAATGCTGTTGGTTGTGAAGGTACACTTGGGGAGTACTTGGGAGTGGTCATGGGATACACATTCTGTTGAGCTTTGCTTATGAAAGCATTTGGCATTGAGGAAGCAGAACTCACTCCAGCTTGATTTAGAGAACTTAGATGATTGTTCATTCTCATCTGCTCATCCATTTCAAATGACTTGATAGTGGATATCAAGTCAGTGTTTGACATCATATTTAGATTGGTAGTTCTCTTGATTGTGATAGTATTAGTACTCCAACTGTATGACAATGAATTCATCAACTTGTGGTTGACCTCAGCATTTGCAATGTTGACACTTGCAGCTCTAATTCTTACCATCAACTTCTCAAATTTCTTTACCAATTCCAAAACAGCTTCACCTTGATGATGATTGAACATATTGAATTCTTCCTTTAATATGGCCTTCTTGTTTTCCCTAATTTTGGCATTGCCCTCAACTTTTTCAACAAGTGCTTCCCATAGACCCTTGGCACTTGTGTGTTCATGAAGAGTTTCAGTGATTTCATTTGAAAGGAAAACAGTCAATATGAGATAGGCTTTCTTATCTTGTGCCAACAAGTCCCTGTCTGCTTGATCATAGTTTTCTGGAGCCTTAAGTTGTTCCCCAGCATCAGTGCAAGTTACGGGAACATGAGGACCTTGTTCAAAAAATCTCATCAAATCAGTCTCAGTCAATGACATATAATTCATAAATCTCCATTTGAAATCCGCAAAGTTATCATCCAAGGTCATATACTTTGGTGGCTTTGTAGGTGTTCCCACTTGGTTTTTCAACAACAAATACCCCTTCAACAGTTCAGAATCCGTGCTTGTCATGATTTTAGAAGTCTCAAACACTTGGCAAACTTTAAACAACTTAAAAATTTGAAAACAGTTAACTTTTTCGCATAAAACACCTTTTCAAGCGAAGAGAAGAATGATCCAAGCGAAGAGAAAAAGTGTCAAGTGAAGCGAAATGATGTCAAGCGAAGCGAAGAAGTCCCAAGCGAAGCCAAAGAATCCCAAGCAAAGCAAAAGACTTCAAGCGAAGCGAAACACTTCAAGCGAAGCAAAACACTCCAAGCGAAGCGAAACAGAATTCAGTTTTCTAGAAGCAATCTTCTTCGGGATCTGTTTTCACCTAATCTTGTCAGTAGTGGGTCAAAAGTTGTTACACAAACTTTCATGCCATGAGAAGCGAAACTACTTCTTATCACTTTTGACCAACTGTTTGAACCCGTAACCCAAACTTTAACACCTTTTAACCCAAAACTTCTTAGATCTAGAGTTTGTAGACTTGCCAAGAACACTTTCTAAGACAATTTTATGAAGATTTTGCCCGATTCTTTTTGTATTTTTCTTGTTTTTGAGATTTTTTTGAACTTTCTTGTAAAGAGCACTTGTTTTCTTCTTCTCAAGATAAAAACCCAAGGTTGTGATCCAAAAGCCCTCAACTAGTGAGCCGAAGCTCTGATACCAATTGTAGGTCCCTATTCGGGTGGATCTAACAACGTCTTTGGATCAACCTAACTTAGTGCTAGCGGAAATCACACTAAGCAACCAAGAGGTCTCGGATCGAGAGATTATGTTCGGTTGAGAGTAGATAGAGAGAAAGAGAAAGAGCCGAGAGAAGGAAAGAGTGTGTAATGAGTTTTTGGCTAAAGGTTATTTCTCTCATGTCATGCTCCCTATTTATAAGGAGGCATGCATGAGAAGCATGACTTATATTCACTAAGGCCCAATGGGCTTCTATACAATGGACTGTGGCCCAATACATACAAAATGACCAATCGGCCCCAAATACATAACCTAACCAATACAAAAGACTAAAACATACAAAATGGGACCTAACAGGTTTGTAATTATAAGGTTTGAAATGAAGGAAAAAGGACTAAAAGGATATTAAAGCGAAACTTTAATGTTGAAAACCCTAACAATGCTATAACGACCTCCATCATCCTAATTATCTTCATTCTCAAGAGGGCGGGGGGGTGACTGAGATAAATAGCCAGGCTTTGGTTTTAGTTTGGATCTTGGTAAAGGGTTGTTTTTTTCAAAGTTAGATCGATCCCAAAAAGTTTGGTTCATGATTTAAGGCTCAATTTCAATTTAAAGTATACGAACTTGGTAAAAGTTCATATTTTAGAGGATAGATTTGTATGAGATCATAATATGATGATTTTCGACTAGTTTGGAATCATAAAGTTGGAATCTTGATTCGTTTTCAGAAACAAAACAGAGAATCCGCAACTAAAGATCAGACCTAGGGTTTCTCGACGAACTTGTATGCTCTCGCCGACCTATCACATGGCATATAGTAATCTCTTAGTTTAGTACTTTATTAGTTTAGTTATTTCTCAACATAGTTATTGCTAGTATAGTTACGCTTGGTACAATTCAACGAATACTACAGAATGTGATGACTTAATTAAGCAAATACTATGGATGAAATTACCATTTTCGCAAAAAGAACTTGAATGCCCCAAATTTACACCAAAAATCAAACAAAACAAACCTAAACAAATCCAAATTACAATCTGGAGCAACCAAACTCTAACATGCATGAACATCCAATTATCAATCCATCATTCCAATTATGAATTTCCACAAAAACCTTTATCAATTTGATGAAAACCCCCCGAAAACTTCAAAAACTCCCATAAACACTAAAATCAAAATCAATAAATGGTTCTAATACCAAATTGTAGGCATCAATGGATCCAATATGAAGCAAATGAGTTTTCAAACACATCATAAGCCACAATTCACAGTGAAGTTGTTAATAAGGATCCGATTTATGTAACGAGGAAGCAGTGGCGGCCCAAGGTTTTCGGAGGCCTCAATCGGACTACAAAGTTGAGGCCTTTTCTCAAAAACTTTTTGATATAAGCCCTCCTCTTTCCCCCGAGTTTGGAATAGTAATAATATTAACTATTCGACAAAGTTCTAATGTGTAATGTTCAAGTGTCCAACTAAAAAGCAAAGAGCAAATTAACAAAGCTCTAATCACTAAGTAGCAAATAACAAGTAATTCACATAATTAAATAGATAATTAGATTTAGATACACTAACCTCGAAAGTTTGGCACAATTAATTAAAGGGCTGTAAACCCATTTGCAATTGACAACTTGAAGTTTGACCCACAATAAATTTAATTTGAGGGAAATTAGCAATTCACAGTTACTGTTGCAAATTCCCATTTCGTTTAATTGCCATTTTAAATTAATTACAATTTAATTTGATGGATGATTAATTTCAATTTCTATTTATTACTTATGGGCCTTTGGCTTGTTAAAACTTTCATCGCATAAATAAAAAAAACCCTAATATTCACTTATTTTCAAAACAATTTTAACAAAATGGGGGCCTTTGTTGTTTGGAGGCCTCAAGCCCTAGCTTGGCCCATTAAAGCTATTGAGCCGGCCCTATGAGGAAGATGAGAAAAGAAGAGTAATTAAAATTGACACTAATCCATTATAAACAATAATAAAAACAAATTGAATTCACGGTCAATGATAATACAAGTAAACATGTCACTATTACAACCTCCAGTACCAAACCGACATGATAGTACTACCACCTCTAGAACGTCTACAAGAAAATGAAAATAAACAAGCTATTAACAGGCCAAACTAGATAGTTCAAAAAGACTCTACAAAACTTCTAGTTTCACTTATTACTGTTAGGTCCCGTTTTGTTATGTATTGAGTCTTTTGTATTGTAAGTATGTATGTTAGGCTTGTATTTTGTATGTTTTATGTTGTTTGGGCCCAAGGCCTTGTAAAGAAGCCCGATGGGCATGTTATAATGAAAATATTCTCATGCATGCTTCCAAAAGCTTTTTGTTCAAATCTTATCTTCTTGTTCTCTCTCTCTCTCTCTCTCGCTCTTACTCTCACTCTAACAAAAGGCCGAAAATAAACAACAAGATCCAAGACCAATGTGTCTTAGTGTGATATTCCGCTAGCACTAAGTTGGTTGATCCAAGATTAGTTGTTAGATCCGACCCCTTGTGGACCTACAATTGGTATCAGAGATTCGGCTCAACTAGTTGAGGTTTTGGATCACAATCTTGGGTTTTGATCTTGTGAAAGTGAATAAAAGGAAAGGTGAAAGTGAATAAAAGGAAAGTGTTGTTTGAGCTTGTATCTTCACGGGTTCCTATTAAGAAAACTACAAAAATACAAAAAAATTCGGGTTCAAAAGATCTACAAATGGTTTAAAGGTGTTCTTGATAAAGATCATAAGCATAAAAGTTGTTAAACTTCAAGTATTCGGGTGTTAAAAATCATTCAAAAGTTGTTTGTTCTCATTCGCATTCGCTTGTACCAGAAGGGTTGTTGTACTAACCTTAGAAAAAATCTAACAAAGTGGGTGAAGTACAAGAACAGATCCCCAAAAAGATTGTTTCTAGAACATCAAGAGAATTCGCATTCGCACTAATATTCGCATTCGCATAAACATTCGCATCGCTTGGGAATTCGATTCGCATAACAATTCGCATCGCACAAAGATTTGCATCGCACCTGGAATTCGCTTCGCTTGAAAAAGTATTCGCATCGCATAAAGAATTCGCATTGCATAATTTGATTCGCATAGAAAACTATTCGGATTCAAAGAATTCACATTTCGTGCGAATTGTTTGAGATTGTTTTCTATTCGCATCCTTTGCGAATTGTTTATTCTGTTTTGCGAAATTTCAATTGTTTGAAGAAATTTGGTGTCTAGAACTTGTGTGTAATCATGTCTTCTGACTCAGAATTGTTGAAGAGTTATATGTTACTTGAGAATCAAGCAGGAACAATCACCAAACCTTCTAAACTTATGACACTAGAAGATAATTTTGTTGACATCAAGTGGAGGTTCATGAACTTCATTGCATTAACTGACTCTGCCTTGATGAGATGCTTTGAGGTTGGACCACATGTGCCAATTTCCAACACTCCCACTGGACCACAACCAACACCAGTGGCTGATTATGGTGAAGTTGAGAAGGCTTTGATAAAACAAAACAAAAGAGCCTTTCTCACTCTCACTGTGTGCTTATCCAATGAAATCACTGAAACTCTCTGAGTGCACACTATTGCTAAGGGATTGTGGGAAGGATTGGTTGAAAAGATGGAAGGAAATGCTGAGATAAGGGATAGAAAAAGGGCAATCTTGAAAGAAGAATTCAACATGTTTAATCACAAACAAGGTGAAAGTATGGGGGACTTGATCAAGAGGTTTGAAAAGCTGTTAGCCAGGGTAAGAGCTGCTGAAGTTAACATCATGAGTAAGTAAATCACAAGTTAATGAACTCATTGCCCTACTCATGGAATACTAACACTGTCACCATCAAGAGAACAACCAATCTGAATGCTATCTCAACTACAGACCTGATCTCAACAATCAAATCATTTGAACTAGATGAACAAATGAGAATTAGCAATCACATGAGTTCCTTGAATCGGGTGGGAATTAATACTGGTTCTGCAACATCCACTGCGTTTATCAGCAAGTCCAAGCAGAATATGTATCTAGTAACAACTCCCAAGTATGCCTCATCAGTGCCCTCATAATAAACTGCATTCATTTCGTCAGGGAGTTCATCAGCCCCATCCAACCCAAGTTCAATTCAAGACACAGGGAACAAAGCAGTTGACAAGCCTTGAAAGCTCATGTAATTAATGCCTCATCAAAGGTTCAGTCAAGTTTGAGTGCAAGTCATGCTGGAATTCTCCCCCTTCTGAATGACTCCAACATTGCTCTAGTTCATGCATTCTTGTCAAGCCATGAAGAGTTGTTGCAAGGAAAACTCTTACCTCCATCTTTTGAGCAAGGTGTTTTGAATAACATCAAAAAGAAAGGTATCAAAGCGATGGACATCAAGTATCAAATGGCCATGACCGTTCACAGGGTAACAAATTTCATGAAGAAGTATGGGAAGGATAGCTTCAAGGATGCTGACAACAAGAGGATCGGGTTTGATAAGGAGAAACTTCGTTGCTACAATTGCAACGAAATGGGTCATTTTTCTAGGGAATGCACAAATCCTCCCAAGCCAGCGGATGATATCCGAGTCACTGAGGTTTCTGACGATGAGAACAGCTAGGTAGCTCAAAAGAAGCATGTGAATCAAAAGCCAAGCTCATCAGTTCCAAGAATCAGTGGTAACCCACACAAGGGAAACTCAAGTTCAAACACAAGATCCCTTGTCTCTCAAGTAGAGGTCCAGACAGGTGTGGATTGGGGTGACCAGTTTTAGGAGCTAAAGAATCCATTAAACATGGCTGGAATGGCTTTTGCAAATGACAATGAAGCCACATCATCTTTAGTAACAACTCCCAGCACTTCACACTGTGATGAGGTAAATCACAATTTATGCTCTCAAGCTTGCATTTTTAAGGTTGCGTATTATAGAAAAAATTACGATGAAATTTTTCAATAAGTTTCAAAAATCAAGAAACTGAATGATGAATATGTAAAAGCTGATAAGATATAAGTTGATAAGATTAAAACTAACTATGATGATCTTGCAAGTCCCAGACGACAAATTTTTGTTAATCAACATGAAATTAAGTATTATAAAGATATTGTTTTAAAATTACAAAATCAAAATGAATATTTACGAAAAGAGATGAATTTAAATAAATCAAATGTTGAAAAGCATGAAAAAGTTGTCGAGAGACTTGAATCAGCATCATGTTAGTTAGATGAACTTATTGGAGCTCAGAGAAGTACTAAACTAAAGGTTGGGCTGGGGTATAATTATATTACTGTACCGCCTCCTTTGAATGATAATTATACCAGCCTGCCCCACTTTAATTATAATACCTCTCCCGAGGAAGAAATGCCATGTGGGGTTGGTAGAATATCAAAACCTGTGAAATTTGTTTCTCCAGTTTCTCAAACTTCTGCTCCAGTTGTAACGTCTGATAAAACTAATGTCAATATATCTTGTGAAGCAGGTGATGCAACCGAAAGTGGATATGGGAAGGTCAACTTGGGTTGTGAGAGGAAAGAAGTTTTAGTATCACGTTTTGAGTCATGTGTGGAACTAATGAAATCAATTAACAACCCAGTTTGTAATAAAGTTTGTGAATCAATGTTAGAAAATTTGGAGTCTGTATCAAATCATGTATTTTATGAAAATCAAACTAGTGAAAGTTGTAATGTCGATTCTAATGAAAGTGATTGTTCATCTTCATATTCGGATTGTGAAACAATTTTTGATGAAACAATTGAAAACAAGGTTGAGGAACAGAGTTTTCCTAGTTGCTTATCAACTGATCATATAAATGAGGATTGTAAAAATCAAAAATCATGTTTTGAAAATGAAAAACCAAGTGCTTCCAGTAAATATGTGCCACTGATGAAAGTATCATTTTCACAAAACACTAATTATCATAAGAATCCTCAAATCTAATCAGTTTGACAGTGACTACTATCACTCTCGTAGTCAACCTAGACATTTTAACAAATTTCATGCAAGATATGATTGTAGGACAAACAGTAATTACAGGCATGTTAACCCACCTGCATCAACTTCACAGTTATATCACTCATATTCAAATTTAGAGAATGTCTATAAAACCAACCAAAGAAAGTGCTATTTCGTTTGTGGAAATCCTTCTCGTCTTGCAAGACATTGCAAGAACTGACACAGACAGCAAAAAGATTTAAACAGTACGTTTGGTAGTCATTTCCTAAGGTGGACGAGTGGACGAGTGAGGTCTCGTGAGGGTTTATAGTGAACTACACCCACAAAGTTCCTATACAACAAAATATACATGTACCTGGATAGACGTGAAATTAACCAAATGCTTACCAAAATTTCATGACTTGCACTTCACCGAAGCCTCCCCACACTTGGGATTTGAAACCTCGGGTTGCCTCCCGGTCAGCGCTAAATTGCGTGTCTACAACTCGACAATGCCTCGAATGCCTCAAATATTTTCATAAGCAGATGAGGTCACCATGGAAGTCATCAATTCCTTTTCTCTCCTTCCCTTCCCTGTTACTGATTTCTCATCATCTTTCATCTCACTCACTCTCTCCTTCCAACCTTTCTTCTTCATGCTACCTTTCAGCTCGTTCCTGTCAGTTACAAAACATCCCTCTCTAGTATAATTTGTGCATGATGGTACACACTTGTCAACAAGAGGGTTAGTAGCATTTTCAAACAATAATAACCGCTTAACACGGTTCCCACACTTAATGCCCAAAAATCCCTCAGCACAATCAATTACCGCATGTGCTGTGGCAAGGAATGGCCTACCTAGTATGACTTCAGATTGTTTAATATTACCCTTAGCATAATTAAGTACAAGGAAGTCAACTGAGTAACTAAATTCATCCACTTGAACCATTACATTAGTGACCATGCCCCGGGCTTGTGTATGAGTTTGATTCGCCAACACCACGGTGGTGTTTACACTTTCTAACGGGCCAAACTCATACTGATCATATAAACTACCGGGCATGACACTAACACAAGCTCCAAGATCTAGAAGTGCCCGATCAGTTTTAAACTCTCTAATTTGAATTGATACAAATGGCACTCCCGGGTCTTGGAGTTTACGTGAGGTGGTATTATCCTCCACCTCCTCATCATCCGTGTTGGTCAATTTGCTATTTAAACATTTCTAACAAGTGCAGTTTTCACAAAAAGATAACTCATCAGTTTTTAATTTAACTTCATTTTGGAAAACCATTTCATTTTAACCAACACATTCATTCTAATCACTAACATCATTCACCACCACATCAACAACCTGCGGTGATGACACAACTTCAACACAAGTAATTTCAAAATGAGGTACAAGACTTACCGCGTTGATGTGCACACTATTACCTTTTTTAAAGCTTGAACTGGCATGTTGCGGGTTCACTGTAGTATCGCTCGGTAGCTGACCCGCGTTCTTCTGAAATCTCGCCACGTCTGCTGCAAGTTGACTAATCTGCTTTGACATTGCCTCTGAAGACTTATCCCTTAACTCGAGCTGTCTCTTCGTTTCCTTCTGATTATCTGACACAAGCTTCAACAACGCATCGAGTTTCGAATGAATTGACTCATCTGAATTTCCTGAACTACCCTTCTGCTGGTCCTGATTCTGATTACCCGACGAACTGTTACCCCGGTAACTATCTCTGTTATATCCCCGACTATTACTCTGACTGTTTGAACCCTGCTGATAACCGCCCTGGCGGTAGCTGTTCTGCTGTCGGTTCTGACTGGGACTCCTAAAAGTTTGGATTCGACTGACTCGTAGCATTCCCGTATCTGAAATTTGGGTGATTCCTTATGCCCGGGTGATAGGTGTTTGAATCAAACTCTTGACCTTTGGAATTCCCGTATGCGTAACTGACTTCTTCCTCATCGGAATCTTCGTCCTCATCAAACCCAGCGCAATTTTCTGTCTTATGCCCCAACTCGCCACAGTCTGCACAAACCGGGAATTTCACCCCAACCTTACCAACCTCTTTCCTTTTCTCTTTCCGATAACCCGCGAGTTCTCATTCTAACTCAGCAATTCTGTCTGACTCGCTCGAGGCTGATTTAATTGTTCGGTTGACCCCGACTTTTCGTCTTCGATCTGCAGCTGCCACTGCTTTGGAATCTTCACTCATAAACTCCAAAAATTCACAGGCATCTTCCTCAAGTTGATTCAACAATTGACTATTACACAAAGCTTTCAAATGTTTTCTGTCTTCATATACCAACCCGTCAACGAAACACTTAACCAACTCCCACAACTCAATCTAATGGTGTGGGCACTTCCGGATCATCTCCTTATAACGAGTAAAGGCCTCATGAAACAACTCACCCGGTAACTGTGAAAAGTGTCTAATCTCCATTCGGGCCTCGATGGTCTTCGACTGTGAATAATACTCGTTAATGAAAACCTGCTGCATCTCTCCCCAGTTCTCAATACTGTGCATCGGTAGCGAGTTGAACCAGTGTTTGGCTTTGTCTTTTAGTGAAAACCGGAACAACCGCAACCGAAACTCATCCTGATAGTATGTACCATCACCGATGGACCCGCAAATAGCTGAAAAGTCTGGCAGGTGTGAATACGGGTCTTCAAATCCCAGTCCATGAAAATGGGGAACTATTTTGATGTAGTACGGACATGATTTAAGTGTCGGTTGTCCCTGTACGTGTAACTGTGGGACAATCGGTGAGGCACCATCTGAAATAGCCGGTCTGAACTGACTGTTAACACCCTGAGCCGGGAGCCTCTAATTCCTTCGTCTGGCCCTCGGTTCCTCAAAACCTCCCCGGTTAACCTGAATCGGCTGTCTCTGTTCCTCTCGATATCTTCCTATACCACCTCGATCAAGATTCCTGTTCCTCCACCTGTTACCTCTCACCCTAACTGGTTCCTCAACCTCTTCAACACGCAAACCCGCATTTTCATTTCTCGGCTCAAATTCCTCCTCATCTCCCTCTTCTTCGTCTTCACTATGAATATTGACATGGTCAAAATCTTGAATAATCGGCTGTCGGTGACGAGGGGTATTGTTCGGGGCTGATGGCCCGAGTCTGTCAAGGTTTCGGTTTCGGTTTCTGGATTGTCGGGCTAAATTTTGTGGTTGTGGAATGGTATTTATCGGTGGTAACTGATCATTGTTTGGTGGATTTTGGTTATTTGGTGGATTCTGTTCGGGTTGGAAAAAATTGTTCTCGGGTGGTGGGTTTTGGTTTTGATTATGGTTCTGTTTCTGACCTTCCATGTCTGGCTGTCTGATCTGAGCTCGGTTCTGCCGAACTATACGCTCAATTTCTGGCTCGTAAATCAGTGGAAAACCTCTTCCTGAATGGCAGGTGTGCATAAACCTGTTACCTGCACAAACAACACACCCCGCGTAAAATGGGAAAATAAAACTAAACTAAACAAAGAAATCAATTAATCACAAAACACTAAGCGCACTAACTCCCCGGCAACGGCGTCATTTTGATGACCGTCGTTTGAGTCATGCAAAAACCTAATTAACCTAAGTAGCTAGGGTAAGTCAGGTATCGTATCCACCAGGAGTATGTGGTCAGTGTAATGTGAAACTGGTTCTTAACATTATGAAGTAGTTCATCACACTAGCAAATGAATTTGTTTTATGATAAACGAACAAATAAACACTTATCAAGCAATTACTAAGAGAAAATCACACCCGGGGTTCAAGTAAGTAAATAAACATCCATCTCATGTTCACTTAACATATTAACTATCAATGATCAACTCAGACTAACTAGATAAACCTTAGGCATCCACGCTCGCTAACACACGGCACTGGTTATCAAACGGTCCCTGCCAGTGTGACTCAACTAAGGGCAAACGTATGCTTCATCACATTCAAACTAGTCAAAACAACCCTATAAGCAATTATCATAGCAACTGGCAAACTAATCGTTCTGATCGATATAAACCTAAACTGACTGAATGCACAATAATACCAGACATCAATACTCATAGATTAATCAAAAATAGATACAAATCATTCGTTCTTAATACTTGAGAAAAACTGTTAAATACAATACTCAACATCCCGGGTATGATTCGGAGGGTCTAGCCTCTCATGGTCATCATATGATCTTCAAGTTTTGATTCAGGATAATGAAACATGGATTTTGTAGTGATTGGAGGTGTTTTGGAGCTCCCAAAATGGCCAAAGTTCGTCCCCAAAAAGGGTGGAATGATGATATTTTCGATCTAGGGTTTTTATGGCTTATATAGCAGCTAGGCCCATGCTTTAAAACTGAATTTCGCGACCCAGCGTAAGCTACTCTGACCCCTGGCATAGCTTACTCTAGGTGAAAATCTTTACTCTGAAATCTAACTGCCTTACTCTAAAATCTGACTGCCTTACTCTGACCTACTTTGGCATCAGAGTAGGCTACTCTGATCCCAGAGTAGCTTACTCTGGGAGCTGAATTTCAACCCATTTGTTCTCTTTGTTTCCAACACTTGTGTAACGGCTCCGATCTTCCCAAGACTTCATTCCATGCACGTATAGGTCCAAATTAAGCGTGTTAAGTACCTGTGACCTGAAACACAATAAACAGGTATGAAGTACCAAAGTTTCTACTTTAAACGAATAAAACAACTACGTTAACGAACTAATATATGTACAAATAAACTGAACATCAACGTGCTCTGAAGATAAAGGATGAATTGTGTTATCTGTTTGAGAAAGGATACAAAACCAAGCTCAGTGGATTTGTAAGGGATATGGGATACGATACGGAATGGAAGTCTTTGGAAAAGAAGCATCTCCCGCCTTACTAGAGATTTCTGTTTCATGTGGTTATACACAGTTTATCCGATCTAAAAGAAGGTTTTGATAGTTTAAGAGCAGATTGGGTAAGGATCATGTACGCGTTAACATTACGGGAGAAGTTCGATTACTCCCGGATGTTTTTCTAGTGCATGATGGCTAATGCAGCTACAGAGGCAACTTGGCTGATGAATCCACGTTTTATCCAGTTATTGTTGGATGATATGATCCTGGATGTACTCAGACCACCACACAAGCCAGCAAAAGATAAGAAGGGTAAAAAGACACTACCAGAGCCGTACCATGTTAACATGATCAGGCAAACGATGTTTGGGATTATGTTGAGCACGAAGGGTAAAGATTATGTTTATCAAGGAGAGAGGCCTGGAACGAAGTTTGGGTTGTTTGAGGAGACGTTGGCTGTTGGGAAAGAGGCTGAGGAGGAGAGTGGGGAGATAGTGGGTTAAGAGGCAAAAGCTGAGGAGGATGACTCGTCTGATGAAGCACCTGAGGATAGAAGAAAGGCCAAGCATGACTTGAAGCGAAACGCTGCCGATAAGCCTTCTGTTGGTGATACTTCTGGTAAATTTGGGGAAGCAGGAGAGGAGGAAGAGGAGCAGTAACCCTTGAAGCGGTTGAAGAAGGTTGGAGACTCCAAGACGTCTTCAAAACTCATCGTCAAGCTTTCCAGGAAAGGTAAACCTTCCTCTATACTTGACCCACACATAGCTTCACCCAAAACCTTAGCAAAAACCTTAAAGGACCTCAACATAAGCAAGATTAAGATTCATGTTTACAAGAAACCTAAAGCTAGAATCAAGTCCAAATCCAAACCAACCAAGACCATGTTACATGACTCACCAGACTACTCACCCTAGCCATCACCCACACAACAAGACCAATCCATTTCCACCTTCTTAGGAAACCTACCACCTTCCCCACCACAACAACAACAACCTCAAACCACTACACCACCCGAACAACCAAAAACCACCGAACCATTACCTAACTCATCATTCACCTCATCCATTTTCAATTCACCAATCAAATCCACAAGCCTATGGACCCAAATCTTTATCTCTTCACCACCCACACAACCTACATCATCCACCACACAACCCGAAGCCACCACACCACCAACCTTCACAACTTCACCACTGCCTACCCAATCCATCACTCTAGCACTCCAATCAACTTCACCACATATCCTATCCGACACTCCACCAACCACAACCCTCTCACCTAAACCCATAGTCAAAGGAAAGTCTGTGACACCTCCAGTATACGCTGATCATATCCTTGATAGAATCATCGCATTGGAGGAATCAAATGCTAAGAGGGCTGAACGAGAATTGGTGTTGCTTGGGTACATCAAAGCCCAGAAGAAGAAGGAACTTGAGGATGCCAAGGAGAAAGCAAAGTTGGTAAACCGTATCGTGATTCTAGAGGAGGCTAGGGAATTGCACTATGCCTTGATTGATAATCAAAGGTCCTGGATCAATCAACTGCAGACACGTATCAATCATCAACAAGAGTTACTCAACAGAGAAGTGGTATCCAATGCTTATCAGCACGTTGAGAACTCTAAAGTGGCTGATCGAGTGGAAACACTTGAGAAGAATATACCGACCGCCACTATTCTTGAAGCTCGTGTGTTTAAAAAGATTGAGGATGCCACTACTGCATGGGATATTGAGAAGGAGGCAACAAAATCCAGAGTGTCGATGTTAGAAGACCAGCTGACTTCCTCCGTCTCTCTCGGCACGTTCATTGCTGAAAATGCCCAATTCAGAGCCGAGATTGAAGCTATTCAAAGGAAAATTGCCACTCAGGAGAGTTTAAATGAGCACCAGTTAAAGGTGAATGAGGAGATGGGAGAAAAATACCATGCGGCCTCCGAGCTTATTGGAATGCGTGACGATGATTTTGACACGCTCGAGGCTTGTGTTGGCTCAGTTTTTGGAAGTTGGAGGAAAACTGGTTAGACTTGACAGATGGGTGGACCACAACCTACCGCAGGTCCAAGCGTGGCTATGCGAGCTGAACAGGTTGTAGGATCTGATGGCGACACTAATGTGGGTCGGATTGCACCACATGTCGGCCAAGCAGGAAGTACTGTTGGAACCAGCTTAGGTCTTACTCATGTTGAACAACCTCAAGCCCAAGCTGGTGGAGATGGTGATGATGATGAAGAGGACGATGATGAAAGTGATGATGAGGATGAAAAAGACGATGAAGATGTGGATGACAATGTCCACGATAGCTTTGATGATGATGGAGGAGACGATGAAGGAGGTGATGGTGGTGATAGTGGAGCCGGTGCAGCGGGTGGAGGTGGAGGTCACTGTAACAACTGGGGGTTTTTCACATACAAATTTAAATCTATTATCCGACCCGTTTTAGGTTCGGGAAATTTTAACAATGAAAATAATCACGTTTATCGAGGAATTTCAATACAATTTATATTTATTTATTATATTTATTTAATATATATATATATAACTTTGGAAAATATACATTTTTAGCCCAAAACTAATTTTTATCCTTTATTGTTTCCATCACAAAACTCCAAGGACTAAAATGCAACTTTTACTTATTATCTTCTTATCCCATATAACCAGATCCAAAATCCATACCCGTTTAACCATGAACCATGACCTGTGTAGTTATCTTGAGCCACAATTGTCGATCTAAACTTAGAATCGAATCGTGTTTGTGATTTCTATTACTATTTTCGGCCTAATAGACTCTAGGAATTAGGAAACAAGATCAATAATAACTGTATTGTTATATTAAATTAAACCGACTAGACCTAAAACTGAATTATATAACTTAGACTTGATTATAACTCGATTCCTCGCGTCTGCACACCTCTATACTCGACGCCAACTGAAGCCCCTTGGTTAATTGGATTATCAACGTCTGGTAATACTCTGTTCATCGATTTCTTGGCCGGTTCTCTTGATTTCAAATTGGACAGTGTTTAAACATCGAATTAGGTAACAAATTATATGTTTGAGATCGTATTAAGATGCTTTACAATAGCCCTAATCTTAATTTAACGAACATTGAACGGATTGGTCACTTTATAATCTAGGGTTCTTGGTTGTTACTTGGGGTTATTGTTCATAACAAATCAGTTTCAATGTAATAACAAACAAAACCCCTAGCTCGGTGGCTAGGGGTGTGTGCGTTAAGACTGGGGAGGCTGGTGGGCGCAGGTTCGAACCCACCCATCCCGGTTTTTTAGCTTAAGGTTGTTAATAATTTATTGAATCATTTTCTTAATTATTTAAACTATATTACAAATATTTTAAATACCTTATTTACTCAATATTTTTACAACTCCAACATTTAAATTAGATGCTTACGAATCCTTATTAAAAACCATATATAATTATATATATGAAGGTGTATTACGTATAAAATAATTGATTCTAATAAGTTTTTAATCAAAAATTTTATATTTATTATAATTTGTTGATTACCGTATTAAAAGTATAAATATTCATAAAAGATCGTACTTTATATGAATATTATTATTAATTATTTTTTTATTATTTACAATATGTATTTAAAAAGAAAATCTATTTTAATGGTGAAATTATATATAAATACATTAAATGTATTTTTGTTTAAAATAATTAGTTAAAACAACCTTCTTTATATAATCTATGGAAAATTGTGAATACTTAATTATTTAAGTATTTTGTTTATAATTATAAATTTATTAAAGATATGCTATTTATTATAAAATTAATAAATAAAATTTATAATAAGTCTAAGTAATACTTAACTTTAGCAAGAATACATTCGATCATCAATTCTCGAGTCTCTATTTAGTTTTAGGTTCGTTGTTAGATTCATATTCATTCTCGAAATTGTTCTAATTAGGATTCTTGTCGGTAATTCTCGAAGAGCGAGATTTTCACTTTCTTGTCGTAATCATTCCCGTTTGGCTCATTCGATCAGGTGAGTTTTATCATTCCCCTATTTTACTCGATTTTCACAAACGATTTGGGGACATATGCGTATATCATACTATACATACATATCTATATATACATACATATCAAAAATAGCAAACGTGTAATTGTGTGTGATTAATAAAATCTACTTGTTATGTGCTTATTTGCTTATGTGCGCACTCGTGCTCGGATAGGTCCCCGCATATCCCCATGTATTGGGTTCTCATTCTATTGACCACCACCTGATTCGCTTGGCATCAGTCTTATTCTATTTATTTGCTCATAGTTGATTTACCGGCGCCCGATTCGCTTGGCAATGGTTTAATCAACAACTTGCTTACTTATGATTTAATTTCATTACCGCATTTATTACGTTTTGCTTATTTATCATATTAACATTATTTTGGTGTCAAAACTTGGTGGTAAACTCACTCAACATGTTTGTTGACAAAACTCCATTTTCTACGCATATGTAGGTTGCCTGAGTTGAAGGATGGACACTTAGAAAGACTTTAGGATTATAAAGAAGACATACATGCATTTAGACTTGTATTTATTTATTTGAATTGTTTGGTTGTATTTGATTATTGTGTGTATTATTTGAACAAAATAATTAATTAGATATTGTCATTTATATTTATGATAGTATCTTCGAGCTGTGAACAATAGGATCACGCCCCGGCATTTCCGCCTTATGTTGGGGACAGTCACACTCAATCACCTCCACACGATCAAGAACCTCATGTTGATCTCGCCGCATACGAGGCTGCGAAGAAAGTAAGACAGGATGACGCGGGGATTGAGAGTTTATATAAAGAATTGTTTGATGATGCAGGTATAATTGCAGGTGTGATTGATGAGTTCATCGAGGCTAGGAAAACACTAGAACCAGTCACATCTCATCAGGCGGATGAAGCTGAAGATGATGATTATATCAACTACTCGCCAAATCCAGGCACATCACCTGCACAAGATCAAGCAACATCAGGCCTAGAAGTTGAACCAGCGGTTGATCCAGCTGCAGACTCGTCACAGGCATCAAAGAAGAAGAAAAGTAAGACTCAATATGTGACGAGTCGTGCCAGTTCCCGCTCCCTCAACTACCAGTACCCTTATGTTTCTCTGATCGTATACGTCAGATAAGACAGAGAAAATAGTTGTTAGGCTATTCGTAGGGCGAGCGGAGACCTCATCTACCTCACCCACAAAGAACTGCATTCTCTGCCAGAGCTTGACATCAACTATTTTAGAAAGGCAGTGGGAAATGGAGACTATGATGAGAATCTGGACGGCTGGGTCACACATCATCTGAAGCATCAATCAAGGGTGGGTTATAAAGATTTTGAGGTGAATAAGGGCAGAAAGTTCAAGAACCTAAGAGAGATCGACCCGGCTACTGGAAAAGCGAGAGTGATGTGGAGGTATGGGGCTCCCAAAGACAGTCTCATCGTCTATCATGGTGAACCGTATACTCCAAACCTTTTCCAAGACTTTATTGGTTGGGAGCTCGACAACACAATGGTTGGAGCTGTCATACAATGCAAGAATATGCACGAACTTCGTGGATTTGACGAGCACTAGCTGATGGGGTTAAGTAAAGAAGATGCCTTGAAGCTCTACAACTCGCCCCTGCCAAAGGTTGAAGACATTGGCCGTCAGAAAACTGACAGGATAGTTGATGTTTTCAGCAAGTTCGTCAAGAGACTTGCTGCTATCCTAAAACGGCATTCTTGAGTACGACACTGACGGCTTTCAATACTAAAGACTAGAGAGAGACTTTTAGGTCCCGTTTTGTTATGTATTGAGTCTTTTCTATTGTAAGTATGTATGTTGGGCTTGTATTTTGTAGTTTGTATGTTTTATGTTGTTTGGGCCCAATGCCTTTTAAAGAAGCCCAATGGGCATGTTATAATGAAAGTATTCTCATGCATGCTGGCATGAGAACAATAAGCTTTTTGTTCAAATCTTATCTTCTCTCTCTCTCTCTCTCTCTCTCTAACAAAAGGCCGAAAATAAACAACAAGATCCGAGACCAAGGTGCCTTAGTGTGATATTCCGCTAGCACTAAGTTGGTTGATCCAAGATTAGTTGTTAGATCCGACCCCTTGTGGACCTACAGTTACATTCTATATAAACAAACATGAGAAACTAGGATGCTTTCGCAAGACATCCGTATATACTAACTTTCGCATTTTAGCATGTTGTAGTTTTGTAAGGCCCCGAACCCGAGCTCCTTACCGAACTTTGGATTTACTCATAATCGCAGTTAGAAATATCATAATTAATAAAAACTTTCGCGGAATATTAAAACATCAACCTTTCATTGGATAACCATCCAAATCTTAATTTAAACATGCATTTAAAGCATGCCTTTATGGTTCAATAATAAAACAAAAAACATCATGAGTTCTTCTTTCTTCATATGCCAGCTTCTTTATTCTCATGTGTGCTCTTGAAGCCAGCTGTCTCATTCTATTTGCATGCATGCATACTAAAATTCTGCTACGCTGCGTGACTTATAGTTTAACAGAAAATAAGCCACACATTCATATATATATTGTTGGGGACCAGGATCTTTGATCCTCGAAAATCAAGTATCGTTGGCAACTGTTAGCAGGACAAACGATCCTTAGTGGTTCAAAGATCCTCAACAGTCAATTTCAGTTACATTCTAATCTATTTTTTGCATATAAAATGCGTGCTTACTGGAAATTCCTATTCTTGCGGACGAGATATTTTACCTGGTCTTCCCTTCTCGTCCAAGCTCTTGAACGATCAAGTTGAAGAGGTAAACAAACGTGGCCGAACTTATAGCTTAGTTAGTTACTAGCAGTTATACTTACTTGTATATATACATTGAGTGATAACTGATTAACACACAACACTTTTAGCACTGAGAGTTCATAGAAAACACTTGTATTCACGATCAACTATCATTCCACCATTTGTAACCTTTTCGAGCTCAATATAATTGGTAATGATAGTTTTCACTACCCGAGGTTTTTGTGCCGGCGGGATACTAGTTACCAAGGGCTTTTCCTCGTATAAATCTCTGTGTTCATCATTTATAGTTGTTACTTTGATCGTATTAATTCACATTAACACCAATCCTCACTTACGAATTTGGTTCATTGATCCTTAGCCTGATTTTTAACCAAAACAATTTGGCGCCCACCGTGGGGCATTTGGTGCTTTAATCACAAAAAACCCTTACCTTTATTCGACCCTTAAGACTACTGAAGACGCAAGCCCCCATCATGCCAAAATGCTTAACTTTGGCACTCCGGATTTCCTGGGCCGTAGGTATCCAGAATCCTCTCACCCTCAACAAGGATCCCCGAACCTCTTCCAGAAGAAATACCCTGACCAATACTTACAAGGATCATCTATCGTTCAACAAGGATCATTAGGTTATTTGGCCTTCCAATCCGATCCCTCAGGATTTTACCAAGGATCCTCCACCCACCAACTTCAAGGATCCTTAACTTTTCAACCAGGATCGATCCTTGGGCTTCCAAACAGAATCCATCATCCATCAGCATCCAGAGTCCAACTATCCTTATGGAAAGGAACCTCTGAAGGAACCCCGATCTTGGCCATCGGAGATCCATGAAAGCGACTTCATACCCATGCAAACTACCGCTCCTGCCGGACCAACTGTTGATGCTAAACGGCATACCCCGGGCGCAGCTATGGAGCGAGATCTTTTGATCACACAAGAGGTTACATTTATGATAACCTATTTCTTGGCACTAATCATGGTGGTATGCAGGATACCGGGATCAACCAAACCGTAGCCCGTGAGCTACAAAATGAGAAGTCACCGCCCCCAAAGACAAATCGAAATGGTGTGCCTTTCACGAAGACTTCTGCCATATGACAGAGGATTTCATAGCCTTGAGAAAGGAGATAAGCTACCTCCTCAGCAAGGGTCACCTTAAGGAGCTGTTCAAAAGAAAAAAGCCCAGGAACCAGGATCCTAAACCAGTTCCGGAAAGGGCTGCTCCACCTCCCCCAGACGCTCAAGTTATCAACATGATCTTTAGAGGGTCGGATATATGTGGAACTTTCTATTCGGTTGCAAAGAAGTACGCCAAAGAATGCAAGCTGGAGAATGGTGATTGGCCAATCAAGACTTCTATAACAGCCAAGCAAAGAATTATCTCCTTCGATGAATATGATCGAGTTAATGTCCAGGATCCTCATCATGACGGTTTAGTCATTACTTTGTTTATTTCTAACCAAAATGTACGCAAGATACTTATTGATGGAGGAAGTTCATTTAACAACATACAACTAGAAGTCCTTCGAAGGATGAATATCCCAGAGTCGGAAATTGTTCCATGATCCTCAGTTCTTGTAGGATTTAGTGGGGAAACGAAAACTACATTGGTGGACATCAAACTATCCATATATATAGAGGGAGTAAATTCTATTCAAAAATTTTGTGTTATCGATTCCTTGTCTTGTTGCAATGTTATTCTTGGCAGGCCATGGATACACAAGATGAAGGCGGTCCCCTCCACTTACCATCAATGTGTAAAGCTACCTACCCCGTGGGGAATAGTGAAGATTGAAAGTGATCAGCAAGACGCTAAGGATTTCTACACTTCCTCAATGAAGTCTACAAAAAAGTTGAGGGAAGCATAGCAATTACAGAAAACGAGGAGAAATGTCATGGAGACTAGGGAACAAGACCCTAAGAAAGTGGTCTTGCACCCTGAGGATCCTGACGGCAGAGTCCTAATAGATGTTGAAATACAAGAATCCATTGAGAAAGATCTAGTATCCTTCTTACAACGAAGAAAGTCAACCTTTGCGTGGAAGCACGAAGATATGACAGGTATTTCTAAAGATGTTATAACCCATAAACTTGGAATTGATCCTTCTTTCAGGCCCATTTACCAAAAAAGAAGGAAATTTGCCCCAGAAAGAAATGCGATCATCCAAGAGGAGGTACAGAAACTACTAAAAGAAGGTATGATTAGAGAAGTAAAATATCCAAAATGGTTAGCTAATGTGGTTGTAGTTCAAAAGAAAAACGGAAAGTGGAGGGTATGTGTCGATTTTACTGACTTAAATAAGGCATGTCCTAAGGATCCTTTCCCTCTTCCCCACATTGACTCCATGGTGGATGCTACCGCAGGACATGAAATGTTGACCTTTATGGATGCTTCCTCAGGATTTCAACAAATCCAGTTGGAACCATCTGATCAAGAGGATACAGCGTCTATAACCCCTACGGGCATATATTGTTATATTGTTATGCCATTTGGTCTAAGAAATGCAGGTGCTACATATCAAAGACTAGTCAATATGATGTTCAAGGAACAATTGGGAGATACCATGGAAATCTACATCGATGACATGGTGGTGAAATCAAAGAAGGCGGAGGATCACCGTAAGGATCTGGAAGTAGCATTTGACATCCTCGACAAATACAACATGAAGCTAAACCCTGCTAAATGTGTATTTGGTGTCAAAGCCGGAAAATTCCTAGGATATTTGGTAACCAAAAGGGGGATAGAGGCGAGTCCAGAGCAAATCCAAACCATCTTAAACCTCAAGTCTCCAACAAACGTCAAAGAGGTACAGAGATTAACATGAAGGGTGGCAGCACTTAACAGGTTCATATTTTAATCCTCAGAAAGATGTAAAGATTTTTATGACATCCTGAGGAAAAACAAGAAATTCGAGTGGACAGAGAAACATGAAGCTGCTCTCGCCGCTCTGAAGGACTATTTATCCTCAGCCCCCGCTTTGATGAAACCTATAGATGGAATCATTGAACCTCTATCTAGCCGTCTCCCTCACTGCCTTGAGTGCGGTCTTGGTAAAAAATCACGAAGGTAATCAACATCCCATTTACTATGTAAGTAAAAGTCTCCTCGATGCCGAGTCCAGGTACTCTCACCTAGAAAAACTTATTCTTGCTTTAATTATGGCTTCAACTAAGTTAAGACATTATTTTGAAACGCATACTATTATTGTAAAAACTAATTATCCCATATGCAATGTCCTTAGAAAACCCGAAATGTCGGGTAGAATGGCCAAATGGGCAGTGAAATTAAGTGCATATGATATTCAATATGAGCCTAGAAAGGCAATTAAGTCACAAGCACTAGCAGACTTTGTGGCTGATTTCAGTAGTGACATAGAAGAACAAGCCAATCTTGAAGTTCAACAGCTTGAAGAGACCAAGGATCCTTGGACACTCTTCACTGATGGAGCCTCAAATGTTAAAGGAACAGGATTGGGAATACTACTAAAATCGCCATAGGGGACATAATACCCCATTCCATAGCTTGTGAATTCCAGGCCACTAACAATGAAGCAGAATACGAGGCACTTATTGCAGGTATACAACTAGCCAAAGGTATGAGAATCAGGTATCTTCATATTTTTGTAGATTCATTATTAATTGCTAATCATTTAATGGCTCATATGCGGTCAAAGGTGAGAAATTAATTAAATATTTAGATATAGTAAAGGATCTCGCGGGATCCTTCGATTATTTTACAATTATGTAGGTACCAAGAGAAGAAAATGTTGGGGCCGATGTCTTAGCAAACATGGCTTCAGTATTGAAGCTCCTAGAGAACATAAAAGTCCCTATCATCCACGTCCAATCCCCTGCAATTGAGGAATGCCAAGAAATGAAAATAGGTGGGAGTCAACACACGGATCCTAAGGATCATTCTCTTGATCATTCATCCTGGATCCTTCCGATAATGAAGTATATTCAAGATGGAGAAATCCTAAAAGAAAAGAACACCAAAGCTTTTAAGGCCAAGGTAGCACAATATACTATTGTACATAATATGCTATATAAGAAATCCCTTACAGGTCCATATTTAAGGTGCATCGAAGGGTCCAAGATCCAAGAAGTGCTGAAGGATTTCCAAGAAGGAGATTGTGGCAACCATACAGGGGGCAGAGCATTATTCTCCAGGATTCTAAGAACCGGATACTTCTGGCCTACTATGAAAAAGGATGCTATGGAATACTCCAGGAAGTGTGATGCTTGTCAGAGGCATGGCAACATTCTACATCAACCGGCAGAACCCTTATATCCTATTGTCTCTTCGAGGCCATTCATGAAATGGGGAATGGACATA
Organism: Bidens hawaiensis; assembly: GCF_021521415.1. Taxonomy (NCBI): domain Eukaryota; kingdom Viridiplantae; phylum Streptophyta; class Magnoliopsida; order Asterales; family Asteraceae; genus Bidens; species Bidens hawaiensis. The sequence continues at coordinate 206,066 of NW_027492910.1, forward strand.
ATGGGTAAACTCCCTACGGCTCCAGGGGAAAAGGTTTTCATGTTAGCAATGACAAACTATTTCTCTAAATGAATCGAAGCTGAGGCTTTCCCTCAAGTTAGGGAAAAGGAAGTTATATCCTTTATCAAATGTAACATTATAAGCAGATTTGGAATTCCTTCTGAAATTATATGTGATAATGGTTCCCAATTTATTGGGAAAAGAACTACTAACTTTTGTAACAGCTGGGGAATAAAAATGATCACTTCAACACCAGTCCATCCACAAGTAAATGGCCAAGCAGAATCAAGCAACAAAATCATCATCAACAACCTGAAGAAAAAGCTTGGAGCAAAGAAAGGCAAATGGGCTGTGAAACTACCCTATGTGCTCTGGGCAAATAGGACAACTCCAAAGAATGCCACAGGACAGACGTCGTTCTCATTAGTCTTTGGAGCTGAGGCAGTGATCCCCACTGAAATGCTGTATCCAACAGCCAGAACAAGCATTCGTGATCCTCAGACAAACAACGAGAATCTTATCGAAGATCTAGATACTGTGGAAGATCTTAGAGATCAAGCAAGATTCAGAATGGCCGCCTATCAACAAAAGATAGCCAACGCATACAACAAGAACATCAGAATTAGAAGATTTGAAGTTGGAGATTTAGTTCTTCGAAAGGCGTTCCAAAATACAACCAACCCCGCTGACGGGAAGTTAGCACCGAAATGGGAAGGCCCTTATTTGATTGAAGCCGAAGATGGAAAGGGTACATATCGTTTGATGAATATGGAAGGAGACATGCTCCCAAGGGCTTGGAATGCGATTCATCTAAAAAGGTATTTTTGTTGATTAGGATCCTGGATCCTAGTCATTTACCTCAATCCATTACTTGGTAAAATTTTACTTTATGTTTATATATGTTATGTTAGATTCTTGATTTGTCAAATATGTCAAGTTGTAGAAATGCCGAGTAATATGGCCCTCAAGTGGAAAAAACGGGTTGGCCAACTCTCTCCTAAGTTTAATCGGCCTTGTCGCCAGGTTTATAAGGTTTTCACCTTTATCTCCCGAATTAGGGTTTCTACACCCTCGCCTAGAGCGCACGATTATCCGGGTATGATTGGAGGCTGTGGGACCAGTGCACTATACGTGGCTAACAATTTCATGGCTAAAAATTATATCTTGGATCCTATGAATTACATGGTAGACGTACCATATATACAAGTTAAGGTCAACGCCGGGTTAGGCTTGTCACCGCGTAAATTTGGGCCAACACCAAGGATCGGCTCGTCGCTCGTATTTATTAGGCTTGTCCCCACGTTTCATTGGGCTTGTCCCCACGTTTATTGGGCTTTTCCCCACGATTAATTGGGCTTGTCCCCATGTTTTATTGGGCTTGTCCCCACGATTTGTTGGGCTTGTCCCCAAGATAGTTGGATTTTAATCCAACTTTTCTAACTATTATATTTTCTTTTGATGATTTATTATAACAGGCAAATATCTTAAAGGGAAAACTTCTAAGGATTGAGAATCCTCTATCCTAGTGACACAAGTTATAAAGCAGAAATCAAAAGAGTTATATTATCATAGGCAAGATAAGAAGGTGATCCGGGCTTCACCAGCAAAACGTGGACCATCCACCCGGATCAAACTACGACAAAGTTCATGTAGAAATTTTAAAGACAAAGCCGGTTAAGGCTTCATCCCCCATAAAGCTAAGGATCCCTCCACCCTAACCACCTTTGATAATTGTCTTATGGATCACAGATCCTAAGGATTACCACTACCATTGTCCATACAAACCATCAACAAAAATCATTTAAACTTCATAAAAAATGGGCTCCGGCCTTGTCTTCATATCCATCGTCGCCTATTTGCGCCCTACTCCTTTGCTTCATCCCATCACCTTCACCAGCACCCTTGACCTCCAGAGCATCCTCTTTTGTTCCGCTCATCCCTGCATGTCCATCTCCCTTATCGCCTCCAGCATCCTCACCTTCGTCACCAAACCCAGCCAGTGTCTTCTTCCATAAAGCTACATTCCAGTTAGACCTGTCAAAAGCAGTGCCCTCGGCCTCCATAGCGATCTTGATCCTGGCCGTTACCATCGCTTTGCTATCCCACACTTTGGCATGTTAGGTAACTTCGACCACTTGCTCTTGAGCCCGGATGTCAGCGAGAGCCAGCTTATCCTCCAAGGTGCCCTTTTCAGTCTGCAGCTCCATGATCAGCTTGTCTTTTAAGGATATCTCGGCATGGTACTTGGCGAGTTCCTTCTCTGTGCTGGCCACATTTTCGTCGTATAAGGCCTTGAAGTTAGCCACAGCCTGCAAGATGTTTACAAGTTAAAGACATAACTGCAATGGTTGTGACTAAGGGTAAAGGATCGTTACTTCTGAGAGCTGATTAAAGGTATGCGGGGTACTGTGAATCTCCACGTCAGGATCTCTTTTTCTTTTCATGCTGGCCTTGGAACGGGTAGTCATGGTCTTTGGCGGTGCAAGGCTAGAGCTTTTCATGGGTTTCTTCTTAGTGGAACGGGAGGAGATGAGACTGTCGACATCTTCTAGTTGGAACTGACCTAGCAAGTTCCTGGAAGGCTTGGATGAGGATTTTTGTGCACCTATCCGAAGAAAGATAAGTTTCTTATAGTCTAACGCTTTTCTTTATTTTCATCAATAATCAATGAATCTATTCTAACTTACTTGACATTGTTTCTAACGAGCTGGCGGTCTTCTCGTCTAAATCGTTTACCTCTTCAACAACGGCTTTGAATGTCCTATCAAAAGGATCCAAATACATGAACACCTTTGCCTTTTCAACACCGTCTGGGTCAGTGGCAAGATTTGAGAAGTTGGATACTGCACAAGAAACAACAAACCCACAGTTAGCCAATCAATAATATTAGGATCCTCTATCCTCAGGATCCACTACCCTACCCTTCAGGATCCAGCGAGTTGGTAATAAATTCCCATTTGGAATACTATCTCTTAAAACGAAAAAGAACTGGTTCTTCCAAATTTGATCGTTGTGGGTAGCTTGTTGATCGGTAAAGGCTGAAAGGGTTTGCTTTTGAAGAGAAATCTGCTGGAGCCATGGGTTACGAGGCTGTACAGGTGAGAAAGGGCTGGAAGGTTGAAATTAAGACCCTGTTCTGCAATCAATTTCTCAAGGGTATGCAAAGTCCTCCACATCATCGGCATGGCTTGGATATAGCTAAGACCGGTGAACGAAAAGAAAGTAGATGTAAGGTCGGGAAACGGATATGAGAACCCAGGAAGGAATGGGAGTGCCATGAAGTAGACCCAATTGGAAAAAACGCAATCGCTCTTTAATCGGGAATCATATGATCTAAACACTGTTCCTTCAGGGAAACAGACGGAGATACATTGGATTTCTTCATTGGTGAATTTGCAGATCTCGGAAAATGGATCTTTAAGAAGATGTTGGCTTTGAAGTACGAGACCAATGTCCTTAGGACTCAAACTAAAGGAAGCTTTCTGATTTCTTTTAGGCATTGTGATGAAAGGATGAGGAAAGCAAAAGAAATAACAGAGAAAGAAAGAAGGATACCTGATGGTTATGCCGGAAATACACTTATAATCCGATGAAGAAGGAAGATATAAGGGTTTAAGTCTAATTAGTAGGCGCAATTATATGGTGGCAGGCGACGGTCACATCTACTCTTAATCGACGGTTACTGTGCACTTTTCTCGTGATAAACATTACAGCTGTACCCCATTCACACCTATCATGTTGGGGGCAATTGATGGGACTAGGATCTTTGATCCTCGAAAATCAAGTATTGTTGGCAACTGTTAGCAGGACTAAGGATCCTTAGTGGTTCAAGGATCCTCAACAGTCAATTTCAGTTATATTCTAATCTTTTTTGCAGATAAAACGCGTGCTTACTAGTAATTCCTATTCTTGCAGACGAGATATTTTACCTGGTCTTCCCTTCTCGTCCAAGCTCTTGAACGGTCAAGTTAAAGAAGTAAACGAACGTGGCCGAACTTATAGCTTAGTTAGTTACTAGCCGTTATACTTACTTGTATATATACATTGAGTGATAACTGATTAAAACACAACACTTTTAGCACTGAGAGTTCATAGAAAACACTTGTATTCACGATCGGCTATCATTCCACCATTTGTAACCTTTTCGAGCTCAATATAATTGGTAGTGATAGTTTTCACTACCCGAGGTTTTTGTGCTGGCGGGATACTAGTTACCAAGGGCTTATAAATCTCTGTGTTCATCATTTATAGTTGTTACTTTGATCGTATTAATTCACATTAGCACCAATCCTCGCTTACGAATTTGGTTCATTGATCCTTAGCCTGATTTTTAACCAAAACATATATATATATATATATATATATATATATATATATATATATATATATATATATATATATATATCCAAAGATATACATTCTATACTTGTTCTCTTTCATACATACATTCATACCCATTAATTGTTGTTAAAACAGTTTATTGACGATGGTAATAGCTTGCCGTTACGGACTAAAGTGATTACAAGATGTTAATTGGATCAAACACGTTTTTGGTTGTAGTTTGACAACTGCCAGAATCATCACAGGTTGTCGGCGGCGACTTTTGTCGGGAAAACGGGGTTAAGGGGGGCTGGGTTGGGTTTTAATATTATAATATTATAATGTAAATAAAATTTTCACATTAGGTCCCTGCACTTTGGTATCTCTTTAAAAATATAAATTAAATATTATTTACAATCTAAACCTTGTATTTTCCAATGTTATCAACTTGTTAAAAGTATATATATTTGGATTATTTTCGTATTATACCCGATAGTTTGCAATTTGTTTAGACTTAAAAACCTTATAATCCCGAGGTTTTGCTAATTGAACAAACGAATAAAGAAAATGAGTGATCGATAAACATGAATATTGTATTAATAATAAGCGATGCACAAGAATACATGTAAACCATAAACCGGGTTGTTTTAAGGAATACAAATACAATTACGAATAATAAAATTGACGAATGTCAAATAAAATACATGAAACAAAACTCGAGAATATAATATATATATATATATATATATATAGGATAAGATCTTAAGAGAACCATTAGGAAATTGAGAACTGTGAGAACCATTTTGGTCCACATGTTTAAAGTTCAGGAGTTTTAAAAAAGCGGTGGCATTTTTGTAAATATGAAAAACTGGAAAGGGCAATTTTGAAAGACTCGATTCCATCTAACAAACCTGCAAACCACCATTTTGGTTCATATAGAAGATTCAATTCCAATTCCATCTAACCCTATATACAAAACGAATGAACAAAACAGCCACCGGTCTCCATCGCACCTTCGAGTTAGGTGATACGAACGAACCGTCGCATATCCACCATGTTTTCCGTCACACCACAAGTCTCCCGTCACACCATCGCCGCTGAGTTAGGGCTATCTTCTCCGTCGTACTTTTCAGTTAGGGTTTCGTTGCAGGTTAGTCTCGTCTTCAGTCATTGATTTTGTGAAATTAAGATGTTGTGGTTATTGACTGTTGATTTTGATTTTGATGATTACATAAGTTGTTAGGGCTTTGTTTGCTAGTTAGTCTCGTTTTCAATCATTGTTTTCGTTGCTAATTTAGGGTTAATTATGACTCTCAGATTGCATAAAGTTTGAGTAAGATTTTAGACAATACACTGATTTGAAAAAATATTGAACAAATAGGTTTTTAAACTTGAATAATAGTTAGTTCAGTGAATTGTGTACGCGATGCTAACTTCTTGCAAGAACCGTCTCTAACCACCATTAATAGAAACACAGTTAAATGAGATATAAAAGAGAGTGATGGGATTTAAGTTTTCAATTCTTTTCATTTCAAAATCAATTTGTTAGTTATGTTCATATAGCAACAATACAAATCACAGGCATACATGTTCTTCATTTTACCATTGTTTATTCGATTATAATTCCAACAATCATCTTTGTGACACATAATGGTATGAGTTAAGGAAGCTTTGCATAAATCTTCTACTCGTTCTATTCTTTCGGTGCAAACATGAGCTTCTAATTCATAATTGTTTCCTTAAGTTTGTATACATAATTATGATTATACATATATGTATAATTAACGTAAAAACCTTGCGGTTACATGTTTTAAGTGGGGTGGTACATATATGTATAGTCACTGTATGCTCATCTCTTCGTCTCTATACATAGCCTTTTAATTATGATTATACATATATGTATAATATGATTATACATATATGTATAATTAGCGTTAAAACCTTGTGGTTACATGTTTTAAGCGGGGTGGTACATATATGTATAGTCACTGTATGCTCATCTCTTCGTCTCTATACATAGCCTTTTAATTATGATTATACATATATGTATAATATGATTATACATATATGTATAATTAGTTTAAAAACCTTGCGGTTACATGTTTTAAGTGGGGCGGTACATATATGTATAGTCACTGTATGCTCATCTCTTCGTCTCTATACATAGCATTTTAATTATGATTATACATATATGTATAATTAGCATAAAACCTTGTGGTTACATGTTTTAAGTGGGGTGGTACATATATGTATAGTCAGTGTATGCTCATCTTTTCGTCTCTATACATACATGTATTTACTTGTTTTGTATTACTTATGAACACTTGGAGTTAATGTGTTAAGTTAAATGTATGTATAATATCTGGGTTTTATATGAAATTTGCAGGTTGCCTGCATACGAAAGTATTTACGGGACTCAGTGCATGCACTCAGGAAGATATATGTGGTTGCCCTATGGTTATCTAAATCAAGCATCCATCATAGTAGAGTTTTTAAGGAAGCATATGAGTTTCAAAAGAGTAGAAGAAATAGTTGTTTAAGAAAATGAGACTTTGAGTTCTATACTTATATTACTAACGAACTGTTTATCTTTGCGTTTTGACTTTTTATTATCCCAATGGAACGATTTACCAATAAATGTTGATTGTGAATGTTTGTTATCAATCTTCTTTGTACACTTATATGCATCATGTTGGTATTAAACTGTTACCAAATGTACAGTTAGCTAAATATACATATATGTATAGTTTACTATAATTCATAGTGGGTTTGTATGTTCAATAACTAACAAACAAAATACATCTAATCTATCGTACCGTATGTGTTACGTTTTTTTTTACCAATGCGTATGTATCCCATACACACACAAGTAGCAGTATGATCTAACAAATAATAATTAAAACAAATAATCCATTTAATTTGAAAAAAAAAATAAATTACATGTATAAATAATCTGTAAAAGTATACATATACGTATAATGCATTATTATACATATATGTTTAATATCATTTAAAACCAAAAAATAATACTTCTAATTAAAACATACACTTCTCTTCTCCTTGCTCTATTTATTTTTTCCACAGCCTTTGTTCTATACAATACATGTTAGCCATACCATAAATGCTAGTTGGAAGAACATCTCTACGCCATCTTCGATGAATGTACTTCACACGAACCTTCTATATGTTGTGATGTCTAAACAGTGTACACACAAAACGCAAGCTGACAAAGATACCCAATGTGCGTGAATTTCATTCGCACATAAAATAAAGAGTAGCCTGGAAATAAAAAAAATAAATCTATCATTAATGCGAAGTCAAATTATCAAATATATTCCATCCATTTCCTCTCAAGTTACAATTTAACACAAAAGAAATCTATACTGCTAGCATTAATGTTACGCAGTTAACAAAGTGATTATACATATATGGACAATTAAACGATGATTACATATATATATATGTACAATTAAGCAATGGTTATATATATGTGTGTGTGTGTGTGTGTGTGTATAATATTACTGTACATATATGTATAATCTATATAAATACATTGTACATACATGTTTTAAGTTGTAATGCTACATATATGAATAAGTAGTATGAATTAAACAGATGTATATCATTGCATGTGTAGCATTAAAAATATGCATATATCTACAAAATGCAATATTATTATACATATATGTACGTTAAACATATACATAAATACCTTCCACATACATACTTAAAGTACTAATGATACAAACATGAATAATTAGTGTATTTTCATCTATGTTCTTAGGTTTTCTGAGATGTATTGAATTAAGCATATACGTGTGATTAGTACATGCATTTATTTAAATATACATATATCTGTTATTATACATATATGTATAATCAGTGTATGCCCATACATATATATACAATATTATTATACATCAAAATTTTCAAAGATGGTCAAAATGTGGACAGGAAATGAAATTTCACATAAAACTAAACAACCAAATTTAACTATGAACCTCTCAAATTCAACCTAAAATCATTTTTAAGCATTCAGTTCTCGTTGTTATATTTCCTATTTAGGTGTTAGCAGAAGTAATGCTGACCGAAATTTAACCAAAATGAAACCGAAATGTTGCATAAGGTTGGTGTTCAGGTCCCGTATATACGCACTCATGGGTTCAAGTTGGTTCTGAGGCCTGGACAGATAAAAACCGAAAAACAAAGACACCCAAAATTAAATCAAGATTTTTTTAAAACTCATACAAACATTTGGTCGAGCATCTGGTGTGCATGTATTTACGACAATGAAAAAAGGTTAAATTTGTTCAATTCAATCCCATAATCAAACAACATTCAATAAACATCGATTAGGATACAAATTAAGCATGTGTACAATATCAAATTGATGTTAGGATAACTAATTAGAGAACTAGTGCTAGGTATGCCTTGAATCTGGTAGTTCCAGTAATTGCAAATTACATGACTAACTTCAAATAAAATTTGTAACCTAAGTTCAACAGATTGAATGAACAAACCTTAACAACTCCAGTTTGAAGGCTCGATTGTTCTCTGAATCAGATTTTAAGCTGCAATCGTCCTCTCTCGAATTTTAAGCTCCGAACATTCAAGAAATAGGATGCGTGCTGATCGTTGTCTGATCGTTCTCTGACTCTGATTTGAAATCATATAGTTCTCTAAATTGATTTGATGTTCTGGTCATTCTCTAAATTGGAATTGATGATGAGATACTCAACGTTCCAAGTATATTTCGATGTGTAAATTCCTTTTCTGTCCTTCTAATAGAATTTTAAAACTCCAATTTAAAAAAATAAATTAGAGATTCTTAAAATTCTCAGTTTCAAAATGATTCTCACATGATCTCAATCATATATATATATATATATATATATATAATATACAAAAAACCGAAAATTCGAAATAGGTCACGTTTTTAGGTTTTAAAACTAACAAACGTTACAACCAAGTTTAACAACTTAGAACGGTTTTGCACTGATGTTTATATGGCATTAATAAATAGATTGCGTTTGACCGTTAAGTTTTGCTTTACGTGGCTTCTCGAGAATTCACTCATGTGTCAGATTCCTAATTTTACTACATGCCCAAATTTAAAGATCATAACCCACATTTTATACTTTCGTTATCCTTACACCTTGTGGTTTATTATTATTCCTGTTCTTTTTGCTACTTTAACTTTTAATATTTGTCTATGTAGACATCTTGAGAACAATCAGTTGAGTGGTGACTTGCCCTTTTCATTAGTAGACCAATCTAATTTAAGCCGACTATCTATACTATATATATACTATATATAATGCATGAGAAAAATACAAATTAAGACACTTGATTTTAAGAGTTTTACATATTTTAATGTATAATATACATGTATGAAAAAGAGTAAACGTGTATTTTAAACATAATTCAACCAACTTACAAGTTTAACCTTCATCTTTAACCATATTATATTTTTTATTTTAATTTCAAACCAACCACCCTTTACGACTTTTAAAAGACTATAACCTTTTCATACGTTAGTGTTTTTGTACAAAAATTGCACCATAAAAACGAGATTTTTATACTCTTTAATTTGAGTATAATATTATTATAGTTTTGTCAATTTAAAAAAAAATTGATATGTTACCTAAAGGTATTCAATGTCAGTTTTGATATTTTTAAGTTAAACATATGAGCTCAACCGTTAGTAACAAATTTTTTATTATCGAAAATTAAAACTGAACAATTGAAAATTGAAACGAAACCATTACTAACGGTTTGTTTCTTGTTTGGTTTCACAATTTAAGCTTCACAATAAATTAGTTTAAGGTAATTATAATCTAATTGCACCATCAATTATAACTAAACACCAACAACATATGATACTTATTAGGATCATAATATAAATATTGAAAATGTTTGCCACATAAATGATAAACTTTAATGGAAGACGCAACAAAAACATATATTACAAAACAAATATATTAGAATTAGGTTAATTTAAAAATGTAATAGTCAAGTTCACTTGTGTTAAAAAAAGACTTTGTTCAAGTTTTATTTTAACTATATCTAATACATGTATATGATTGGGATCATGAGAGAACCATTTTGGAATTAATAACTTTGAGAACCATTTTGGATTAAAAAAAACTCTTTTTAAGAAAAATAAAAAAAAACTATAAAACAAAAAAAACGAGAAAATAAAAAAAAAAACCAAAAATTTTTATCTTTCATCCTGGTTTCATAAAAAATAAAAAGAATTAAAAAGAATATTTGTTTATCAAAATTATACATATATGTACAATATGTATTTTTTTTAATTTTATACATGTTATTCTTTATACACATATGTACAATAAGATAAATGATACATTATGTAAACCAAGATTAAATAAAATATACATATGTGTATAGTTAGGTTTTTTTTAATTAAACCTGGATGAAAAATCAAAATTTTTGGTCTTTTTACTTTTTTAAAATTTTCGTTTTTTTTCGCTTTATAATTTTTTAAGGGTTTTTTTTATGGCACAAAATGGGTCTCAAAGATCTCAATTTCAAAAAATTCTCTTAGGATTCTCACCCTATATACGTATGTATCTAATATGGACGGTTTCATATGGACGGCTTTCGTTATAAATTGCAAACTAAACCGTTCACTACATTTTGAAAATTTTGAAAACGACCAACCGACTGAAAGTAAACGATAAAAATCAACTGTGAAACCAAAATACGACCACGGTTTCAAAATTTTAAACCAAACCATAAACACCCATAATTGTTGCGTGATTACCCAGGCATGTTTTCAAATACCCAATGCATCGCGCGGGCACCCGCCTAGTAAGTATATAAGTATGTTACCACAATGATTTATTTATTTACAGTTTCCTTTGCAGGGCCAATAAATATAGTAATCTGGACCGTGTATATATGTGCAGCAAAATAGAATTGATTTCATAGTTATTTACATTTATTTATTTACAGTTTCCTTTGCAGGGCCAAGAAGTTAAAAGAGTTTGACTCACATAGTTAAAGCTTCAAATCATATGCATCTCTTTACTAGGGCTTTTATTATTGCTTTCATTATCTTGATTTATGATTTTTTTTTTTTTTTTGCATGTAACATTTATAAAGTGCATACATACGTGACGTATGATATATATGGATCTTTAAATTCTGTAGCAAATAATATTGAAAATACTAAAGTGGATATTATTCTAATACAATTATTATTATTATTATTTTGTATGTTGGATTGGACCGAGAAGAATCTAGGTTGAACTTAAAACTTACGCTGTGATGCACACGTGCTAGTGGACCAGGAGCCAAGTGGGCTGCAATTAGCTTTGAGAGAAGTCTGGGTGAAGTTCAGCTGAGTTGCAAGGATATGAAACAAGTCTTGCACGAAAATATTTTGGCAGACTTAGTATTCATCACCATTATTGGTTATTCTCTTGGCGATTTCGTCTCGAAGAGTTTGGATTTTATACCTTGTTCAAATTCTGTTTTGTAGAGGTTTTAGTGATTCAAATAATAAAGTTAATGAATTGCTTTGTATGTTCTATATTCGAAGTAATCTATACTATACTGTTCTTGCTTGATTTCACATTGAAATCAATGTATTTTGTATCTATTTATTGTTTGGAATAAAAACAGATCTTGACCTGTGTTAGTGACATTGTTTACTTGAATACACATATCCCTGCTCCCATATAGAATTTGCTGCCACTTTTGCTTTTAAATATTAAGCCAACTAATGAACTTTTGAAAAGAGTCTCTATTGGCCACAAAAAAATCCTTACCTAATAACTAGACTTGTGTAGTTACATTTTCCTTTGATTAATGCTCATTTGGTTCCCGTGAAGAATCTCAAGCTCTCATACATGGCTAGGATACATTAAATGTGGAAAATTACTATAGTAGATCCTTACCCAACCCCAAACAAATGGTAATGGTTAAACAACCCATTCAAAATTACAAAAAAGAAATAAACAAAAATTATAAGATCAGTTCGCTTATGACTTATTTAAACCATTTATTACAACCCACAAACTCATTTGAATCTTTAAAAATGTCATGTTTATGTTACACTCAAAAGGTAGAGGTTGGTAACATTTTTAATTATCGTTGGACAAATTTGCTTGCTTTCCCACAATGTTAATGTGTTAATGGTTGTAACACCCTAATTCGGAACTGGCTGACGTGTCACCTTTACAGATATCAAAACATAACTCATAAAAGCCTAAGTCAAATTTAATTCCATCAAATAACCGAAAACATTTATAGTCTTCTAAAATCTTGAACTTTATTACTCTCTCTCACCACTAATTCCCCTGATTTCCCAGATCACATGTCAACAAATAAGAAAAACACAACAAAGAAAATACGTCTGAGTCAAAAATTTGCCCAGTAACAGAAAGAACAATAGTAAATGTAAAGACGGACATACAGAAAACACCACATATACTGAACTGAAGAAAGGACTGAATTGACACCAAAACTAATACGAACACAAACTCGAAATCTACACCGAAACAGAACCAAATACTTTACATAACCAAAACCGTAATCCGACGCTCGATCATAACGTAATCAGATGCATATATATATATATATATATATATATATATATATATATATATATATAAACATATCAGAAACTGAAGCATATACAGATACTAAACTACACGACCGCGATGTAATAATAATAAATAGGTCGTGTCACACAGAAGCACCCAGAGCCAGAAACAGAGGGGTACACAGCTAGCTAGTCCATGCACCTACAAGATGGTACGTGTGGCGTACACCCCCAGAAATCAGAAGTCAGAAATCAGAACAAAACTAGGATCGATCCATACGTCCCTAAGTGGCCCTAATACACAAGTACTAGTTAGAGACGCCGTGAGCTTTAATTACGCACTGTCACGACAAGTGCCATGTCGTTGACGCCCCAACGACAAGTCAGAAAATGCTCAGGTAACAGACTACTAAAGCTAAAAGCATATAATTATATATGTTCAAACAGGAACATGTAACAAAGAGTACAAAATATATGATCTATTGCATGCTACAAAAATATATTATATAAAATAACTAAACTCAAAATGTAATCGACGCATAATGAAAATCTGTACTACAAAGTAACGGATAAGAGTTAATACTAAAAGTGAACGAAAACAGAAACCGTACTACGAAGTAACGGAATTTTATTAATACTAAGAGGAAACAAAAACAGAATCCGTACCTTAATCATTAAGCAAAAGTAACCAAGTTGGCTTGTCTTCAACAATTATGAGAACCTACGGTTTATTTACATTTTTATTATTTAGATACACAAACTTAATTTACGTGGGTTGATTCGTTGATTTCCCTCGACAAACACCCTTTTTAAATTCACGATTAATAGTTAAAATCTAATTGTCAGCTTCTTGTTTTAGTATTCAAAATGTTAGTTTTTAAAAATCATAAGTGTTCATATAGAATTCTTACGTTGCCAATCTTTACCCATCCATTATAATATTATTATTATAATAAAGGAACATAAGTATAGTAAAATAACTTCCATAATTATTAAAATCAGCAAAACTCTTTTTATTTGATCAAACATTATTATAGATATATTAATATTGCACTTCATATAAAATACTTTACTAATGCATAGTTGATGCCAAATAGCACATGATTATGATGTGTATCAAATCAAAACATATCAAACTCTTATTGTATTGAAACTTACTATCTGCATGGTTATTTTCTATGTAAATCCAATCTCAATTAATTAGTTTGTTAGTCGCCGTAAGAAATCAACGATTATAGGCGCCATATTCAAACACTTAAAACATATATGGACTCCAAGAAAGGATCGGAGGATTACCTAAGTAGCCAACCAAAGTCGGTGATGCACGGACTTGAACGTTGGTGACCAGAAGAAACATGACGTCGGTTTCTCTAAACATAACAAATCAAAGGCAGAAACTTGAACGGTGGTGGTACACGATACGTGATGGTGATGGCGCACATCGTCGGGATTTGAACTAATATGTGAAACAACTCAGATTGCTAGCAGGTCAGAGGTTATATACCGTCGGTTCGTGGCGGTTATCGGCACTGGAGTTGCCGGCGGCCAACTTGTAGCAGGCCGAGTCGTCACATGCGGAGAGGTAGGAGAAGTGAGAGTATGCAGTAGGGTTTGACGGAGTTTATTTGCAGATTCGTCGCGATCAAGAACGAAGGCTTCGGAGCTCCACATAGTCCGGCAATTTGTTACCGTAGATGATGGCAAAGGATAAAAGAAACGTGGGACCCTATAATGCTATTTGTTTGGCATATTTTATTTTATAAATTTTAGAATATGTTCATTTATATTACTTAACTAACAAATGATAATATTAGCATTCAAATACAAACTCTATTAACCATTGAGATTATAACTATAATCTTATAATTATTATTATCTCACAAATAAACTACATGTATAATTATGAAATCTAGAGATTTTAATTATTATCTTATATAAAATTTTGGGTTATTATAATGGTAATGTAGATACACAGGTTAAGATCGTGGGCGGTTTTTTTTTTTACTAAGATTTAATTTTGATGTCTTATAACTTAACTAAAAAAAATTTGCATAGTCTCCACACCCTTGATAACTCCTTTCTTAATAATAATAATAATAATAATAATAATAATTCCTTAATAGTAATAACAATAATAATAATAACCAAGTTACATCATTGTTCGTTGTTCTGCATGCATATTATTGCATAGAGTGATTTCATGTGGTAATCTAAATGACTTAAACAACATACGAAACCTGTTTAATGATAAAAGAAAGCTAGGGAAGATGGCGGACCATGTTCTAAAATGTGAGTATCTTGTACGACAACTATATCAAGCACTAGCGATATTTGCAATTTGTGTTCAAGAATGACAGAATATGATACCTGCAATTGTTGATGTGGTCACCGCTCTTAATTACTTGGTGTCACAACAGTATGATCCATCAACTAATCCTATTCAAGCTTCTAGAAGGTCATCTCGTGCTCAACGGTCTATTGATGATAATGAAAGGAAACCGACGTGTAAACGTTGACGGGTAGTTTAATGTGTTGTCAATACGAAAGGGCGCTCGGTGATGTTTTTGGCATCATGACGAAGTCGGTAACTAAAAGATTTGACATTATTTTTTTGGTTTAAGATAGAAAACTTTAGAAGCCCGACATCATTAATGACATATTTTCCTTACCTTTTTGTTAAAAATAAAGTTTCATAATAACTTATCAACATTTATTCACTTTATTACCTTGCATGATAGTTATGATTTACGATTAAATTATTACATGAAGTATAATGCATATTTGAGAAAAACAAGCATCGTCTACCAATTGCAACATGCTCCTATAGTTTGTATGACAACAAATATAATTAACGGATGTCAACAAATTTGGTGTTTGCTTTCAAAAAAATAAGGGACAAGATATGAAGTAATGTTTGTATAATATAATATATAAAATTAGATCTTAGAATTATGTTGAATTACATGTAAATATATTACTTTAGTACCATAAGGAACTAAACAGTTACTATCTGAATCCTCGTTGCATCGCGGTCGTACCGCAAACCAAACTCATATTGATCGAATTCCCATTGTGTTCCCGCTGTAACACGTGGGCTCACCGCAATCCTCATACTAGTATACTTTTATGAGTGAAAAAACACACTATATTTGTAAAGAGCTAGATTTTTGTTATGAATATCACATCCAAATTTCGACAAAAGAACTAAACAAACAATTTATTTATATTTTTCAAAAAAAGTCAAGAATTACATGCTATTTGATGTGTGTCTAATAACCCTATAATAATGACCCTCACAACTAATTTTTAAAAACGAAAATCCTAAAACCACACACAACCGGCAAGTGTACCGATCGCAAGTAGTATAGACCTAGGAAGTCCGAGTATCGAACACGTGGACACGTAAGACGCTAACGATTACTAACCCTAGACAAGACCTACCTTAGAATAATATTTAATTGATTTTTGATTTTTAATTACTTAACTGAACTAACTAGACTGACTGACAAAACTTACCAAAAATAGAAAAACTTAACGGAAAACTAACTGAGTTGACTTCGGATGGAGAAAAACGTCTACCTAGGTCTGAATCAAATTGTAGGCCTAACAAGCTAATGGATTGGATGACTTATAGACACCGGTACCTAAAGATGAAACGACTAAGGATCGCTCGGGCTCACTGGATTACCTCTCGATCTCACACAACAAACTCTAACTACTCAAAATTGGCTAAAACGACCTAACCGGGAAACAATTGCTAACGTGTTCTAATGAAGGATCACCTCTCGGTCTCACCAACACTCAACCCTAATGGCAATGAATACTACACAACCAAGGATAGAGGAACAATTCAACTTAAACCAAAATAGATCAACTAGTCACTCAAAATTCCTAAACCTAACAAGAAACGAACTCGCTCTCGCGCAATCCTTATTCTAGCATGCAAAGGCAATGAGACAACCCTAACTTCCTATCACCTCTCGGTCTCAAAGAAGGTGCCTAACCGCTGTACTTTAATCAAATAATCATGCAACAAAACCCTACGGTTGTTCCTACCGCAAACAAACCCTAAACACAAAGTCTAGAATCAAACAATGTACCGATCAATCAATACAAAACTAATCAATCAACACACGGGGTTTATGCAATGAATCACCAAAATTTCCAGCCTTTAAACATAACCTATTTCATGTCTAAATCAAACTTTACAATAGCAATTCAAGTCTATCAATCCAACAATCCATAAAACCTATCAAAACCTAACAAGAACCATCATTCCTAGGTAGAACTAACAAGATTAGCCGAGCATTATATTTGGACAGCAGCAAACATTGAATAAAACCATTAATAAACTCATACCAATCATCTTAACAATTGTCCAACGATCAACAATAATCATAAACACTTCAATCTCTAACACAATTGCAAAAAATTATTAACAATTAAGCAAGAAACTAAAAGTGTATGAACAATCAAAAAGATGTAAGGATATGGATGATCCCGAGGCTTGGTTCTTGCTTGTTCTTCTTCCCCTAGCCGCCACAAGTCCAAACCCTAGCTCCACAAAACTTTTTTCTCTTTTCTTCCTTGCTGGAAATCCCGATCAAAACTAATGCTGCTCCTTAGGGTTTTTATTTTTTTTATATAATATAATATAATATGGTCTTAGGCCTCCATGATGCATACGGGTCGGGCCTTGAGCTTTGTCTTGAACTTGTATGCGTAAAAGGCTCGTAAAATGCTCGAAAAGTCCCGGTTTTCTTCTTTCTTTCACCCAAAACCTACAAGATTAATAAATGTATGTAAAACCTATCTAAAACGAGTTAAAACATATAAAATATAATATAATACGTAGATAAAACGTGCGAAAAATACGAGTGTTTTACAACACATCACTATTTATGAAAAAATTAAATTATGTGTTAAATGAGTTATTGAATAATATAATGCGTCCATATTAGCCCAAGCCCGCTTAGGGCATCACCTCTATTTGGCTAAAAATAGATTGGCCATAACTTTCTTTAGAAAACCTAAACTTGTAAAAAGTTTACAGATTGCCGGAAATAACTAATCATCAAACAGAGGGCACTAAGAAATTGGTCGATCATGGTTTAGTTTGGTTTCATTCACTTCATAACTGACCTAACCTTTTCTTTCGTTAGGTGGTTCACCAGGATATATTATGTGCACATGACAAAAAGACAACTGAATCAAACAAAAATGAAGTAATGTCCTAGCATTAAAAGATTGCTCATGTCGTCAATTCAAGCAATCTTTACCGGACTTTACTAAAATAAAGTTCATAATTAAATTTTCAAGAGTTCATATTTTGCATGATTAAAATGTCTAGATCAAAAGGTTTATGATAGTTCATAATAGTACCTTTTCTCTTACGCAATAAACTTAAAACAACACATTTCCCAAACTACGTCCTTTTCAGAAGAAGGAAAAAAAAGAAAAAAATAATAACCAAAACCTTTAGAAATTACTATGAGAAATACTCTCAGTTCATTCTTTTACATATTTTATATTTAAATGCGCATATATGGAAGAGTCGTTGATTTAACAATATCTAAGTGTGTAAAATTATTGGATGTGGTAATATGAGTGGGTTGGGTTGAATTTGGGTGATGGGTTAGAATGAGTTTGGGTCAGGATGAGTTTTTAAAACAGAGGGTTATGATGAGTATGGATCAAGATGGATAAATTTAATCCATCTTGACCAAAGTAAAGGTTAAAATGCAAAGTGTTTCAAAAACCACTCAAAAAATATTCAAAAAAATTTAATAAAAAATTAATAACTCAAAATATAAATCAAAAACGCAAAAAGTAAAATAAATAACATGTCTCCCCCGTTGTCCTCATTCATTAAAAAAAACTCAGTTTTGTCTCAGTTCAGGTTCGGTTTTTTTGGGTTCATTTTTGTTTTTGTTCATTTCGGTTTCTATTCGGTTTCAATGTTTTTGGTTTTTGTTCGGATTTGATTTCTCGGTTTTATTCGGTTTGGAATGGATATGGGTCAGATGGGTAAAGTTAACGCATCTTGAACTAAGTGAAGGTTAAAATATAAAGGGTTTCAAAAACCACTCAAAAAAATATTCAAAAAATTAATAAAAAAATAATAACTCAAAATATAAATCGAAAACGCAAAAAGTAAAATAACTAAAATGTTTCCCCCATCTTCCTTGTTCATTAAAAGAAAAAAAACCCGGTTTTGTCTCGGTTTAGGTTTGGTTTTTTTATTTCGCTTCGGTTTTTCTTTTTTCATTTTGGTCGGTTTCGGTATATGTTCGATTTCAATTATTTTGGTTTCGATTTCTCGATTTCTATTCAGTTCCGTGGATTTTGTTTGAAATAAAATTGGATAAACCTTGTTTTAGTCTATTGTAACCCATAAAGAAACCCATTCTAACCTATAACCAAAAATCACTAGCATTTTCTTAACCCATCTTTAATCCATCCTAACCTATTTCAATTTTTAAAGTTATCCAAATTAACCCGAAACAACCCATTTGGGTTTGTTTTGCCACCCTTAAAAATTATGCACCTCCCTAAAAAGGTCGAGGAAAAAGTCAGGGCTTAGAGCATTCTCATCCAACCCGTTATATTATGTGAGGGGTGTTTCTATAATTAGAGAGTGATTCAGGGTGTTGTGAGTGAAGAGCTTTTATATTTTAGAAAAATTAGTGATTTTTCTGTATATTTGAAAAGTTACTATTCATCCCCTATAATTTTTTAATATATTTTGAAAGTGCTTGTGAGTGAATAAAAGAGAAAAGGTAATGATAAAATGTATAAAAAATATTATTTAATTGAAATAGAGAGAGAAAATAAAATAAGTTTTAGTGTAATTTTTGGTTTGGAGATAGAGGATGGGATGAGAATGCTATTTATACCCTATGATGGACTGAACTATAGTATATTAAATGGATGCTCAAATACACACAAGTACACAAATATATATATATATATATATATATATATATATATATATATATATGTGTGTGTGTGTGTGTGTGTGATGATTTTTAATGTGGTTTGTGAAGATTCATTGGGGTAGAATTGACGTGGAGCTAACGTGAAGGTTTGTTTGTGAGGGTGCTCAAAATAATTATTATTTTTAATTTTTACATCAATAATTGTTAACATTGTGTGTTCCCTAGGTTTCATCTTTAAAGTTATTAAATGATTGTTCATTAGGCTTAAGGACACCCACAGACGACGTTCTTCTTTAAATCTAAAAGAGTTAGGTCATGGTGTATTTGTTAAAAATGGAAGACATGAAAATTTAAAAATGGATTAAACTACTTTTCACTTGTGTTAAATTTGTTAAAATGGGAACATGGATTATGTTTTTCACGAGTTAAAAGGCGAAGAGCAATATATAAATTAACAATTAATATAGGTGAGATGGAGTTAAAAGGATTAAACAATTTTCTTTGAAGTGAAATAGAGTGAAAAAGAGAAAAATAATAAGTTATGTGGTGCTTATGTTGAGTTAAGGGGTTAGAGCATACCCATGGCCTTATTATGCCTATTTATACTAGGGGTGTTCAAAGTCAGACATCAAAAGGTTTCGGATAGTCCTCACAATCCGAATCCATATCCAAATTTTCGGATATCCGTTTGAATAGTGAAATGGGTATCCGGGGAAAAAGAAAAGAAAAAACAAACTGTAACAATAACGATTAACATTAAGATATTATTAACAATTGATTTGCTAAAAAAATGATAATAATCGATCTAACAAATCCATAACAAACTAACAAATCTTCAACATTTTACCGGTGACTCGGTTTCATGGTCTGTGGAACCAGACAACCTTTGAATCGTTCTAACCGAATGTTAAATCGGCGCCAGTGTCGATATGCATATCTGCTCCAGTATCGAATGGTGAATCGATTGCCAAAATCGAGTGCCAAAGTAAGATAGAAGATGCGTCGAACAATAACCACAGTTGCGTGCGAAGGTTAGTTACCATTGGTGAAGGAATGAATGGCGGTTTGGAAGGTTGAAGACGGCAGCATGAATGAAAGAACTGATGTTAATGTTAGGGTGTCTAAAATGGGAAATGAGAGGAGTGAGAAGAATGTGCGGTCACACAAAAAAAAAAATTTTTTTAAATTAATAAAAGAAATTATAACTCAAAATATAAATAAAAAACAACAAAAATTAAAAAAACAATAGTGTTTCCCTCGTCATCCTCGTTCCAAAAAAAACCGCCGAAAAGACGCAATGTAGAGACGAAAGACACGATGACGAAAATGAACAAAAGACACAATTATAACTAAAAAAAGACACAATAGATCACAAAATATAGCACAATACCGAACAAAATATAATACAATGTTGAGTAATATAACACAATATTAAGAAAAAAAGATACAATGTCAAAGACGAAAATAAATACAAACACAATGATAAACAAAAAGACACAATGATCTTTTACCTCAACATTGTGTTTTTTTTTAAGAACGAGAAAGACGATGGAAACATTTTTAGGTTTTTACTTTTTTTTTATTAAATTTTGAGTTCTGATTTTTAATTTAATTTTTTTAACTTTTTAAGGGTTTTTTTGTGTGGCTATAAATTCTTCTCATCCTTTTCATTTTTGTCTCCCTTTTTAAAGTAACTTGACCCTTCTACAAAATATATGTTTATATATATATATTAAATAATTAAAAATGCTAAATTTAATATTTCGGATAGTTCGGATACCCGAACTATCCGAAAAATCCTAGAATTGCTATCCAAATCCGAATTTGAAATTCCAGATAGTTCGGATACGGATATTCGGATAATCCGGATACGAATTCGGATTCTTTTGAACACCCCTAATCTATGCACTTCCAATTTTCAATTTACACTTTTTTAATTACTATATATGAGGATCCTCACTAATATAGTCCCAAAGTGATATTAATTTCTAAACACAACAAAAATACAAGGGCACAATGAATTATTCACTCGAACTAATTGTGTTTACTCTTTCAATATTGTTATTCTTCTATGTCATATTTAGTCATCGAACCAAGTGGAAATCAACGGAAAGTGAAGCTCCTGAAGCAGCTGGTGCATTGCCAATTATAGGACACCTCCACCAGCTAATTGGTGACAAACTTCTTCACCTTAAACTAGGTGCCATGGCCGATAAATATGGGCCTGCCTTCAACATTCGTCTAGGAAGCCGCTGTGCATTCGTTGTTAGCAGTTGGGAAGTAGCAAAAGAATGCTTCACTGTTAAGTGTTAATGACAAAGCATTATCTTCCAGACCAAGCACGGCTGCAGTTAAGCACATGAGTTACGAAAGTAAGATGCTTACGTTTTCTCCTTACGGACCCTATTGGCGTGAAATAAGAAAAATTGTCCTCGTTGAGTTCCTCTCCAACCACAAGATGCAGAAAGATGTCCCTTCATCGGAGATTAATTTTGGAATTAACGAGCTCCATAGGCGATGGAAAGAAAACTCACAACGGCCTGTGGTTGTGGAACTATATAAATGGTTAGACCATCTAACGTTAAACATAACTGTGATGATGGTGGCTGGGAAGCGATATTTTGGTATTGGAAAAGATGATCATGAGGCGGAAAGGTGCCACAAAGCCATCCTGGATTTCTTTAGGTTGAGTGGTGTCTTTGTGGTGTCTGACGTGATACCTTTTCTTAGGGGGTTAGATTTACAAGGATATGAAAAGCAGATGAAGAGCACGGCAAAGGATTTTGATGTTGTGCTCGGGGGGTGGCTAGATGATCATCGAAAAAAGAGGGAATTAGATTTACAACAAAATAAAGACCATGTAAATGATTTTATCGATGCAATGTTATCGCTTGAAGATGAAGGGAAACTCTCCAGTATCGACCATGATCCTGATACTGTCATCAAGTCTACATGTTTAGTAAGTTTAATTTATATATTTTTGTATATACAACCAAGAATACGCTAATAACTACGAGAGGTAAACAATGCATTTATGTGTCGTGCTTTAATTATATATCTTCCACTATGTGCAAGTGCCTTATATAGTTCTCAAGTTAAAAAATAAACTTGGCTCTGCATATATGTGTATGCACGTGAATTAAGCATTGAGAACTAAGTTTTATTTACATTAACTTTTGATAGTTATAGCCTTTAAATTGTTTGTTATTCTATAGACCTTGATTCTTGGAGCCGCCGATGCAACCTCTGTGACTCTAACTTGGGCCATCTCTTTATTGTTAAACCATCCCGATGTTATCAAGAAATTGCAACATGAATTAGATGAACATTGAAGAAACACTAAGTGACCCGGTACAGATTATAGATAATCTGGGGGTTAAGTAATGTTTCCCACGAATGAGGTCTAGCTGAGAAGGCTGTTCTTCAGGAGACCTGCAAAACAAACACCGTAAGCTCGTCACTGAGAAGGGGGGGGTTCCTCCTTGTGACCACCCTCCGGCGTGAGAATCAGACTAGGTTGCTCTGAATATAAGTGTATATTAAGAGATTGCTAGATAACTGGATAGCAGATGATCTTACCATTCCAAGATGTTGGAGTATTTATAGCCGAAGGTAGGTTTTCTAGAAGGTACAGCCGGCTGAATAGTATTCCTGTTCAACCAACAGTGGACTATGCACAGGCCATACTGGTTGGTGGGTAGGTTACGGCCAACAGTAACAAAGTCGGCTGCACTATTCCACCAACTGTAGATTATGCACGTCCTACTTACTGTGGATTGTACGCAGGCCATGCTGGTTGGTGAATAGGTTACGGCCAACAGTAACACTATTCCACTAACTGTAGGCCGCGCATGCTCCTCAGTAAGGGTTGGTGAGTAGGCAGCGGCTAATAGTGAAACAGTACTAGAGGGTGCTCCTCCTCGTCCTGTTGTCGATGAGCTGTCACCCTGTGATTGGCTCATGGGCTGTTCTGGTCAGATCGTCTGTCCTATCCATACTTCTGTAGGTATGGTACAAGAGATCTTTCAGAATCAGACTGGCTCATTTAGGCGGGATTGTTCCCGCCTTGCTCATCCCTTCATGTGACTACTGAAGTAGCTAATGTCTTGTGCGTGTAGCCCTGCTGTCTGCGGGTAGCCTTTCCTGATGGCTTGTATCCGCAACTGCGGGAACAGGCGGGGTACTTCACCATTGGGAGGCTTTCCCTGCGTGTTCAGCTTGTGTACTGCGCGTAAGATCCTATGAGCATGGTGGGTCCTGCGGGAGCAGATGGCCTTTGCGCAGACGTCCCTGCTCCAGGTGAGTCTTGCGGGACCAACTGGTCTCTGCTGGGACCTACCTCTTCAAACATGTTGGTAAAGACAGGCAAGTTTATGAATCTGACATAAAAAAGCTTGTGTTTCTTCAATCTGTAATCAAGGAAAGTATGCGCCTTTGTCCGCCGGGCCCTCTTCTAGTACCACGGGAGGCCCAAGAAGACTGTACAGTTGCAGGGTACAAAGTTAAAGCTGGGACTCAAGTAATCATTAATGCTTGGAAGTTACAAAGGGATGCGAGTATTTGGAATGATCCTAGTAAATATCAACCAGAAAGGTTTATGGGTTTAAACCATAAAGACCTCGACTTGACACGAAAACAATATTTCCTTATTCCATTTGGGTTAGGTCGTCGATCTTGCCCAGCGGCCGCATTTTCACTTGGCGTGCTTAATCTGACGTTGGCTCGTCTTGTTCATTCTTTTGACTTGGTTCCACCTGGAGATCTTCCGGTGGATATGACCGAAGGCCCAGGATTAAGTACTCCGAAGAAGAAGCCTTTAGAGGTCCTTTTAACCCCAAGGCTACCATCCAATGTTTATGGTTGCTCAATTTAAAATATAATACAAAGCTTGATGTTACTAATAAGATGCATGCATAACTTGAAATTATTAAGACTAGATTTCTTGTGACCTGACAAGATTTTTATGTATTTTACTGCACTTGTTTTTACGAAATAATTTTACTGCACTTGTTTTTCTGAACGATATTCCAATTTATTACTCATGACACCATAAAACCGGCACATTAGAGAATTGAAACCCTTAACCTTTAGATTATGCGTCATTACCATGAGGATGTCCTTCATGGTTTGATAAGAGTGGGAGGAGTACGTGGCTCCACCCCAACAATCACCTTAAAAAACGCGTAAGCTTGTGTATACCTAGCAAATTATAGCACCAAGGGATTAACTTAAAGCACCCCGGCTTTAAGCGAAATACGTCCGGATGCAACGTACAGATTACTTATAAGCTCGTAATACTATTAATATTGACAATATAAATTATTTTATTTCATAAATTCACAAGTACACAAGTAGTTTGATAATAAAACAAATATCATTACATTGTAATAAGACAAATATTATTCATTGAATATAATCCTAACGTATATATAACTAGTTTTCTTGTTCTGGCACTTCATCGTATCAACCTGCAACACGTTTAAAATAATATATTTTATCAACAACACATGTTGGTAAGCTTTCATAAGTTTGTGCATACATAAATATATATAAAATGTGCGATTCAACGATTGTCATGCGATATATATTCAACATAAATTAAGTAAATGGAATGCAACGAAAAATAGCGCTCCAACCTAGGAGAATGATAATAATACCACCATTCTTTGCAACCGAAGTTGAAGGGTAGTTAGCGCATGTACGTCCCGTCGGACCCTCCCACTTTGTGTTTGCTTGCGATTGCGTCTCACCATAAAGCAGTAAACACATTGCACATAATACACGTATACATCATAAACAATATGTATGAACAATTACAACCCAAACGATCTAATGTGAATCAGTTTGAAAGCAAATGCATAACCAACGAATTAAAATTTGAGACGTGCTACACCCCAAGAATATTATAAAGCGGTAAAAAGGGGTTATGAAAAACTCACTTGAAAAATGCACGTAAATAAGCGAAGAGGCAGACACGATTTAAGCTAGTGAAATGATGGAAATTGGTTCGACTAGTGATCCTAGATGGGAAATAAATTCTAGGATTAAGATGGTATGTTAGGAATTAAAGTTTAAAAGAATAAAAGTCGCGGGTTCGGTTCTTGGCTTGTTTAAGAAAACAAACAAAGTTTTAGAAATTTATTTGTTTACTTAAGAATTTATAAAAGGTGGATTTACGTATTTAAGAATAATATATATTATATTTTTAAAGAAACTTTGGTTATAATATTTGTTAGTCAAGTTCAATGAGTGCGATTCGTTGACTTAACCGAACACTAACGAACCGAGTGCGAAAATGTGGCCTTACCACATTTGTCAAGTAGTTTGACGATATGATAATAATCAACATGTGAAAACATACTAAAAACAATTATATAGATTACCCGGATAATGTACACAAGCTTGAAAGACTTGGAAATCTTGGACGGTTTGAGTTTGATAAGTCAAAGTAAATGAAACACCAAAATGAAGAAGCAAGAAGACAATCGAGAGCAAGATAGATTTTGAGTGAGAAATGAGTTAGGTAAGAGAAAATAATAGATGGAGGTATGATTTATATAGCCATAAAATCATTAATAACAAGGCTAAAAGAATTAATATCAATAACTAGACAAAAGGCTGGTATTAAGCGATACTAATGAATAATTAAATTGTTTTGACTCAATTGATGAAAAATGAAGATAGTATAATACTTGAAGGGTCAAGGTACATTAAGGATGGGCTAATTTGGTACTGGTACCGGTACCAAAGTTTTGAGTTTCGGTATCGGGACCGGGACCGATACCGGTATTTCCCGATTTTTTTACCTTTGGTACCGGTACCGTTCTAGTACCGGTACCGAACCGAGGATTTCGGTACCTGTGCCGCTACCAAAAATTTACGATTTTCGGGACCGGGGCCGGTCGGTACCGGTATGTTCCCGATCTCATCCCTAAGGTACATGAGCATGAAATATTCTTAAAAAATAATAAGTGTAAATAAATAAAAATAACTATAGTAACTTATATAATAGTAGTAAACATTCCATTTAATAAACTATATATTGTTTATCTGAGTTTACAAATTGGCATGATGTGAATGTGGTTCAGTAATCCGAGCGTAAAACTATTTGTGATTTAACAAACATATAAGACTTAAAGTTACTATGAAATAAATTAATAATGAAAACTTGGTTATATATCATCTAAGTATAATAATAATAATAATAATAATAATAATAATAGATTATATAAAACAATGAATCAACATGACATGAAAATCAATATTTTTATTAATAAATGCGGACCCGAATTATATCGTAATCTTAAAATGGGTTGGGTTTCGGGTTTAAAAATTGACGAATGTCACATAACTCTTCTAACAATAAGATATAGATATTTTTAAAACATATATAGTAACTTATGTGAGATACTTGAAATCAAATATATTAATGTGCAATGCCCCGCAGGAAGATCTAGCTTATTGGTCTAGTGCTTCAGGTTGCTTGCCAATTCTGAATGACTTCACTTAGCTTGCCATGTTCTTACAAGAAAGAATCTCTTCTTCAAATCGAATCTACGCATATCAAATTCAGTAAAGACTTGAATAAATGCCTTCCTTCAAATATACTTCATCCTGCTGATGGTATTTACTACACTAAGGCTAGATCCGGACTAATCCTAGCCTATTCTTATAAAGGAAGGTAAGCATGAAGCAACGACTAGATCCTCACAGTAGGCAGTTTAGCTGTGATTATGAAGTCAGGTGAGAAGCGTTATGCAATAGAGAAGTCAGGTAGTGCACTTAGACAGGTAGTTGATTTCATTAGGGAATTGAATTGCAGGAAGGTCAGCAGGTCAGGTAGTCCTTAAGTCGTTGAGCGAAACTCTTGGCATCCTCCTCTTATGAGGGGATAGGAGTGAAATATAAAACTATGAGGTTGCCCCCATTTATTAGAGCCCTCTTGCTACTAGTTTCTTAGATTATAGGCAAAAAGGCCGAGACAGAGCCAGCAATTCTCTAAAAGCAAGGACGATTAGCATTTTTAGTTAGTAAATTATACATAATTTCAGTCATATCATATCTCAAATAACGTTTAATAATTTCTATTCTCCATTGCAAAGTATTTAAAAGCTCATTTATTTAACCGTTGTAATGCATGTTTCAAACCTTGTGTGTCACTTATTTTATTTCACCTTTCATCGTTTCATTATATATATATATATATATATATATATATAGGGGAGGAATCATTTGAGAACCATGTTGAGTTGTAAGAACTTAAGAACTCCATTCTAGGCCACACATTTAATTAGGTGGATTGGAATATATGGTTGAGATTAAATCTGACAAAAAAGTCAAAGTATGAGAGAGAATAAAGATGTAAGTGGTTACACTCACTTTTACGTACGTTACACATGTGTAAAAAGTCGGCTCGGTGTGTAAAAAATTCCATAATTTTTTTTTGTGTATGTAACTTACATATATTACGCATGTTTAAAAAAAATTCGAAAAAAAAATCGTTACACTGATATCTTTCAAGTTCTTAAAACTCAAAGGGGTTCTCATTTGAAAACTCCCCTATATATATATATATATATATATATATATATATATATATATATAAATATGGTAAGGATCTTAAGAGAACCATTGACAAATTGAGAACTTTGAAAACTATTTTTGACCATTAAAAAAACCTCTAAAAAAATATTTAAAAAATTATAAAACAAAAAAAAAATTAAAGTAATAAAACCAAAATTCTTATATTTCATTCCGGTTTCATTAAAAAAACGAATTTTTTTTCTTTTTAATTCGTATTAAACAGAATAACAGAAATTATCCTTTATCTTTCACCCAAATTTCACTCGTTGTCCCTGATCTTCAAAATTGATCTATTATGTCCTTTACGTTTCAAGATCCAACAGTATTTGTCCTTTCGCCTAACCCGGTTAGATTTTCTCGTTAAGTCAGCTCATGTGCCTTGCACATGAAGGCAAATTGGTCATTTACCTATTAAATAAAAAATTTTAATAAAAAAAACAATAAAAACTTAAAATATATAATTTAATTCTCTCTCTCTTCTTCTTCTTCTTCTTCTTCTTCTTCTTCTTCTTCTTCTTCTTCCCCCTCCTCCTCCATAGCCACCACCAAGCTTTCCAGCGGTCACCTGCTTAATAATATAATTCTCATCTGGACCTAGGTTACACTCCAATCCAAAATTGGAATTTTCGAGGAGTATGCTGGAGTGAATAAGGCCTGGGCAACAGGCGGCGAGCTTGTGCAGCGACGCCCAACCTCTAGGAGGAGAAAAGACGGCCGGAATCTCTCCTATGTCTCCAGTAGACCTGCTGTCACAAACCTTAAAAATTGGGTATTTCTTCAGAGGCGACTAATCCGGCCCGTTAATTGTACAATTCAGACAGGAGGGTGCATGAATCCAACTTTTTGTTTATCCATTTGAGTGTTAGGTGGGGTTGGGACTAGCTGTGGAGTGGCGTCGAAGGTTGATGGAAATAGAGGTGCTGTGAAAGTGACAAACGGTGTGGTGGCGGTATTTTTAGGTGGCAATGGTGGCTGCGATGGTTAGTGATGGAAGAGGTGGTGTGAGGGTGGTTGGTGACGGTGGGTTTCGATGGCAGTGGTGGTGGCTTGTCGGAGAAAATGGTGGTGGTCGCTCGCCGGAGATTAAGCTACGGTGGTTGTGGACGAACTCAAAGGGGAGAGGAGAGTGGAGTGACTGGGTTAATGCATATATATAATTATATATATATATATATATATATATATATATACATAGACATGGTGGACCGCAACACGGTTAACCATGGTGGTTTCCGGTGGAGTGGAGGTAGAGGTAGTTTTCTTTGTCGGAGAAGAAGGCGGCGGCAGTGGCTGCCGGAAAGCTTGATGGCTATGGAGGAAGAAGAAGACTAATTTAATTTAATAGGTAAAATGACTAATTTTACCTCATGTGCAAGACACATGACCTGACTTAACGACAAAATATAACCGGGTTAGGCGAAAAGGACAAACGATGTTGGATTTTGAAACGTAAAAGACAAAAAAGATCAATTTTGAAGATCAAGGACAATGAATGAAATTTGGGTGAAAGATAAAGGACAATTTCTGTAGATCTGTCTTCGTATTATACCTATACACATATGTATACTTTCATTTAATCTTTAATTACGTAATGTACACATATGTACATTATCATTTACCTTAAATTATACATATGTGTATAGAAAAAAAAAACATATGTGTACATATATGCACATATTATACATATATGTATAATTTAGCTAAACCGAGATTTTTTTTAGAAACCGGGATGATAAATAAGAACTTTGGTTTTTTTACTTTTTTTATTTTTGTGTTTTTTTTTTGTATTATGATTTTTTTATTTTTGGGTTTATTTGTGGTCCAAAATAGTTTTCATAGTTCTTAATTCCCAAAAAGTTCTCACATGATCCTGATCCTATATGTATATATATTTGGGAGATTTTAAATGAGAACCACTTTGAGTTTTAAGAACTCGGAAGAACTCAATATAACAATTTTTTTTGAATTTTTTTACACATACGTAATAGATGTATGTTGCATATACGTAAAAAAAATTACAGAATTTTTACGCACCGACCTTTTTACACATGTGTAACGGACTTAAAAGTTAGTGTAATCACCTACATTTTTATTTTCTCTCCTACCTTGACTTATTAGTCAGATTTAATCTCAGCCACGTAATCCAATCCGTTTAATTAAATGTGTAGCCAAGAATTGAGTTCTTAGATTCTTAAAACTCAACATGGTTCTCTAAAGGTCCCTCCCCTATATATATATATATATAATTTACAACTAACAAATAGAAGAAAATTGATTATAATTTGAAACTAATTATCTATATATAGTAAGTAAAAAGTTGGTGCCACAAACTTGCATTTGATAAAGTTTTATTCTTAGTATATAAAAGATAGTTTTCCAAAGAATACACAAATGAAGGTATGGCAAGATGGTTATTATAGGTTTGATTCTAGGTCATCACTTGTCAACCAGGTTCGAGTCTTGGTAACTGGGAAGGGTGGTTAATATGTAGATTTTTTTTATCAACTTCATTTTAGTTTAGTCAGCCACCATTATTATTATTATTGAAAGTTATTGTGTTTGGCCACTTAACGACACCTTATTGGAGCAAGGTTTTGTTTTTGTTTTTGTTTTAGTTATGGTTCGTAATGAACGTTACAAAAACTGACCGAATACCATTTTTTTGTTTTAGTTCCGGTATCGCAACAAACATGATGAAAATCGACTTAATTCGCGCAAACTCAACATGCTTTGTTTTAGTTTTAGTACCGTAACAAATAGAACCGAGCGAAAGATCATTTTTTTTAGTTCTGATACCGTAACAAACATAACGAAAATGAACCGAATTTGGATAGATTCAATGCTCGGGACCGACGACATTCGGGCTTTACCAACGCTCGAGTTTTACCGACCGACACTCCCCCATTGGTCCACCTCAATTTTTATAATGTTTTTTATTTTTATTTTTTTTTGTTTTAGTTCCGGTACAATAACGCACACAACCAAAACCGGCCGGACTCGTGTCAACTTACTGCCGCAACGTTTGGGACTGACCATACTTAAGTTTTACCACCGTCCTGGTTTACCTATCTGCCCGACGCAATGCACGAATAGAACCCTAGTTTGGTTTAAAAAAGAAATCAATTTCCATCTTATTGGCCCACTTTCTCCTAATCAAATTGGTATCTTTCTTTTTATTTTTAATATTTTTTGCTATGTTACTTAAGTTAATTATTTATACATATATAATTTCCTCCTCCTCATCCTCCTCCTCCATAGCCACCACCAAGCTTTCCAGCGATCACATGCTTAATAATATAATTCTCATCTGGACCTAGGTTACACTCCAATCCAAAATCAGAATTCTCGAGGAGTATGCCGGAGTGAATAAGGCCTGGGCAACAGACGGCGGGCGTGCAGCGACGCCCAACCTCTAGGAGGAGAAAAGACGGCCGGAATCTCTCCTACGTCTCCAGTAGACCTATCGCTACAAACCTTAAAAATTGGGTATTTCTTCAGAGGCGACTAATCCGGCCCGTTAATTCTACAATTCAGACAGGAGGGTGCATAAATCCAACTTTTTGTTTATCCATTTGAGTGTCAGGTGGGGTTGGGACTAGCTGTGGAGTGGCGTCGAAGGTTTATGGTAATAGAGGTGCTGTGAAGGTGACAAACGGTGTGGTGGCGATATTTTTAGGTGGCAATGTTGGCTGCCTATGGTTAGTGATGGAAGAGGTGGTGTGAGGGTGGTTAGTGATGGTGGGTTCCGGTGGCAGTGGTGGTGGCTTGTCGGAGAAAATGGTGGTAGTGGCTCGTTGGAGATTAAGCTACGGTGGTTGTGGACGAACTCAAAAGGGATAGGAGAGTGGAGTGACTGGGTTAATGCATATATATAATTATATATATACATATATATAGACATGGTGGACTGAAACACGGTTGACCATGGTGGTTTCCGGTGGAGTGGAGGTAGAGGTGGTTTTCTTTGTCGGAGAAGACGGCGGCGCCGGTGGCTGCCGGAGAGCTTGGTTGTGGCTGCCGGAAAGCTTGATGGCTATGGAGGAAGAAGAAGACTAATTTAATTTAGTAGGTAAAATGACTAATTTGTCCTCATGTGCAAGGCACATGACCTGAGTTAACGAGAAAATCTAACCGGGTTAGGCGAAAAGGACAAACGCTGTTGGATTTTGAAACGTAAAAGACCAAAAAGATCAATTTTGAAGATCAGGTACAACGAGTGAAATTTGGGTGAAAGATAAAGGACAATTTCTGTAATTCTGTCTTCGTATTATACCTATACACATATGTATACTTTCATTTAATCTTTAGTTACGTAATGTACACATATGTACATTATCATTTACCTTAAATTATACATATGTGTATAGAAAAAAAAACACATGTGTACATATATGCACATATTATATATATATATGTATAATTTAGCTAAATCGATTTTTTTTATAAACCGGGATGATAAATAAGAACTTTGGTTTTTTTACTTTTTTTATTTTTGTGTATTTTTTGTATTATGATTTTTTTATTTTTGGGTTTATTTGTGGTCCAAAATAGTTCTCATAGTTCTTAATTCTCAAAAAGTTCTCACATGATCCTGATCCTATATATATATATATATATATATATATATATATTGGGAGATTTTAAATGAGAACCACTTTGAGTTTTAAGAACTCGAAAGAACTCAATATAACAACTTTTTTTTTTGAATTTTTTTACACATGCGTAATATATGTATGTTACATATACTTAAAAAAATTACAAAATTTTTTACACACCGACCTTTTTACACATGTGTAATGGACGTAAAACCTAGTGTAATCACTTACATTTTTATTCTCTCTCCTACCTTGACTTTTTAGTCAGATTTAATCTCAGCTACGTAATCCAATCCATTTAATTAAATGTATAGCCAAGAATTGAGTTTTTAAATTATTAAAACTTAACATGGTTATCAAAAGATCTCTCCCATATATATATATATTTTACAACTAACAAATAGAAGAAAATTGATTATAATTTGAAACTAATTATCTATATATAGAAATATATATAGAAAGTAGACATTTTGTGCCACAAACTTGCATTTGATAAAGTTTTATTCTTAGTATATAAAAGATAGTTTTCTAAAGTAGATACAATGAAGGTATGGCAGGGTGATTATTATAGGTTTGATTCTAGGTCATCACTTGTCAACCGGGTTCGAGTCTTGGTAACGGAGAAGGGTGGTTAATATGTAGATTTTTTTTGTCAACTTCATTTTTAGTGGGCCACCGATTTTATTATTTTATTATTATTATTATTATTATTATTATTATTATTATTATTACAATTGAAAGTTTTTGTGTTTGGCCACTTAACAACACCTTATTGGAGCAAGGTTTTGTTTTTGTTTTTGTTTTTGTTTTTTATTTTTGTTTTAGTTATGGTTCGTAATGAACGTTACAAAAACTGACCGAATACCATTTTTTTTGTTTTAGTTCCGGTATCGTAACAAACATGACGAAAATCGATTGAATTCGTGCAAACTCAACATGCTTTGTTTTAGTTCTAGTACTGTAATGAATAGAACCGAGCGGAAGATCATTTTTTTTAGTTCCGATACCGTAACAAACATGACGAAAATCAACCGAATTTGGATAGATTCAATGTTCGGGACCATACTTAAGTTTTACCGCCGTCCTGATTTGCCTATCTGCCTGGCACAATGCGCAGATAGAACCCACTTTCTCCTAATCAAATTTGTATATTTCTTTTTCATTTTAATATTATTTGCCATATTACTTAAAGTTAATTATTTATACATCATTTCAATCTAACCTTATCTTCAAATATCATTTTATAATACATAATTCTATATTCCTATCAATTTAATATTCAATTTTTAACAATTATGATTTCATAATAACTTATTCTTCCAACAAAACATAATTTGTTTTTTGTGAATCATTAACAATATAATTAATTTCATTAAAAGTCTTGAATCTCCTCAACGTTCATCCATTCTTCATATCAATCTTGCAACAAGTTATTATTATCAAATAATAATTATGATTGATTTAACAATTTTCATATTAACTTTAATCTCCATTTTCCCTTCATTCACATCTCAAAAACCCTATTGTAATCAAACATGCCCAGGCAGCATATTAAACAACATCCCATACCCATTCGGGTTCTCCTCTGGCTGCGAAATTCGGTTAAACTGCACCACCAACTCCACCGTTGTAATAGGCGAATTCGCCGTACAAAAACTCACCCAAGATGACTTACTAGTCAGCCTTCCGGCCAAATGTGGGCGTGAAGTCAAAACCCTACACCATCTCTACGGTGAGAACTACGCGCCAACGTCCGATAACGCCTTCCTGATGGAAAACTGCACTGAGAAAGTGTTAACTTGCTCGGTCCCGGAGTCGACAATCCAACCTAATCTTCAGGTTATTTATTGTGGTGGTCAAGAGGATGTTTATAGTAACGTGAGTTGTTACTCTGGTGATAGGAATGATATGTTTCTTGGTTATGATAATGTGACGAAAACGGGTTGCCGGTTTCTGCTTTCGGGTGTCGTGGTGAAGATAGTTGGTGCTAAACCGGCGGTGTCTTTGAATGTCCAAGTGGTTAAGTTAGGGTGGTGGCTTAGAGGGCGGTGTCGGTGTTCCGACGATGCGATCTGTACGGAGTTTGTGTCGCCGGTGGACGGTGGTGGTGCCTATCGGTGTGGTTGTAAGGATGGGTATGATGGTGATGGGTATATAGCAAGCTCCGGTTGCCGGAAAGGTATGTTGTTAATTAGGTTACCGGTAAGTATTATTAGGAAAATTATTATTTATTGGAAAATGATAAAAATAGCCATTTTTACCACCGTTATTCCAAGACCAGAAACCCTTTTTAACAAATACCCAAAATATTCATCCAAAAACCAACTGTTTTTCACATGTTATCCGCCGGAACATAAACTCGATTATATTCATGACACCTGTCACCTATTTGTGTAGTCCGCCCAAAATTGATTAGGCTAGGCACGATTGAAATCCCGCAACATTGATTAAACGCAGTCAAAATCTCTGCATCGGGTTACATTTATCTGGTTTCATATATTAATAATTAGAGTGAGATATGATGGTGATAACCTGCAAGGACCGACTACTTTTTAATATGAAAATTCCGACCGAAGTTTAAACAGTCGATCCAACAGAAACACGGTGTAAAACCGTCGGACCCGCCTTTTTATTAGGACACGTGGCTAGATCTTGGTGGTTTCATAATCCGGTAGATGTAAAGTTTTAATGGTCGGACCAACGGTTCTTCAATGACCTTTTATGTATTTTTGAGAAAGAAGGGCTCGTCTTGAAATGTGGTGGTGAAAATTACTATTTTATTTTATTTCCGTTATTTATTTATTTATTTATTTAATATAATATGATTGATTAAAGTTGCACCATGAATCATTATTGACTAGTTATCATCTATATATTATTATGCACCTTATTGTGCAATTATTTATGAATTGATTATAGTAACTAAAACATGTCGGAATTAACTATGATTAATTGATTATTGTCTTGCGTCTCGATCAGCACACGTTATTCGATGTTTTCTAGTCACATGCTGCCAAAGGTAGGTTTGCTTACATGTGTGTTAGGTTATATATATATCTATCTATTTTAAGACCACACAACTCTAAAATTACATTCAAGTCTATAATAATATAACCATGATCTATATATAAGAAAATATTCACTACACACCTTAGTATGTCTCATCCAAACTGATAAGTACAGTCTAATTAACATGCCTAACTTACCAGAAATAACTTAGATGAGTAGATCGATATGTCATTTTTGTTTGGTTATTACCAAATTAATTTAACAATGAATTGTTTGGTTCGATTACGTTTGGTTTACAACACCCACCGGCCACTAAACTAGCTTAATGTGTCGATGGAGCTGACGATTACTTAACGGGCTGACCAAATAGTACGTAGATGTGTTTTGGCTTATGTGAAATAGGTGTGTGGCACTGCATTTGCAAACAAATTATGTCATTCATGTATTTTCAAATTATTAATATAATAATGCTTTAGTTTCATAGCAACTATTCTATATAGTTGTTCAAGCTACGGGTTCTTTTTGTCATTCTACCTCTTGAGTTCTTAAATAATATACTGTTATTTTCCAACCACTCCAACTACCGATAATTTGTTATTGGTGTGATATCAACATCCAAATTATATAACTATGAATTTTATTATTATATTAGGACATTATATCCGCTTAATCATCAAACCAGGTTATGTTTGTTTTTTATTAAAAGATATGTAATAAGCTTATATCTGTGTGAGAGCAGACATAAACCTCTGAAGACAATTTGTTTAAAAAAAAAGATCTGAAATATGCTTTTATAGCTTTAAGAAATAAGCTAATATTCAATTTTTTCACACTTCTTCACATCTTACTAACACTCACTATCCACCACCACCACCACCCATCGTGCGCCACCACCACCACCCACCGTCCATCGTCCGCCACCACCCATCATCGCCCACCACCACCGTCCACTACCACCACCCACCATCACCACTGTCCATCACCACCAGCACCCATCGTCGACCACCACACCATCCACTACCACCACCCACCGTCCGCCACCACCACCGTCCACCACCCACCACCACTACCACTACCACCGTCCACTACCACCACCACTACCACTACCACCGTCCACTACCACCACCCACCGTCCACCACCACCATCGACTACCACCACCGTTGACCACAACCACCCACCGTCCTCCACCACCACCACGGTTCACTGCATACCACCAATCGTCCACCACTACCATCCACTATCACCATCCACCACCACCCATTTCCACAGTTCTTACACACACCAATTATTTTAGCAATCTACAGATGTTAAAAAACAAATAGTCTTCTTCTTGTAGACTACAAAGGTTTGGTCCACATCTTCTTCTATAGATTCCTGCAGATGTGGTTTGCAAACTACAGACATTTTACATCTTAATAAACAAAATGCACCTAAGAGATAAGTTATATTAAATACCCATTCCTTTCACACATATCATCCAAACCAACAAAGTTGACTCCATTAGTTAAAATAAGAAAAAATAAAGAAAACTAAGTGGAAGCGATGCTAGACTGTCGTGATCTAGTCAAAAATAATAATAATCAGATATCCTAATCACCTTAAACTATTAGGGCAAGTAGGGTGTCGAATCACAAGGAGTATGTGGTCAGTGTAAAGTGTAACTAATTCCTAACATTATGAAGTATGCAGTTATGAGTGCTGATAACACTAGCAAAGAATTGGTTTTAAAATCAAACAAGCAAATTAATCAAAGTTCAAACTGTTCACAAAAGCAACTCACACCCGGGGTTCAAGCATGCAGCAAAACAGAAATCTCATATCATTTA
Organism: Bidens hawaiensis; assembly: GCF_021521415.1. NCBI lineage: Eukaryota > Viridiplantae > Streptophyta > Magnoliopsida > Asterales > Asteraceae > Bidens > Bidens hawaiensis. The sequence continues at coordinate 243,910 of NW_027492910.1, forward strand.
ACAGATTAATTGTCAATAATCAAATCAGGTTGGTTAACTAGTTAAACTTTAGGCATCAACAATTGATGCTAGACTGTCGCCATCTAGTCAAAAACAATTAAATCAATGTCCTAATCACCTAAGCAAGCTAGGGTAAGTAGGGTGTCGAACACGAGGAGTATGTGGTCAGTGTGAAGTGAAATCAATTCCTAACATTATGATATAGTTCAATTAAAGTGCTGATCACACTAGCAAACAGTTTGTGTTTTATAATAAGCAAACAAGTAATCAAGTATTTAATCAATTAACAAAGACAAATCACACCCGGGAATTCAAGTAAGCAAACTAACAGCAAACTCATGCAAATAACAGATAAACTATCCTGTGTCAACTACAGACTGACTAACCGGTTAAACCTTAGGCATCCACGCTCGCTAACACACGGCACGGGTTATCAAACGGTCCCTGCCAGTGTGACTCAACTAAGGTCAAACGTATGCTTTCTCACAATTAACAGGTCAAAACAATCCTATAAGCAATTATCCTAGCAACTAGCACACTAATCGTTCTGATCGAAATAAACCTAAACTGACGTTGTGCACAATAATACTAGACATCAATACTCATATATTATCAAGATAATTACAATCAATCGTTCTAGTACATGAGAAAATTACTGAAAGATTACAAACTATACATCCCTGGTATGACTCGAAGGATTTAGCCGCGTCTCGGCATCTCTCGGTCTTCGATTACGATGTTATGGAACATATCTATGGCCTTGAGATGATTGGAAGTGATGGTAGGTTGCTCTCCTTCTCTAAAAGTGCTCTGGAAACTAAATGGAACTGAATGGAATCGATTAGGGTCGTCAAAACATGTTTTAAACAAAAACCCTAACTTTCCCGTTTTTGGGAACCATCGCGCAGCGCGATGGTCTCGAAAACGCGATGGTCCAAACTAACTTCATATTTGGATTCCTCTCGTCGAGAAACTGAAAATTCATATATTATGGGTCCCGTAACTCATTTTCTAGCCCAGGATATGCCCGTTTTACTTTCTGGTAGGTTTTTGTGAACCCATCTTGTTAAATTTTAGCATCGGCTTTAGGTTTCTCATTCAAACTCTTCCCGAATCCTTCTAACACTTCCCAAAACTTCAATTTATGCTCCGGTATTCCCGAGATATCATTCCATGCTCGTACAAGTCTCCAATTTAGCATCTTCAACAATCAATGACCTGAAATACAAAAGCACGTATGAAGTACCAAAGTTCTAACAATATACTAAACAAAACTACATAATTAACACACTAATATATATACAAATACCCGAGCATCACATCCCAACACTTATATTTTGCTTTCCGTCAAGCAAAACTCTCAAACAAACATCAACCTCCATCATAGGTATATCAATTATCTCCATTAATACTAGCAAGGTTTAAGGTCATACCCAGTTTTCCAGACTGAAAATTTGTAGATTGACAACCCACAAATAAAGTTAATGCTACAATAAAACTATAGAATTGCCCAGACAAGTGTACTTTGTTTCTGGTTAGGGCATACATGTTCATACCCTCACACTATCAACACTCCACTCGGTTCAATATCTGGATTAGCAAAAGATGTGCTAGTATATGTCTCTGCCCTCAAAATACCTAATATGAGTTACAAGTTAATACGCTTGCTGGTCAGTCTTATCTCCACCTATTACCCACCAGATGCATAAAGACTCGGACTAAGGTTTTGCTGAGGCTTAGGTTTGGGTGCGGATTAGGCTTATTTAGTGACTCAGGTGGATGAAACCCAGTTAAACAAATCAATATACAGACTCACGAATACAAACGAACTAGTTACACAATCAACTGTTATTTACATACTCAACAGCTAAAAACGACTGAAATACTAAACTGATAATTTCTTTTTGTCTTTTTGCTGATTTTTCAGGGTTTTTTTTTTTACCAAACTTTACATAACCGAAAATTACAACTCTGAACTTTACAACTCGTCTGACTAAGTACAACTCAAAATATATACGACTCGATAACGAACTTGATTTCATCACACGGGTTAAAATAAAATAAAGGCTAAGACCGAAATTGTATGTAATGTTCAGTTTAGCAAAAGAAAAAGGAATATGGTCCAAACGGGCTCCTAAGGGACAATGTCGGGTAAGGAACTTATTTAGTAGGGAAATATGTACGGAATGGGTTTTCTAAAGTCCTAATCCCCATACAAGTGGTGGTATTAAGATCTCGATAAGCATGTGACAAGCAAGTTCTAATTCTGTAAAACATACCGGTTTCCCTCAATCAATGACAAGACATGTTTTATATCTATTATATAATATGTGTATTAAGTATAGGGGCTAATATCACAATATGTCTGGAAATAAGGGCTGCCGATATGAAACATGTATACCCGTCCCCTTGACTCGTTATCCCCGCCTAAATGGTTCCATTTTCAACTTCTTATTTTAAAAACATTTGTCGGGAAAACTATCGAGAAGCTGAAAATCAACCATGACCAAAAACCTCTAATTTGGCATTGATAGCAATAAGTAATAGTTAATAACTTAAGTTTCTGAATAATGTTCGAGGTACTATCGGGCTAAAAATTTCAAATTTTCCCCATCCCCACACTTGAGGTTGACATTGTCCTCAATGTTAAAATAATAAAACAATTAATAATCATTTGAGGAACGGGGTTGAATTGACAGTTTAACAATTCAAAAACTCGGGGAACAAATGTGATGGGCTTAAGCAAATTATACAATTACATTCCTAACAACTAAAATAAAAAATAAAAAAATAGTTTATGAAACTGAAATCACCTGATAATAATAACAATGCAATGCTAAACTCGGTCCACAACTCTCAACACACTCTTGACACACGTCTCCACCATTGACCAATACCGTCTAACCAAATCTGCACAAATTTCAAGACATGTATAAGCAACCACTGACAAGTATAAGACTTAGGTCTTTCAAGAGTTAATATTATTATATTTTAAAAATCATTACCGAGCTGAGTTAGTCAGTTTAATAAAAAATTTTGTTAATTAATTAAAAAAAATAATAAAAACCTAACTCACTTTCGTAGGAATCACGGTTGCATTTAGCATATGCAACAAGCCCTTTAAACCCCCTGGTAGCCCGGTTGGACGAGTGAGGTCTCGGGAGGGTTTATAGTGAACTACACCCACAAAGTTCCAATACAACAAAATATACGCGTACCTGGATTAATGTGAAATTAACCAAATGCTTACCGAACTTCCATGACTTGCACTTCACCAAAACCTCCCCACATTTGGGATTTGTTACAAACCCCGGGTTGCCTCACGGTCAGCGCTGAATTGCGTGTCTACAGCTCGACAATGCCTCGAATGCATCAATTGTCTTCATAAACAGGTGAGGTCACAACGAGGCTCACCGGTTCCTTGTCAACCTTTCCATTCCCTGCTACTAATTTCTCATCATCTTTCATCCTGCTCATTCTCTCCTTCCAACCTTTCTTCTTCATGCTACCTTTCAACTCGTTCCTGTCATTTACAGCACCATCCTCCCTCGTACTATCCTTGCTTACAGATACACACTTGTCAATAAGAGGGTTAGTAGAATTTTCAAATAATAATAACCGCTTATCACGGTTCCCACATTTAATTTCCTAAACTCCCGTAGCACAATCAATTACCGCATGTGTTGTGGCAAGGAATGGCCGACCCAGTATGACTTCAGATTGTTTAATATTCTCTTTCGCATAATCAAGTACAAGGAAGTCAACTGGGTAGCTAAATCCATCCACCTGAATCATTACATTAGTAACCATGCCCCGAGGGAGTGTATGAGTTTGATCCGCCAACACCACGGTGGTGTTTACACTTTCTAACGGGCCGAACTCATACTGATTATATAAACTGCCAAGCATGATACTAACACATACTCCAAGATTTAGAAGTGCCCGATCAGTTTTAAACTCCCCAATTTGAATTGATAACAATGGCACTCCTGGGTCTTGGAGTTTACTCGAGGTGGTATTATCCTCCACCTCCACATCTCCCGTTTTGGTCAATTTGCTATTTAAACATTTTTCACAAGTGAAATTTTCACAAAAAGACAATTCATTTGTTTATAATCTCAATTCATTTTGGAAAATTGCTTCCTTTTGACCAACACAATTGTTCTCATCACTAACATCTTCCATCACCGCCTCAACATACGGTGGGGGTGAATCAACTTCAACACAAGTAATTTCAAATTGAGGTAGAAGACATACTGCATTGATGTGCACATTATTTCCTTTCTTAGAGCTTGAACTAAAGTGCTGCGGGTTTACTGTGGTATCGCTCGGTAACGGACCCGCGTTTTTCTGAATCTCGCCACATCTGCAGCGAGTTGATCAATCTGCTTTGACATCGCCTCTGAAGACTTATCTCTCAACTCGAACTGTTTCTGTGTCTCTTTCTGATTATCTGTCACCAACTTCAACAACGTATCTAACTTCGAATGTACCGACTTATCTGAATTACCTGAATTACCCTTCTGCAGGTCCTGATTCTGATTAACCGATGAACTGTTACCTCGGTAACCATCTCTGTTATACTCCCGAATGCTATTCTGATTGTATGAACCCTGCTAATAACCGCCCTGGCGGTAGCTTATCTGTTGTCGGTTCTGACTGGACCCTGAAATTTCGGGTTCGACTGACTCGACGCGTTCCCGTAACTGAAGTTCGGGTGGTTCCTCAGGCCCGGGTGATAGGTGTTTGAATTAAACCCTTGGTCTTTGGAATCCCCGTACGCATAACTAACCCCCTCCTCGTCGGGATACTCGTCCTCATCAAACTCGGGGCAATTTTCTGTCTTATGCCCCAACTCACCACACTCTGCACAAACCGGAAATTTCACCCCGACCTTACCAACCTTTTTCTTTTTCTCTTTTTGATAACCCGCGAGTTCTCGTTCCAAATCTGCAATTCTGTCTGACTCGCTCGAGGCTGATTTAACCGATTAGGTAACCCCGTGTTTTCGTCTTCGATCTGCAGCTACCTCTAACTTGGAATCTTCACATATAAATTCCAAAAATTCTCATTCATCTTCCTCGGGTTGATTCAACAACTGACTATTACACGAAGCTTTCAAATGTTTTCTGTCTTCATACGTCAACCCGTCAACGAAACACTTAACTAACTCCCACAACACAATCTGATGGTGCGGGCACTTCCGAATCATTTCCTTGTAACGAGTCAAGGCCTCGTGGAATAACTCACCTGGTAACTGTGAAAAATATCTAATCTCCACTCAGGCCTTGATGGTCTTCGACTGTGAATAATACTAGTTCAGGAAAACCTGCTGCATCTCACCCCAGTTCTCAATACCGTGCATCGGTAGCGAGTTGAACCAGTGTTTGGCTTTGTCTTTTAGTGAAAACTGGAACAACCGCAACCGGACCTCATCCTGATCATACGTACCGTCACCGATTGACCCACAAATAGCTGAAAAATCTGACAGATGTGAATATGGGTCTTTAGATCCCAGTCTGTGAAAATGGGGAACTATGTTGATGTAGGACGGATGTGATTTAAATGTTGGTTTCCTCTGTACGTGAACCCGTGGGACAATCGATGAGACACCATCTGAAATAGCCGGTCTGAACCGACTGTTAACACCCTGAGCCGGGAGCCCATAATTCCTTCATCTAGCTATCGGTTCCTCAAAACCTCCCCGGTTAACCTGAATCGGCTGTCTTCGTTCCTCCCGATAACTTCCTATACCACCCTGATCCGGGTTTCTGTTCCTCCACCTGTTACCTCTCACCCCAACCGGTTCCTCAACCTCATCAACCTCTTCAATCTGCATACCCTCATCTGCATCTCTCGGCTCAAACCCGTCATTCATTGGTCCTCGTTCTTCCTCATCTCCCTCTTCTTCGTCCTCAGTGTGAATACTAACATGATTAAAATCCCATATAATCGGCTGTCGGTGACGAGGGGTGTTGTTCGGGACTGATGGCCCGGGTCTGTCAAGATTTCGGTTTCGATTTCTGGATTGTCGGACTGAATTTTGGGGTTGTTGATTGGTGTTTATTGGTGGTGGTATGTCATTATTTGGTGGATTTTGGTTATTTGATGGGTTAGGTTTGGGTTGGAAAACATTGATCTCGGGTGGAGGGTTTTGGTTTTGATTCTGGTTCTGGTTTTGACCTTCCATGTCTGCCTGTCTGATCTAAGCTCGGTTCTACTAAGCTAACCATTCGATTTCTGGCTCGTAAATTAGTAGAGAATTTCTTTCTGAATGGCGGGTGTGCATAAACCTGTTACCTGCACAAATAACACACCCCGCGTAAAATGGGAAAACAAAATAAACTAAACTAAAATAAAAATAACAACTAATTTAAACTAAGAAATCAATTAACACAAAAACACTAAGCGCACTAACTCCCCGGAAACGGTGCCATTTTGATGCTAGACTGTCGCTATTTAATCAAAAACAATTAAATCAATGTCCGAATCACCTAAGCAAGCTAGGGTAAGTAGGGTGTCGAACACGAGGAGTATGTGGTCAGTGTGAAGTGAATCAATTCCTAACATTATAAAGTAGTTTAATTATAGTGCTGATCACACTAGCAAACAGTTTGTGTTTTATAATAAGCAAAAAAGTTATCAAGTATTCAATCAATTAACAAAGACAAATCACACCCGGGAATTCAAGTAAGCAAACTAACAGTAAACTCATGCACATAACAGATAAACTATCCTGTGTCAACTACAGACTGACTAACCGGTTAAACCTTAGGCATCCACGCTCACTAACACACGGCACGGGTTATCAAACGGTCCCTGCCACTATGACTCAAATAAGGGCTAACGTATGCTTTCTCACAATTAACAGGTCAAAACAATCCTATAAGCAATTATCATAGCAACTGGCACACTAATCGTTCTGATCGAAATAAACCTAAACTGACGTTCTGCACAATAATACTAGACATCAATACTCATAGATTAACATCAAGATAATTACAATCAATGGTTCTAGTACATGAGAAAATAACTGAAAAATTACAAACTACACATCCCGGGTATGACTTGAAGGATCTAGTCGCGTCTCGGCATCCCTCGATGTTCGATTACGATGTTATGGATCATATCTATGGCCTTGAGATGATTGGAAGTGATGGTAGGCTGCTCTTCTTCTCTAAAAGTGTTTTGGAAACTGAATGGAACTGAATGGAATCGATTAGGGTCATCAAAACATGTTTTAAACAAAAACCCTAACTTTCCCGTTTTTGGGAACCATCGCGCAGCGCGATAGTTTCAGAAACGCGATGGTCCAAACTAACTTCATATTTGGATTCCTCTCTTTGAGAAACCCAAAATTCATATATTATGGGTCCCGTAACTCATTTTCTAGCCCAGGATATGCTTGTTTTACTTCTTGGTCGCTTTTTGTGAACCAATCTTGTTAAATTTTAGCATCGGCTTTAGGTTTCTCATCCAAACTCTTTCCGAATCCTTCTAACACTTCCCAAAACTTCAATTTATGCTCCGGTATTCCCGAGATATCATTCCATGCCCGTACAAGTCTCCAATTTAGCATCTTCAACGATCAATGACCTAAAATACAAAAGCACGTATGAAGTACCAAAGTTCTAACAATATACTAAACAAAACTACATAACTAACACACTAATATATATACAAAATACCCGAAAATCAACAATCACTAACACAAGGCACTGACGGTCCCTGCCAGTATGACTCAACTAAGGGCAATTGTATGCTTCATCACATGTAAACTAATCAAAACAACCCTATGAACAAGTATCACAGCAACTGGCAAACTAATCATTCTGAGTGAAATAAACCTAAACCGATTGAATGCACCATAATACCAAACATGAATGCTCATAAACACATGAGAAAAATTGTCAAATATATGATCTTCAATTCTTGTTCATAAACACATGAGAAAAACTGTCAAATATACAATACTCTACATCCCGGGTTTGATTTGAGGGAAATTAGCCACTCATGGTCATCATATGATCTTCAATTATTGATTCAGGATGATTAAAGATGGATTTTGTAATGATTGGAGGTGTTCCGGAGCTCCTAAAATGGTCAAAGTTCGTAACAAAAACGGTTGGAATGAATTGTCCTATGATCTAGGGTTTTTATGGCTATATAGTAGCTGCGCCGTGCTTTACTGAAAAATTGCACAATAATACCAAACATCAATGCTTATAGATCAATAGCAGACAATTACAATTAGTTGTTCATAAACACATGAGAAAAATTGTCAAATATACAATACTCTGCATCCCGGGTGTGATTCGAGGGAAATTAGCCGGTCATGGTCATCATATGATCTTCAATTCTTGATTCAGGATGATTAAAGATGGATTTTGTAGTGATTGGAGGTGTTCCGAAGCTCCCAAAATGGCCAAAGTTCGTCCCAAAAACAGCTGCAATGAATTGTCCTTCGATCTAGGGTTTTTATGACTTACATAGCAGCTGGGCCCATGCTTTAAAACTGAATTTCGCGACCCAGCGTAAGCTACTCTGACCGCTGGCATAGTTTACTCTGGGAGTTGAAATTCAACCAATTTGTTTCTTTTTGTTTCCAACACTTGTGTAATGGCTCTGATCTTCCAGGGACTTCAAATCATGCTCGTAATTGCCTCCAAATAGTATCTTTAACTCTCACTGACCTACAAATCAAAAGCATACTTAAAGTACCGAAATTCTAAATAAAAACAAGTAAAACTACTAAAATAAAACCTAAAAATACATGATTTACACCCTATACCATCAGGAAGAAAAAAGTTTAACAGTTGGAACTTCGTGGTACATTTCTTTTGTTGGGTTTAGTGTCAATCAACGTTAAGATTCTTAAAATCCAATATCCCGATTTATAATTTAACGTATCACTTATTTTTTGAAATGATTTTGGCCAAATTGGTAATTTGTTCACTTCAATATAACATATTGGATGTCTATCTTCTTTGCAAAGGAGAAAGTTTAAAGGGGTAATTCATCTTTCCAACAAATATATCAACAAAACTAGCATGTGATTAAAGAAAGAATATATAAACATGTGATTAAAGAGAACATTTTTTCATTGCCAGCAAAACCAGTTGTTTCTTCCCATTGCAACACTTTGAAATTCATGTTCGGTCACTGCAAAGGAAGTGAAAGAGCTGGAGTTCTTGTTGGAAGTACTTTCTCATTTTCCATTCACCATTTTTTATATTTATATTTATTTATTTTTGTCATCTAACAAATTACTCATCACCAACCACGTACAGTCATCGCGATAGGAGCAGCATTGATCTCCAGCATAAGCCTAATGTATTGCTACACTCGCCGTCGTACCAATGCTAACTCTCGAGGCAAGTCAAACCGAAGATTCTGTAAAGCTAAAGGCATAACTATTCCAATATACTCCTACAAAGAAATCCAAAATGCCACCAATGGGTTCTCCGATAAACAAAAACTTGGGACCGGAGGTTATGGTACGGTATACAAAGGCAAGATTGGTAAAGGCGAATGGGTAGCCATTAAACGGATTAAACATCAATATGGCGATGACATTGATCAAGTCATGAATGAAATTATCCTCCTCTCCTCGGTTAACCACCCAAATCTTGTTCGCTTATTAGGCTGCTCGTTTGATAAGAACGATCAAATACTCATTTATGAGTTCATGCCAAACGGAACACTATCTGAGCACTTGCAAAGAGAAAGAGGTAGCGGGCTACCTTGGCCCGTTCGCCTTACAATTGCCATTGAAATCGCTCAAGGCATTGCTTGTCTACACTCAGCTATGAATCCGCCTATATATCATAGAGATGTAAAGTCATGTAATATTTTGTTGGATTACAACTTTAAAACAAAAGTAGCGGATTTTGGTCTCTCTAGGCTGGGTATAACCGACTCTTCGCACATTTCAACCGCCCCACGAGGGACCCCGGGGTATCTAGATCCACAATATCATCAAAACTTTCATTTAACTGATAAAAGTGATGTTTATAGTTTCGGGGTAGTAATGGTTGAAATCATTACGGCTTTAAAAGCTGTGGACTTCTCTCGGAGACATAGTGAAGTCAATTTGGCATCATTAGCTGTCGACAGGATCGGAAAGGGGAATTTGGATGAGATAATAGATCCTTTCCTTAAGCCAATCGAAGATGTGTCGACATTGAATTCAATTCGTAAGGTCGCTGAGGTGGCATTTAGATGTCTTGCACATGATAGTGACATGAGACCTCCCATGACTGAGGTTGCCAATGAGTTAGAGCATATTAAGGCTAGCAACTTTGCTACATAGGGTAGGATTAACATTTCATCCCTTTGTTTGGTTTAATCCACTGTCAATAAGAAGCAAGGAAAAGGTTACAAAGAGTAGATTTGTGGAAAATTTGAAGTCTTCATTCAAATTTTATATATTTTTGTTTTATTTTGAGCATGTAAAAAATAATAGTTAAGTGATATTTCCAATTATATATGTAAATACTACAATATTGCTTTTCGAATATTGCGTGTGAAGTATAATGCTTAATATTTAACTGTTACCAATGTAACAGGTTTAGACATCAATAATGAACCACAGGCAAACATTGTGGTTGATCATATATCTGTTCTTGGCTCACACTGCTGCAAATCAAGTGAATCTATTAGCACAATATCAGTGTGGATGCAATACTGATTTGGAAAGTTATAAATACTACTTGATAAGCACGACACTAAGCCGACTTAGTAAGCTAATAAAGACGTACAGTCAAACTCAAACTCTAAACAATCTTGAATCTCCTAAATGTATACTCGATTGCCACAGAACTACAACCCTTTACTATACACTTGGATACCGCTTGACCATATACCGTTTGATATTTTAATCTTTTAAAGAAAAAAATCAACCTCGAAAAACAAGAAAACATAAAATGGAAAAAACTAATTATGAACATCAAAATGACGAAATGCAAATGATATTACCATTGAAATCAAGTACACAAATTAACTGGAACTTACAAAGAAAAAAGACAGAATTACAAATTTTGTCCTTTAAAAAAAGCCAAAAACCGGTTCGTGTCCTTTTCTAAGTTTCCTTGCAGGCGGTGTCCTTTAAACTTTTTTTTTCTACACGTTATGTCCTTTACGCTAACTGGGTTAGAAAAACTCAGTTAAATGCCCTCACGTGAGACGCATGTGAGGGCATTTTTGTCTTTTTGCCTACCCTTCTTCTTCTTCCAACTCCAATTCATCAACAATAATAACATGACCACCGCTAGCTGTCATCTACACACACCGTTCATACTCATAAACTCCAGTTGCTACAGAAGAACAACCTGTTTACCTATTACTGTTAGTAGTAATCGGTGTTCCGGAAAGCGGAAGGTTACGAAGGCCGTAGCTGCCGTGTCCACCGGCCGTGCTCGTGGTGACGTCAGCGGAGGTAATCGGAGTGGAGGAGAGGAGTTGCAGGTGACGTCGAATCGAAACCCTAATCGAAACTCGTTCATCGTCTTCCGCCAAATCGGGACCATAATCAAAGTCTGTTCATCGTTTTCGGCCAAATCGGGACCATAATCGAAGTCCATTCATCCTATTCCGCCCAAATCGGACTCTGTTCATCTTATTCCAGCCAAATCGGAACCCCAATCGGAGCTCGCTCATAGTCTTTGAATCAAATCGAAGACATAAAGATGCAATCGAGTAAGAAAGAGAGTGAATCTCGGTTCTTGGGGAGCTTCCGGTGGCTACGGTGGCGGTCGTTATGCTGGAGCTTTTGGCTACAGTGGTTTGATGGTGACCGGAGAAGGTGACCACCTGCAAAAAAGGCAGTGGTTTCCGGTGGTTTAGATTAGAGAGAGAAAGAGGAACAGTGGAAAGAGTATGGAGTCAGAAAGACGAAAAGACAAAAATACCCTCACATGCGCCTCACGTGAGGGCATTTAACTGAGTTTTTCTAACCCAGTTAGCGTAAAGGACATAACGTGTAGAAAAAAAAAGTTTAAAGGACACCGCCTGCAAGGAAAGGACACGAACCGTAATTTGGCTTTTTTTAAAGGACAAAATTTGTAATTGGGTCAAGAAAAAAAAAACAACTCAACCACGCAAGCAAGCAAGCACATATTTATACATATATCAAATACTTTAAATATTTTGAAAAACATCTATAAACCCGATACTGGAATCCTACATCGACGTTAGAATATCTCTCATCTCTGTAACAGATGGAATTGTCTCGCTTGGGTAGATCTTTGCAACGAGTTGAGCAAAGCTATCATACTTGTCCAAAAATTCTTTCTGTAAATCATCATTTATTTATTTCATTTAGTGACAAAAATAAATTTACTCAACTAAATAAAAAAAAATTACTATGGAATTAAAAATACCTTGCATTTATCCCATAGTGAAGGTAATAATTCCTCAGAGGTCAAGTTTTTTTGCAGCTTTTTATACATTGCACCAATGTGCTTGTCAACCTGTGTATTACAATAATTATATATTGAGCTTTTTAAAATACTTTTACAAATTGTTATATATAATAACTTACTCCTGATAAACTTGATTTCACCACCTTCCTAAGATCCATTTTAGATAATCCAAGCTGGAAAGGAATCTGTAATGAAGAAATGTTTTTTTAACTTGAAATTTGACATAAAGGTATTATTTTATACTTCATAAATAATATTAATTTAATTACTAACCTCTTCAGGAGTAATTGTGTACATCAAATCTTCAATTCTTTTAGCAAACTGAAACAGTCGCTCAAATTGCTGCAAAAAAAATAAATAATAATAATAATAATAATAATAAGAGAACAGTTATAACATTTGAATTGATAATATATAGTCATTAAATAATAATATATAATGATTGTTTAACTTACATAGTAAATAATACCACTAATATGACGCGTGCAAGCTTGTTCATAAGATTCACTCGCTTGATGATAAAATTTAGCTAAAGTCGGAACAACATTTGCTAGGTCATACAAACTGCACAAATATTTACCTTTTTGAATTAAAATAAACGAAAATCATTTTCCACGTGTATAAAATAAAACTTACCTATTTTGGAATGCAGCATAGTTTTCCAGGAGTATAATATCAGCATATTTCGGGTCGGTTTGAGCGATTTTATCCAGAGTTGCAAACATCACACCAATCTGCCAAATAATATTCAATTAAATAATAATCAATAATTTATATACATAAACGATTAATATTATTAAAGAAAATTGGTTTAAAAGGAAAGTGCTTACAAACTTAATATATGCTTGGTCAACTAAATCTCTAGACTGTCCTTGTATGTACTGTTCCATGCGTGTAGCAAGAGTCGCAAATCTACAAAAAATAAATAAATAAATGAAATAAAAATTATTATTATAATAAAAAATGGTGTATATAATAAATATCTAAACTAATTAAATAAAACAAAATTAATTCATCCAAATATTAAAAAACTGTCTATTAGAGGCGTGCATGAAACTGAAAAAACCGAACCAAAACAAAAATCGACGGTTTGGGTTTATGTTTTCGTAAAAACCGAATATTTGGGTTCGGTTTTACATGTGATTAAAAGGAAATAACCAAACCCAAACAGAAAACGACGGTATGGTTTTATGTTGTCATAAAAAACCAAATATCCGGTTCGAATTTGGTTTTGCATGTAACTAAAACCAAAAAAACGTAAGTGAACCGAAAGTATGGTTTCATATTTAATTTTGAACTAAAGTTTGTAGGAATTTAAGAGATAATGTAACCCTAAATATTTTAGGCGAAATATATAAAAATCACTTAATAAAAAAAATTAAGCCCAAATTCAGTATTTTAGAACTCAAAAACCAAAAATTTTAAGCTCAAACAATAAATTAAAAAAAACAAAACCAAAGGTGTTCAAAAGCACAAAAACCAAATTTTTGGCTTTTGGTTCGGTTTGTTTACAAACCAACCCTACTTATTAAATTGTTTACCTAGGAATGTACGATAAGACGCCCATTTGTCGAACGTTCCGTTCGTTCCATTCAATCTGGTGACAGGCTTCATCTACAAACTACATTTCAAGTGACAAATTAGAGGCATGTGTAAAAAAAATGTGGGTCAACAAAAAAGTCAACATACGCGGGTAAACTGTGCGGTAATTCTTCCTTCCAGTGCATCAAGTAAAAGACGCACGTATCCGGCGGCATCAGCTTTCTGACCCGAAATATATTTTTCTGTTATTCCGTGCATTGATATGCACCGTAACGGGTCAATCTTGTATGCCCAGTCAACAACGGCATAAAAATCCTCCTGAAAGTCAACATAATGTTTTGTTTTAAATTAGATATGTAAGCAAACCAAACAAACACGAACAGAACCGTTCATTTAACTTTGACTGAACAAATGATCGAACACGAACAGGTTTTCTTGTTTGTGTTCGATCATGTTCGTTCGTTAACAATATAAACAAACTGTACAAGAACGTAAACGAACGAATGTAAATGAGTTAATACTAGTTAAAGGTAATGTAAAAAATAATGTGTTGAGCCTAATAGGTTAGAGCACAACTAAATTGTAACAGACCAAAAAAATTAAAATGAATATGTTAACAAAAATAAAGTGACGAACTTAACAAATGCAAACTAATGAGCATAAATGAACATAAATGAATGAGCATAGACAAATTTAAATGAGCAAACATAAACAAACGTGTTCATGTTCGTTCATTTAACTAAATGAACAAAACTTATTGTTCATTCGTTTGTTTATCAAACTAACGAACATAAACGAACGTAAGCAAACGAACACAAACAAATTTAAATGAACGAGCATAAACAAACGTGTTCATGTTCGCTCACTTAACTAAATGAACAAAATTTATTGTTCATGTTCATTTGTTTTTTAAATAAACAAACATAAAATAACGTAAATAAACAAACATAAACGGATTTAAATGAACCAACATAAACGAAGGTGTTCCTGTTCGTTCAATTAACTAAATGAACAAAATTTAGTGTTCATGTTCATTTTTCTATTAAATAAACGAACATAAAACAACTTCTCGCTTAACGGTTCACGGGTTGGTCACTGAACGTTCGGTTCATTTACAGACCTACGCACAACGAGTAGGTCAGGCCTTTTTGCATTTAAATGTAATTAATAATAAGATAGCTAAGTACTTGAATTCCATCGAGTAAATCGCGAAGTGACTCGTTTAGTGCTCCAAGCTCCGATATATCTACAAGATTTCGTACAAAAAAGAGGTCAACAGCTTAATAAGTTAAAACGAACGGTTAAAAAGTTAGAACGGCATGCAATATTTTACTTTTAGTGTTGGCGTCATTATCATCAATGTCCATGATCCCTAAATCATCATCGTTTGATTTGTCACCGTTCGCAGGACTTCCAGGTGGCGCAAGTGCAGAAACTCCAAAACACATGAAGTGTGAAAAAAAGGAACTCTGCAAAATAATGAATGATGATAATATTAGTTAGTGCGCTTGTTTCAACAAAACTACTGTTTTAGTCCCTGTAGTTTGTCAAAGATAACCTTTTTAGTCCACTGGTTTTTTTTTTGCTTGTTTAGTCCATTAGTTTCAGTTTCTTCTCAATTATATCCAGATATCTAACACCGTTTTTTTATTTTAGGTTTAAGGCTGTCTACATCTTACCCTCCTCAGACCCTACCATAGCATTGCTATTGGTGGGATATACTGAGTACGATGATGATGTTTTTAGGGTTTTCTGATAAGAGAGAAGAAAAAAAAAGATGAGGGTAGATATTTCTATTCTTTTAATTTTATTCTTGGCATGTCAAGCTTTAACCAAAGAAAAAACTGAACCTAATACACTGAAATGGCAAAGACAAAAAGGGTTCTTTTGTGAAACCAAAGAAACTAATCGTAGGGACTAAATGGTTTACTTTCTTCAAATCCAGGGACTAAAATCATAATGACATAGGTCATTTTGGTCTTTAGGTAACATACAAAAACAAACGGTGTTAGAAGTCAGGCTTTAAATAAGAAGAAACTGAAACTATTAAACTAAAAGGGTTACTTTCATCAAACCACATGGACCAAAATCATAGTTACTCTAAATATAAACTTTTAAATTTAATAATTACCTCATCAACAAGAAGTGGGATAAATATAGTGAGCATTTTAGCATACGCATCTGAAACCGTTGAAGTATCTGCATTATTTACATTTTGATTTGAACCACTTGAATTCTCGAGCCAGACAGTTGGATTCCTTGATGCTTTAGTACTAGCTCTAAGCTCGTTAGCAAATTCACGAGCCTGAAAAATATTGTTAACTTTTTAATAAATCATCTTTTAAGTTTGGTGTTCTGTTTATAAAAAGATTGAGACTTTAAACATACCTCACGCCTTAAAAGTAGGTTAAGGGAGCTACAATAAGCTTTCCTTAAAGGACCCAAACAATTTTTATCGAGACTCTGCAAATTATAATAGGCAAACAGATTATTAGAATCAATAATTTGTTTAATATGATTAACAATTAAATTATACTAATCATAAATAATCTTTTGCATAAAGTAATTTAGAAGGTTGTATGCACTAGCAATTCACTTGGACGACTTTCGACTAGGCTTGTAAACAAAGCGAGTGTTCAGTGAACCGTTCGGAAGGATGTTCGTTTATTTAATAAAGGAACGAACATGAACAAAAAAGTTTGTTCAATTAATTAAACAAACAAACATGAACATATGTTTATGTTCGTTCACTTTTACATTTTTATGTTCATTCGTTTACGTTTGTTTAAGTTCAGGAGTTTACGCTCGTTAATATATTCATTTAAAACTTTTTGACCCATTATAACTAAATCTAGTTTTAGTAACTTTTTAGGCTACACACATCGTTCTTCACATTACTTTTAACTAATTTAGCTCAGTTATGTTCATTCAAGTTTGTTCAGTTATGTTTTTACGTTTACGTTTGTGAGCCATTCGTTTATACCATTAACGAACACGAGCAAGTATACCCTTCATATAATTTATATGTGTTTGATCGTTTGTTCAGCTAAAGTTGAACGAACACAAACAAGAAAAAAAGGTTCGTTTAATTGTTCGTGTTCAATAAGTTTGTGTTCGATAACGAAAGAATGAACATGCTCCACTCATGTTCATTTGCAAGCCTGCATTTGAGCTATTAAAAACGATATACGACACAATTGACAGGTTCATATATGAATGGGTAAAAATTAACGCCTCTAATTATAAAATTATATTAATTAACCTTCAAATGTTGCAAAAGACGAGCATATGTCCTGCATTTAAACCGAAGATCAGCATGATCAGGCCTCTTAAGCTGTCCCCTCTGTCAAATGCAAAACACCAAATTCAAAACTCCAATACCTTAAAACATAACAAATAGTGTGTAAGAGAAAATACATAAACGGTCCTTGTGGTTTGACCATATGGCAAGTTTGGTCCCTAGATTTAAAAAACTGCAAACTTAGTACAAATATTAATTCGAGCGAGTTTTTAACAGAAAAGTGATCTCATGTACCACTCATGTGAGGGCAATTGTGTCTTCTCAAATTTGAACGCTAATAAAATAGTCTTTCAAACTCCAAAACTCCTAGCGTTGACTTCATCACCTTCGATTACGCACTTAACCTTCAATTTTGCACCTAATTGAACATGAAGTCGGCACTAGGAGCTCTTGAGTTTGAAAGTGTGTTTTATAAGGGTTCCAAATTTGGGGAAAAATCAGAACACAATTACCCTCACATGATTGGCACATGACACTACTTTTCCGTTAAAAACTAACAGGGACTAATGGTGCAGACTAAACGTGCAACACTCAAAATGTTTGGAATAAGTTTGCAATTATCGAAATCTGGAAACCAAATTTGCAATAAGATCAAACCACAAGGGCCATTTGTGCAACTTTCTCTAGTTATAAACGAAGAAAGACCTATAAAACAAACCTGAGAGAAGTAACTTTTATCACTTATCATGAAATCCACCAAACTTGCAAAATAGTTTCTTAAAAACTCAGAAGCTCTTCTAACAAAAGTGGTTTTTAATTTGTCAAGTTCTGTCCTCTTTTCTCTGACCTGCAAATTAATGAAATAAATCAAATAATGTTTTATTAAACTATAATATACAAAGAATTGAGGGAAAAAAACTGCGCATATCATCTACCGCTCTAATATTTGCAAAAGTTGGATCCAAATTAGGTGATTCAAGCCCGTTTAATGCACCAGTTAACCATTCACATGCTTCAATGTTTTGAAGCATGCGGGCCTCATCAAAGGACCCGCCCGTTAAACATGCTGCATACTGCAATAGAATCACAGAATTACTAGACTGTTAATTAAATAAAATAATATAAGCTGAAAAGGGTACAAGTTAAATTTGTCAAAACTCTACCAAAGAGTAATTTTAATGCATAAAGCATCCAAATTCATAATTAGACGGGAAAATATAGATCTTTAGTGAATTAATATAGCTTTTTAGGCCTGTAAAACGAGCAAACCGTTCGTTTATGTCGCTTATTTAACAAGCAAACGAGCATGAACAAACTTTTTGTTTATTTAGTTAAATGAACGAACATGAACAAATCTCTTTTGTATTATGTTCATGAATGTTATATATGTTCGTTTGTTCGTTTATTTATTCATTTAGTGCTAGGCCCATTACATTCTTTTTCCAGAATTGTTAAATTGAAGTATTGAACACTCACCCATCACAATTCAGTCTAGTTTAATTACTTTTTTAGGGCCAACATATTAATATACACTAGGGGTGTCACTCGTGTCGGGTTGGCGGGTTGATGGCTTGAAATGTGCAACCTAAGCCCGACCCATATTACTATTCGTGTCAAAGTTCAACCCTAACCCGCACACACACAAATTCGGGTCGACACGAAAACAACCCGTTTGACCCATTTACCAAAATAATTAAAAGACTTTTTAAATAAAATGGAAATAATTAGAGGCGGTACAGAAAATGAGTAATATGGTTGGAAATTGCAACGAGTATTTTGAAAAGGAAAAGGCAGAAAAAAAGAAAAACAAAAATATAACTATCAAAGTTAAATTTTAATTACATAAACAGGTTAACGGGTCACCCCGTTTTTATATGAGTCAACCCGAACCCAGCCCGTCTTTTTAAACGGGTCAAGTTAGTCAACCCGAACCCCACCCGTTTATTTAATGGGGCGTGTTGGTCAACCTAAAAGCCGTTTTTCTCGTGTCTGGTTCAGGTCGTGTCAAAAGTTATCGCCCCTAATACACGCATTTACTTTTGATTGGTATTTGCTAAGTTATGTTTGTTTATATTTGTTCATCTATGTTCAATTCTATTCGTTCGATTACATTTGTGAACCATTTGTTTATAATATTAACGAACAAACACGAACAAATTTAACTGTACATGTTCGATCATATGTTCGGTTAAAGTTAAACAAACGAACGCGAACATGCCTCGTACCTCTGAAGGTATACGCAATCTCTCGAGAAGCTTATCCAGTTCCTCAATTAATGCTTTATTATTTACAGATTGCATTTCCAGCTGGTTATTGCGTGTTTCTATCTGTAATTAAAAAAAAATCATCATTACCGATTAATCACATCCAAAAAACGAAATCTTTTAACATACTTATAATATATACATACCGATTCAATATCCTCATATGTCTAAGTTTAATATTAAAAATCCCAAGCCATTCATCCATGTCATCAACAGCTACTGTGGCTGCCTCAAGCCCAAACAACAACATCGAGCATTTCAATATTCTAGTAATTCAAATCAATATATTTAAAGCATATTTCTCCCCAAAACATATAAAACATAAAAAGAGGCCACAAGAACTCACCTTCTCTGTCTTGGTTCTTGAATCACTTCTTCACAAATCTTAGGGTGCTTCCAACGCGATCCCTACATTATAATGGTTCCCCATTAACATTCTCTATTCCTTATGTATATCCTAGTGTTATATTTATCTCTCATCATCTAACTCATAATTAATTTTATGTGACAATATGTTCCTCTAAAATAACCATTTATAATTCCATATGGTGTTAGGTTTTTCTTAGAAAGTTTCTCACATTTTATTATTATGATTTTAGAGTTCATTTCAAGTGTCACATTTTATTCCTTAAAACACCTTAACAAGTAGGAGTTGGGGGTTCGTTCCTGGACAGCCCCTAGCTCTTATCTAGCCAACTCGATTTCTCTTTTCCAAAAGGCTATAAAATGCTACACATCTTAACTCCTTTTGAAACGGTTTAGCCATACTTGTTAGCCTGTTCCTTTGAATAAAACATGATCTTTTGTTTAAAAACATCTCAGCAACTATAATTCTTTTAACTATATAAAAATTCTGCATGTATTATAGTTTCTAACAATTCAATATGAGGTTTATTTCCTCATAGGTTTAGTTCATCTATACAAGACTTAGGTTTCCCCTCATTATAGTTTAAACACTATCATGACCAGATCTTATTAGCATCATTAAGTATATGTGTGTAAGATTAAACTTATAGCAATACACAAGACTTCCATCTTTCTCTTCCTAGAATTGGTTTGATTAACCATCAAACCTTAGGGTTTTGGTTAATCTTTTCTATGGTTACATGGCCTATCTACTGATTTATCATGCTCTAACCACAAGATCATTAGTATGTTACATTTAAGTTGTTTTTTATTATCCTTAACCATAACCGAACCCCTAAGTCATGGCATGGTTCGGTTGTAAAATTCTGGCCATATATAACACTTTCTAAGCAAATTTTCTTATACTAGAAGCTGAGTTAAACTTACCTTTACACAAGGAACTAATAAGGGATGAAGAAGTTCAATAAATCCACAACCCTTAGCCTCCTCTAACCTTTGTTCTTCAACAGATTCACTGCTGGAGAAGTGCAGCCTCTTTCTATTCAGTTTTAAGTGTAACAAAGGTGCAAGAATGGTGTGACTTCGGAATGGTTAAGGGCTGGTATTTATATGGAATCTTGATCCGTGCAATAACACCCTATTGGTTGATATTAAATCTGATCCAAGGGTCCAAAACACAGCTGCACATTTTTGCTTGTTGGCAGCTCTGTACATCCTACTTTTTATGAATAGATAATAAAAGACCATTATATAATAAATTTTGTGGTATTATCTAATTACGTGGAATAATAATTAGTTAAGTATGGGCTTGGAAGATAAAAGACGGACTTAGATATGGTTATGGGCCTAAGATCCATGGTGATTTCGTGATCCAAGAGAAACCAAGGTGATTTCGTGCACTAGCATCATCGCCAAACAAGAAACACGTATAGATCCACGAGTTGGTCTAGATCTGATCCAAATCAGAACCCAAAAGATATGTTTAGATATAAAGGTTTGGTTTTAGACATTGGTTTGTCTTAAGATTTGATACGAAGGCAAATTGGACCTTATAGTATTAGAAAAACATAAACTTTATAGTAAACGACTTAATGGGTACGATATGGGACGAGCGGGTGACATTCTGACCTTGTTAAAGCGAGAAGGTGAAGTTGTTATGACACAGGACTCGGCGTAATAGTAAAACGGGCCTTCAAGAGACGAAAGAAAACGAAAAGAGCTGATAGGCATGAAAAACAAGTTTTAAATCAAAATCGGAATTCGATTCGACTGGAAACGAGTCAAATCAAGAAAACTCGAACTGACTGGAAGCGGATCGAATCGAATCGGAATTCAACTTGACTGGAAACGGATCGAATCGAATCAGAATTCGACTCGACTGGAAACAGATCGAATCGAATCGGAATTCGACTCGATTGGAAACGAATCGAATCGAATCAAGAAAACTCGATTCAATGAAACTCGACTCGATTAGAATTTACTCGATTCGACTCATCTGGACTTGACTCAAAATCACGAAAAGGTCATTTTATGATGAAGTTTTAGTAAACGCTTATTGACAAAAATAAATTTTTTCTAAGCTGACCCCCCCAACCAGGGCTCTGTCCCTTGGACCCTACTAGGGGCTGCCGCCCCTAGGCCCCACTACCAAGGTGTAACACCTTGAAAATACCCCATCTAAATTTGGGCTAAAAATGTCAATTCTGAAAGTTAGAGGGTCAAAAATAAAAATCCTGATTTCTTTAGTTCTTTGCCTTTGCAAGCTGATACTGAAACTACTTCGCGCTATGCGAAGTAGCTGGAACAGAAACCAAGGTAAAGGAGTTTCGTGCTAGGCGAAGTAGTACTTCACACTTGCGAAACCACGTTAAGTAATCTGATACACGTGTCCAACCACGTATCAACACGTGGCACGAGTATACAAGCTATGTTTCCTGACATGTCAGAAGACTGCTTCGCATGACGTGAACGACAATGACTTGTCCTTCGCGCTATGCGACGGAGGCTGAAATCAAGTATAAATAGGGCAGCTACGGGTTTGAACCAACTCATCCCAAAACACACTTAGCCTAGAAGTTCGTGCCACAAGTTTCTCGGCGTTCCAACGGCTTGTTTTCACGAGGTTTACGCAAGAAACGAGATTCCGAAGCCCTGTTTATGATCAACCGTCTTATTTAGCGAAGTCCTACTGACGAGTTACCGATCTTTTCTTGTTCTCATTCTCGAGTGATCGATTAAGGTAGGAATTTTGCTTAAGTTACTTTATTACATAGTTATTTAAGACCTAGTTAAGAGTATAGTCGTTAACTGTAAATGATTTCCAAATGATGTTTTTGAAACTAATGACGTTACTCTCATAAGAAGTAATGTTATCAAAATTATATATTTTGACGGGCATGTAGTAACTGTAAGGGGGATATCATTAGTAGATGCTTCTTGCCTAAGGTAAGTAATTCGTACAAATCTCAATAAATGCGGGACCCGTTTACTTACCTGGAGAAACTTGCCAATGTGATATAACCTATTAAGCCAAAGCATGCTATATCGGAGAAACTTGCCAATGTGATATAACATATTAAGCCAAAGCATGCTATCCCAAACGTCATAGATAAATACAAATATATTTTCATAAATGACTATAACTCTATCGAGGTTAAATTAGACTTAAGATCTGCTGATTATCAAGAAACACCATCAATGTATTTATGAAAACCTATTACAAATATAGTTAACATCATACTGATAGGAAAGGTTTCCAAATGACACCGAACTGACAATCACATGTGAATATGTTAAACCTTTTACCGACTGAACTATTTTTACTCTTGTAATAAATAGGTTGTTTATTGCAAAGAGTCTGATAAGTGTTTGCATGAGATTATATATCTCCAAAATTATTATAATACAAAATAGATAATAAAAGCAACTCAGACCGATTACACATGTGTCTGGATCCATACATAACTGACCAATGGCATACAAGACCAAGTCAGTCATAACCGGTTCTCCAATTAGGGTAACATAGCTCAGGGAAGCTGTCTCCAAACAGGGGCTATGTAACTCTGGGAACTCTTGAATTGTGTGTTTAGGGCAGTGGTACAAATCCTAGAAATGACAGTCGTTCCTGCTGAGATTGTGAAACAAAAAACTATGTATTTAACGACTGTTATAAATTATTTTATATAGTCAGTCAACGTTTCACCAGCTCATCACTGACGTATTTTTCCCAACCCCTTGCAGGTAATTAAGTGCAGGTAGCAATAGACAAGGATTAGGAGTCATGAAAATAGAAGTTCACCACACAAGATGGCTCAATTTTCAATATAATCCTTGTAGCATTATAAAAATAATATTTTGTAACCGAATACTTGGGTGTTTAATTCCAGAGAAAGTTTTCAATGTAAATTAATGTTTTATAGAAGTCTTCCACTAAAATAAACCCACAACTCTGATACATTTACAAAACATGTGCCAACTGGGTGTCACGCTCCTACGCCCTGAGGTGGGGTGTGACATAGGGGCGCTGGCCCCTGGACCCCGTTCATTAGGAGCTTGACTAACCTAGAATATGATTTAATTAGGAGTAGCTAAGTGACGCTTGTAACTTGTTAAAAGTTAGCTATGCCTAACTGAAGAGAGGTATGACCTTAAACTCCGAAAGGAATAGGATTCAGATGAGGGCAGATCCTGTAAGTGTTGATCCAAAGCCTTTGCACAAACAAGCTTCTTTCAGCTTTTCTGGAATAGGATTTATTTCCATCCTTTTTCGGTACAAGGCTGCATGTTCTTCAGGATCAGTGGACCAATTATATAATTTCAAGCTAGGGGCAGTGAAGCGCTTAAGTTTTTCAGCATCACAGATTGGAGGAGCGAATCTGGATATCTTATGACTCCCAACTAGCATTTCAGGGATGGGTTTGATAACTCCCGGTACACTGGATATCATATTAGGTCTGAGTGTGACGTACAGATTGCTCAAACACACGTGACACTATTCGGTGACCATAATAACATTATTTAATTTAAATCATCATGTAATACAAGTTTATCAAATAATACAAGTTGTAAACAAATAAATAAACGAAACGATAAGTTGTTCTTTGAATATCCTATAAGCATGCTATGTGTCTTCTAACCTTCATCCTCGTATCTCTACACTTGTAGCATATGTATAAAATAAAGTCAGCTATGAACATAGCTCGTGAGATTCCCACATTTTGATATAATACGTAAAAATCATACAATTCCATGAAACTTGTGAAATGAACACATAAGGGTTCTTTACACTCGATGCAATGTACTGAGTGTAAAGAACAAACGAAGGTCTTTTCCAGTTGGGGCTACCAACGTACTCGGATATGAGGTCCCTGTTCCACTTCGATACAAATGGACCTGAGTGCAAAGGGGGGGCGTATGATAATACTTATTGAGACAACCACTTGAAATCCACGTATAAAACAAATAAGCAAGTAAGCACACAAGTTCATGATATGAATTGTAGTTTGAAAGCAAAAATTATAATTCTTGAGGTTTGATAGGATACATGTACAATCCCCAAAATATGAAAATGTTTAAAAAAGGGTTATGAGAAACTCACAACGAAATTTAAGATCAACTTGAAATAAAAAGCGAAAGCACAATAATGAAATCGAAGCAACCGAACTTCTCGAGCTATAGATAAAATAAAAAAAAATCTGACTACCGAGATTGTGAAAGTGAAATAATTTAGTTTTAGGAGTTAAGCATTATTTTAATGTATTTTATTAGCATTTTATAACATTCTATAATATTTTATTGTTTTTAAGTCTTAACGGAAATCTAATTATTTTAATATTGCCACTATGAAAGTTACGATAATTTCAAGGTATAGATTTTAAATAGAAATTTTATCTTGCAAAGTAATTACTTTGAAAACAAGGAATTAATACAAATCTAATATGAGTAATGAAATCGACTTGAGAATCGAGTGTTTATGTACCAACATAACTTTTCAAATTTTCAATTAAAACTATAATAATAAATGAATTATATAAAGAAAACGAATTAAAGATAGACAATTCATGCATCACCATGACTTTTCGAATTCTCAATTTAAAACACACGAGAAAATGAGTATTGAAAAATCGACTATTCATGTATCACCATGAATTTTCGTATTTTCAATTCAAAGTATAAGAAATAATGAATATATACAAATAAAGAAAACGACTTGAAACTCAGCTATTCATGTATCACCATGACCTTTCGAATTTTCAAATTATAATAATAATTGAATTTATAAATTAAGAAAACGGGTTAAAATTCAATAATTTATGTACTAGCATGACTTTTAGAAATTTCAATGAATATAAATACAGAAAACGAATTGAAACTCGAGTATTCACATATCCCAATGACTTGTCAAACCCACAATATAAACGATTGAGTGTCGGAATCACACGTTGTATGAATCATCATAATTTGTATGTTCCAATAAAAGTAAAAGTGTGTAATCAAATCGAACCAAAAGTTGGGTATTCATGTATCACCGCGACTTGACAAACTTTCAGTTAAAACATATAAATCAAAATGCGTAATCAAATCGAGCCAAAAGCTGTTTATTCGTGTATCGCCACGACTTGTCAGACTTTTAGTTAAAACACATTGTAAAACATTGAGGGTCGGAGTCACACGTCGCATGAACCACCATGACTTGTGTGACATCCTTAGGAGTGCAACCATATTCTTTTCACAAAGAGAACATGGTCACGTTTGAAAGCGTAAAGTTGCGATTTGTATGGCGTTTGGTGTGGAACGATTTGGCTTAATAAGTTTCATGCCTTTCCCAAACTCTCCAGGTAAGCAACCAGATCCGCAACTGATTGGATTTGTGCGCATTGCTTATTCTTAGGTTTCATGAACCTTGGTGTCAAGAGTTCAGGAAACAAGCATGTCCCCATTACAGTTACTACGAACCTGCCACATAGAACCGTCTTTAAGAAGATGAAATATCGGAACACCGAATTTGAAAATTGCTTGAAATTGCTTTTGAGAAAACTTGTTTTAGACCTAAGCCTTGGACTTGTGTGTGTATACTTATGTTCATGAGGCGATAATGAAATCAACAGTACAGTAATACAGTAATAGTAAGTGCATTTAAACAATCAAGTAGAGGCTCACATAATTCTATCATGTAACTTAGACATTTAAAAAATAAGCTATAGTTACCTTGAACACTACGTCTAATGTCCTATCTTATACCCACGGCTCTAATACCAATCTGTAACACCCCGGCTAAAGCGGAAACGCCTGAGTGTATCGTACAGATTGCTCAAACACACGTGATACTATTAGGTGACCATAATAACATTATTTCATTTAAATCATCATGTAACACAAGTTTATCAAATAATACAAGTTGTAAACAAATAAATAAACGAAACGATAAGTTGTTCTTTGAATATCCTATAAGCATGCTATGTGTCTTCTAACCTTCATCCTCGTATCTCTACACTTGTAGCATATGTATAAAATAAAGTCAGCTATAAACATAGCTGGTGAGATTCCCACAGCTGGATATAATACGTAAAAATCATACAATTCTATGAAACTTGTGAAATTATCACATAAGGGTTCTTTACACTTGATGCAATGGACCTGAGTGTAAAGAATAAACGAATGTTCTTTCCAGTTGGGGCTACCAATGTACTCGGATATGAGGTCCCTTTTTCACTTGATACAAATGGACCTGAGTGCAAAGGGGAGCGTATGATCATACTTATTGAGACAACCGCTTGAAATCCATGTATAAAACAAATAAGCAAGGAAACAAGTCCATGATATGAATTGTAGTTTGAAAGCGAAATTTGTAATTCTTGAGGTTTGATAGAATACATATACTACCCCCAAAATATGAAAACGTTTAAAAAGGGGGTGTGAGAAACTCACATTGAAATTGAAGATCAACTTGAAATAAAAACCGAAAGCAAAATAATGAAACCGAAGCAACCAAACTTCTCGAGCTATAGATAAAATAAAAACAAAAATCTGACTAACGAGATTGTAAAAGTGAAATAATTTAGTTTTAGGAGTTAAGCATTATTTTAATGTATTTTATTAGCATTTTATAACATTCTATAATATTATATTGTTTTTAAGTCTTAAAGGAAATCTAATTATTTTAATATTGCTACTATGAAAGTTATGATAATTTCAAGTTATAGATTTTACATAGGATTTTATCTTGCAAAGTAATTATGTTAACGAAATCAAATTTAACGATTTATAAAGCTATCGCGTTTAAAGTCAACGAAATAAAAGCTATCAAATTTAAGTTAAACCCATTAAAACAAATGAAGTAAGGTTAACAAATTTAAAGTTTAACAAAGAATTATTATTAACGGATTGAAAACTTTATGAATTAATCTAATTTTAACGGTGTAACGAATTATGAAGTTAATAGAGTAACGGAAAAATGTAAATTAATTTTTAAATGGTTTAATGAGTTTGATAGTTGGGTTTTATTTGAAAATAATAATTTATATTTTATAAAAATTTTATTTGAGTTTAAAAGGATTTTAGTTGATTTATTATGATTTTTAATTTATTTATTGAATTGATATTGATAATATATAAGGAAAAAGGTTTAAAAAATTTAACAAAAAAATGTGTATTAACCCGGGTTGGAACCCGGGACTTTTGCTTGGTATACTAATGACTTATCCACTAGACTAGATTGAATCTTTTGTTATAGTACAGGAACAAATTTTATTTAAAGTACAACCCAAGTTCATCTCTATCAATCAAACCCTAACTTCTAAATTCATTCAATCGGTACAATGTTTGGAGAAATTAACTTAGGGGTTTCGATTAACGGCTTGAAACGAATAAATTTCATATATGTAATACTTGAAATAGTGTCGGGATGATGGAGAACAAGAGTTGGCCGGAATCGGACAACACGAACCAATTTAAGATTATAGAGAGTATTTTTAGAGAGGATTGAAGATTGGTACGAGTTTAGCAGAGGGTGTACGTCCTATTTATACTAGTGATTGGAGTCTATTACATTCAATGAGCTTAATTACGATTTTTGTAAACTTCCGGCCGTAAATCGTGATTTTAGTCGATGACTAAGGGATGTTATAAGGCAATTAACAGGTTGATTATAGTTTATTATTAAAGTCTACAGTCGTTATACAAATTTTACGGTTCAAATGCGAGAGTCATGGAATGATTAATGGGTGCTGGACGATTTTCTAGTGGCCAGAAATATTGGCAGGAAAAACATGGGAATAGGCTGGGAGGGGGGTGTTTTATTATAAAATTATTATTTTAAATCAATTTTTACACATTAGCCCCTCTAGTTACATAATATATTAAAACAGAATTTAAATTATATTTACGATTTAAACCTTGGACTTTGAAAAAGTGTTATGAATGAAGTGGAAGTTATTATATTTGGATTTTCCAATTAAACCCGGCCCGAATAATTTATAAACGTTTAAATAAAGGCTTACAATCTCGGGAATTCGTTATTTGAACAAGATGAATTGAAACCGTATAACCGATAAACGTACATCCTTTTGGAACATTAAATTAACGATGAACGTTTAACGCAAATGCAATAAAGTGACAGACTGTGTGGTTTAACGAATACGAATAAAGCGACGAATGCCACATAAAATACATGACACGAAAATTGAGATTAATAAATGACATTATATTATACGTATATATTTATAAGTAAAACCGAAAAATTTAAAAAGGGTCGGGTTTTCGGGTTTGAAAAGTAACGAATGTTTCATGTTCCGCGAAAAGTTTTAATCACTCCGATATTTAGAACTGTGTTTATGAGTAAATCCAACGTGAAAGTAGGGCATACGGGCTCGGGGCTTTACAAGCTCACAAAAAAACGTGAATGTGAGTATGATTTGTGTTTGATTGGCTCCTTGATTATGGATGTGACTTAACACGGACTTAAGGGGTAATGTTCAGGTCTTGGAATGTTTTAATGGATTGTAAAAGACCTCATTTAAGCTTAGTTTCTTACACACAAAGCTGGTGATGCTATGTTGACCTATACTCTCTTTTTCCTATCATAATGGTGACAGTTTAGAGGCTGACCAAGAGGGGAATTGTTATAGTCCTTGGATGTCGTTTTAAGGTGGCATGACAACCCTATTCTCAGCAATAACCTTTGCATTTATCATGCATACATATCTCCACATCATAAACCTATTTTTCATGCTCCCTTTTACACCCACAATGGTGAGAGGTAAGAGGTTCCAGGTGGGGAAAGGATGTGCATTACTTTAGCATATAGAAACTATAACCCTTTCATGTTTGTGTCAAGTCTTGGTCCTATTTTTCCCATAATCGAGCCTAGCATTGGGAAAGATTTCTCTTGAAAGGCTCAAGTTTAAAGTAGACTTTTGACTTAACTAAAAATGCGGTTTCTTACATTAAATCTTTAAGAATTGATTTGGGGTTTATTGGAACCGATTTCTATGGTAGTTCTATGTAAGTTTCATATATGATTTATTAGTGAAGGATTATTGTGTCAAGTTCCTCTCCCTAATCATTCTAACAACTGAAAATAATGAATACTAAACATTTAATCAGTTAATTCAAGGACATAAAACTTACTTCTTAGCAATTACATTAAGTTATACTTCTCAAATTCAACCTTTGTAGCTATGATTTACTAAGGGATTATCACAACACAAACCTTAGCTATTTCTTTTAGCGTACGCTGGGTTAACTAGAACATGCTAACACAAGATGTCCCTGAACCGATCTTGTTCGAT
The DNA here is from genome assembly GCF_021521415.1 of Bidens hawaiensis. Taxonomy (NCBI): domain Eukaryota; kingdom Viridiplantae; phylum Streptophyta; class Magnoliopsida; order Asterales; family Asteraceae; genus Bidens; species Bidens hawaiensis. The sequence continues at coordinate 274,034 of NW_027492910.1, forward strand.
TTAATTTATTGTTCGCAATTATAAAATAATACTCATATCATAAGGTAGCGGGGTCACGTTATCTAGTAGTTCGCTTTATCATTCCCGTTATCATTAATATTTCATCACATCAACATTACTCTTTCTAAGGCGTTTATTAAAACCTTTATATAGCCTAGTGCTTTTCGGCACACAATCGCATATTAGCTTGTTCTTTCAAAATCATAGTTTATCCTTTAACAACTTGATCATTCATCCAATGTGCAATATTCTATTATCAATCGTCAAAATACACCTGCACATTAACACACAATTAACTCTTAATTTCAAGACATTTCATTCCATAATATCAAATCGTCAAGAGACAACAACAACATAGTTAATAGTTTTAATTAAAATCTGGAGTGAGGGTTATCACATTAATTAGTTCGGAGAACTTTTAATTCTGGTTTGTGATTGGTAAATTATTGTTCCAAAAGTATATAATTTTCTACAAAATCTTTATTATAATTCAATTAAGTTACTTTATGAACAGAAAAGTTACAATACTCGTAATACACTCTTAGAACTCATATGCGTGTGTGTTACTTTGGTTAGAACCCATAACCTGTCACTAGTAGACAACAATCTCTACTAAGTGAGTTAGCCTCTTAATTAATTAACTTATTGAATCAACTTTTTAAAGATAGTAACATTAGATAATTGCAAATTTCTTTTTTTTGAAACAACAAATTTTTTCACCTAAAATCCCTCTAACCTTGCACTTGCAAGGATTTGAACCCACCACCTCCACTTTAAAAGTTGGACACCATACCACTAGACCATTAGGTCATGGGTATTGCAAATTTCTCTAATTAATATATTAACACTAACTAATGATTGTCTACCATAAGCTAGCGTCTAAACAAAAGCTAGTTAAGAAGATGACTTGGTTAAATGGGGCCCAATTTAATTCTTGTTTTCAACAATTTTCTAATTTTAGTCATTTGGGATTTTGGGTCTATGAAACAGCCGAAAATATGCATGATCATATAAGTTTCCTAAAAAGTAATTATTAAAAAAAAAAAGGTCCGTACAAGGTTTCAATTCATCCCGGTATCGTTTTAGAACGATTAGGGTACTTCAGATGCAGTTTAATATGATACGGTACAACAAGATCACGGTCATCCTTCTGTGTCAAAACCGCTATTCCACATACAAAAGCGAAAGAACCGGTACCACCAACAACACTCAGTTCATCTTTCCGACCACTGCCCGTGTTTTTTGCTTGAATACTAACACTACCCGAATATTCATGCGTATCAAAAGTAAGATAAATAATATTGAAACCCGAGTGTGCAAATTGCTCAATTGGTAAGATGAAGCCTTGAGCTTTCCCAATGACTCTTGAAGTATTCTTTGGTTCTTCAGTTAACACACGGTGGAAGATCAGGGCGCCAGCGTCCTGAGGGGCCACTGTGTGTGTATTTGGAACGCCGATGGTTTGTGGCGGTTGTTGGATGTATAAAGATATGGCCAACCATGGGTTTGATGGTGGTTTTCTATGGGGTAGTGGTGAGAGGGTCGCCAAAAGTATGACTACAAGTACTGCTAATGATATGGACACACAAAATATTAACTTGTTAGAGAGCATAGTGAGGGTTTATGATATTGAGTTTGTTAAGAGGACTTTATAATGATAGCTTAAGTTTCTGGCCACCTAAATCACGATTGCTACCAAATCCACCCAATTATTACACACACACATGCACGATTCTTTCAGTTCTCTTTTCTTTTTTTCCTAATTTGCAAGTTTCAGTATTATTTCCCATCAACTTGTGAAGAATGTTAAAATAAGTGCATATATAGGGTTGTATTAAATTATCCACAATAAAAACCATTTTTCGGATACCAATGATCATGTTCTATGTCATATACACAACTTGGTTTATTGGTACAAGCCAGGTTCTAAGCAATAGATTTCCGTTTTTTTAGCATCCGATTCTATTTGCCCACAAAGAGGTGTGTCAACGAGTGTTATTGTTACTGTTGGATTGGAAACTGCCTATAACTGAGGTACGGAAGTCATCACTCTCATAACATTTTCGTTAATTTTCTTCTCAGATTTGTAAGGTACTATGTTACCATCCATTACAAAATCTGAGTGTGGTATGATTTTGTTCGACTTTAAATGGCACAAATGAAGAGTTTGTGAAACTTGACAAGATGATAACAAAGGAGTAATTGATTATTCTACTAAGAGTGTGTAACAAATTATCTTACACCTCACAAGTATAAATTTTCACTCTATATTGGCATTTATAATACATGAAAAGAAATATTTAAGGAGGGCCTTTTTTAACGGATTTTTTTTTTTGTTGGGATTTTTTCACATTCTCTAGAGGGATCTAGAATGGACCGTAAGCTTCCTCCCGTCTTCAATTTTAATGATATTTGTGACTAGGTACCATGTCACAACATGATTTTGTAACTTACAATTTTGTCTGTAACTTTATTAATTTCCTGTTTTATGTATATACAGAATTCAGATAACGCGAGATGTAATTTCAGTATAATTATATTATTAATTTATTATATTATTGATATAATAAAAGGTGAAGATAATAAATTATGACACGCCATCTTACACGTGTACAATGAAAATAATACAATTTTGACCTATTCAACTTTCGATTGAATCAATAAAATACATAACTAACTACTAAAGTAACTATTATGTTATTTTATTATTTAGTTTTCGGAAGCTTTGAACATTTCTACATAGATAAAAGCCAAATCCATATATTAGGCAAGATTCTAGGGAACTAGGTTCACATTTATACAATAAGAAAAAACAAAATCCAAAGACTTCACTTTTATACTTGGAATGCTTCTTCATCTTCCTATTATTGATAGTAGCACTAAAAGCAGTCCATTTCTTAAAAATATGTAAGGAGAATTTGTAAATTATATGATATGGTTATGAGTGGTTGTGAGTAGAGGAGAGAGAAAATGTTATATGAAAAAGTTAAATTTGAGGTTTCACTATTCATATCGTATAATTTTTTTTAATATTTTCTAAAAGTGGTTGTGAGTAAAGGAAAGAGAAATGATAATGATAAATGTATAAAAAATATTACTTAATTAAACAGGAGAAAGAAAAAACAGTGATTTCCAATGTAATTATATTATATAAATGGATATAGGTAGGGAATGGGCTGGGAATGCTCTTAATAGTGTTACTTTGGTGGGTTTATTGATAAGACTCACAAATGTTTTTCCTTTTACAACGGTATGCAATATAATAAACAACTAGCCAAAAGCGAGCGAGAAAACAAAAGTAGATTACATAACAAGAAGAGAATTTTAAATTCACTCATATCAAGTAATAGAAAATTTACGATCTCTATTACTTAACCGCCTATACGAATAGTTAGGAATGGTATCAAAAGTAAACTCTTTTCTCCTGTCTAAACATGTGAAAATAATATCGTTTTGAAATTTCCAAATCACCCACCAAGCTGTGAGAATAATACCATCAATAAACTTTTTATTCTTGCTTGAATGAATTAGATAACAAAATTATCTAAATCAAAGTCCCCAAGTGAATGATTTTAAACCATTGATAAATCAAACCATTTAAAAATAAAGTACACACACTTAAAGCATTTATTTGTGTAAAAAAAACATTAAATTAACTCAAACTCAACTTTCTAACTGCGTACAAATCCGAAAAATTACCTAAAGATTTTCTTTCCAACAAGCAACAAAATTCTCGGAATTCTCTTAATAAAAGATCATTAAAGATAAATATATATGCTTACTTATCACCCCAATCTACATTATTATAAATAAATCATAAAGGCCCATGGTATTCTTAAGTCCTAAACTCAAGTCCCAGATCGATAATCAAACACGAAGTAAACGACTAACTCTCGTTTATATTAATCAGAAAATCTCACTTAAAAAACTGATTACAAACCTTCAAACCCCAACTCGGTTTAACTCTTGATGAACCCTAACTTGGTTGCATCTCATGTATGTCTCTAGATGAACCCTAACTCGGTTACATCTCACACATCACATTCTATAATGTCTAACCTATCTTTGTTTATATAGACTAACCTAACTTGTTAGCTAAGACATTACCAAATATAATAAAACCCTAATTCCATGGGCCCAATAGGTTCAACCTGATCACCTACACGTGATGGGCCTATCAAGTTGGAAATCACATCCAACAATCACCCCCCTAATTTTCGACTCGAAATAGGTGAATCTTTGTCTCCAAACTTGTCTTCTTCACATGTTTGATTCAAACCATGATCTTGACCTTCTTAGCTTTTACAACCATCTTGGTCTTGATCTCCCAGAACTTCTCTTGATCCATGACTGTGCTCTTTCGGCTTTCCCGAACTCGACATCTTCCGTGACCCCGTCCCCGACCATTCACCCGGTCGTATGAACTCGCATAACCACTCCTTTGGTTGCGCTCCTTGTCACCTAATCGAGCGAACATTAGTCTTCTTGATCTTCTTAAATTCCCAAATCGGTCCAAAATATCAAACCCTTGGTCAGAACATAACTCGTTCAACTCGTATAAAAACAAACTCTAAATTAAACCCGTTTGTCCAATCCCTAGCTTCAGCCCGTTGAAAGAATATGAACAAATCAATCTGAACAAATTTTCAACTTCAAACAATTGCTTAAAATATTATGTTTTTTCTTCGTAACCCTTCTAGCTTCCTTTGTAAGCCACTAAGCCAAGCTTTTAATCCTTTTTTAACGTAATGACAAGTTTAATGATTAAATTTTTTAACGGCTAGTTTTTTAACGATTATTTTTTTATTTTACAACGCTTAATTCGAATAAAAAAAATATTACAAGAAGTCTTAGGCATTACAAAGATTCCTAAAAAAACAAAACGTTACAAGAAGTCCTAGAAAAAAAAAACGTTACAAGAAGTCCTAGAAAAAGGTTACAAGAAGTCCTAGGCGTTCCAAAGATTTCTAGAAAAAAAAAAAAAAAAAAAAAACGTTACAAGAAGTCCTAGAAAAAAAACGTTACAAGAAGTCTTACTCATTCAACCCATGTTTCGCCAGTATTTTGTCACATACTTTTATAGTATTGTGAAATTCTTATTTAAAATAATTGTAAAAGTAAGTGATAATGTGGAAATGTAAAGATGGTTTGAGAATGTGTATTGTTGGAGTAAAAAGGTGGTTTTTAAAAAAGCTGACGTGGCAGTGATGTGGCTGGTTTGAACCAGAAATTGTTGGAGATGGTCTAACGCGGTTAAGAGCATCTCCACCCATTGGTTTTTGGTGACATGGCATGTGGTTTGAATTGGTTTATGGATAGAGACAAACGTTTGTGTTAAGTTTGGTTTACATTCTCAAACTTTTGAGAGGTGGGTTTGTAGTGGCCCCACCACAACCAATTACACGCAAATCATATATACACACATATATATACATATTTATTATATTTTAGTTGGGTTTAGATTGGTTTATGGGTGAAGAAAAAGCGGGGTTTTTTGTGAAAAGTTAGAATATAATGTGATGATGATGTGGAGGTTTGAATTGGTTTATGGATGTGAATGCTCTGAGTACTTGAAATTGTACCTTTTAACTATTTATAATTTTATATATATTTTATTTAGATTTTGGCTTGAACGTATGTTGCGTATGTAATGCACGTTAAGCGATTATTGTATGTTAACCTTCCCCAATATATATCTCTCGAAGAATACAAACTTAGTTTTGTTTGTTATTCTTTATTTAATATATCCTAATCTAAATAGATTATATATTTTTATTTTAAACATTAGCTTCCATATCCAATCCATATTATGGTGGTCCCTGCAATGTTGGGTTAGTGTAAGAGCACCTTCATTGGATGGCTTTTGATTTATTCAAATCAACTTAACCATTAGAGGATGTGGTTTATACCAAAAATCAAAAAGCCAAGTTTGATTTTCCAAACCAACAAAAACCAATCAATTGTGGGCTCCAACATCTCTTTCACCCATATATATATATATATACACACACACACACATTTATAAAATACATTAAAATATTATACATATATACATATTTTTTATATTTATTTCAAAAATTATGTATTTTTTTTGTTTGTCTATTTTTAACGTAATGACAAGTTTAATGATTAAATTTTTTAACGGCTAGTTTTTTAACGATTATTTTTTTATTTTACAACGCTTAATTCGAATAAAAAAAATATCACAAGAAGTCTTAGGCATTACAAAGATTCCTAAAAAAACAAAACGTTACAAGAAGTCCTAGAAAAAAAAAACGTTACAAGAAGTCCTAGAAAAAGGTTACAAGAAGTCCTAGGCGTTCCAAAGATTTCTAGAAAAAAAAAAAAAAAAAAAAAAAAAAAAACGTTACAAGAAGTCCTAGAAAAAAAACGTTACAAGAAGTCTTACTCATTCAACCCATGTTTCGCCAGTATTTTGTCACATACTTTTATAGTATTGTGAAATTCTTATTTAAAATAATTGTAAAAGTAAGTGATAATGTGGAAATGTAAAGATGGTTTGAGAATGTGTATTGTTGGAGTAAAAAGGTGGTTTTTAAAAAAGCTGACGTGGCAGTGATGTGGCTGGTTTGAACCAGAAATTGTTGGAGATGGTCTAACGCGGTTAAGAGCATCTCCACCCATTGGTTTTTGGTGACATGGCATGTGGTTTGAATTGGTTTATGGGTAGAGACAAACGTTTGTGTTAAGTTTGGTTTACATTCTCAAACTTTTGAGAGGTGGGTTTGTAGTGGCCCCACAACAACCACTACACGCAAATCATATATACACACATATATATACATATTTATTATATTTTAGTTGGGTTTAGATTGGTTTATGGGTGAAGAAAAAGCGGGGTTTTTTGTGAAAAGTTAGAATATAATGTGATGATGATGTGGAGGTTTGAATTGGTTTATGGATGTGAATGCTCTGAGTACTTGAAATTGTACCTTTTAACTATTTATAATTTTATATATATTTTATTTAGATTTTGGCTTGAACGTATGTTGCGTATGTAATGCACGTTAAGCGATTATTGTATGTTAACCTTCCCCAATATATATCTCTCGAAGAATACAAACTTAGTTTTGTTTGTTATTCTTTATTTAATATATCCTAATCTAAATAGATTATATATTTTTATTTTAAACATTAGCTTCCATATCCAATCCATATTATGGTGGTCCCTGCAATGTTGGGTTAGTGTAAGAGCACCTCCATTGGATGGCTTTTGATTTATTCAAATCAACTTAACCATTAGAGGATGTGGTTTATACCAAAAATCAAAAAGCCAAGTTTGATTTTCCAAACCAACAAAAACCAATCAATTGTGGGCTCCAACATCTCTTTCACCCATATATATATATATATATATACACACACACACACATTTATAAAATACCTTAAAATATTATACATATATACATATTTTTTATATTTATTTCAAAAATTATGTATTTTTTTTGTTTGTCTATTTTTAACGTAATGACAAGTTTAATGATTAAATTTTTAAACGGCTAGTTTTTTAACGATTATTTTTTTATTTTACAACGCTTAATTCGAATAAAAAAAATATTACAAGAAGTCTTAGGCATTACAAAGATTCCTAAAAAAACAAAACGTTACAAGAAGTCCTAGAAAAAAAAAACGTTACAAGAAGTCCTAGAAAAAGGTTACAAGAAGTCCTAGGCGTTCCAAAGATTTCTAGAAAAAAAAAAAAAAAAAAAAAACGTTACAAGAAGTCTTAGAAAAAAAAACGTTACAAGAAGTGTTACTCATTCAACCCATGTTTCGCCAGTATTTTGTCACATACTTTTATAGTATTGTGAAATTCTTATTTAAAATAATTGTAAAAGTAAGTGATAATGTGGAAATGTAAAGATGGTTTGAGAATGTGTATTGTTGGAGTAAAAAGGTGGTTTTTAAAAAAGCTGACGTGGCAGTGATGTGGCTGGTTTGAACCAGAAATTGTTGGAGATGGTCTAACGCGGTTAAGAGCATCTCCACCCATTGGTTTTTGGTGACATGGCACGTGGTTTGAATTGGTTTATGGGTAGAGACAAACGTTTGTGTTAAGTTTGGTTTACATTCTCAAACTTTTGAGAGGTGGGTTTGTAGTGGCCCCACCACAACCACTACACGCAAATCATATATACACACATATATATACATATTTATTATATTTTAGTTGGGTTTAGATTGGTTTATGGGTGAAGAAAAAGTGGGGTTTTTTGTGAAAAGTTAGAATATAATGTGATGATGATGTGGAGGTTTGAATTGGTTTATGGATGTGAATGCTCTGAGTACTTGAAATTGTACCTTTTAACTATTTATAATTTTATATATATTTTATTTAGATTTTGGCTTGAACGTATGTTGCGTATGTAATGCACGTTAAGCGATTATTGTATGTTAACCTTCCCCAATATATATCTCTCGAAGAATACAAACTTAGTTTTGTTTGTTATTCTTTATTTAACATATCCTAATCTAAATAGATTATATATTTTTATTTTAAACATTAGCTTCCATATCCAATCCATATTATGGTGGTCCCTGCAATGTTGGGTTAGTGTAAGAGCACCTCCATTGGATGGCTTTTGATTTATTCAAATCAACTTAACCATTAGAGGATGTGGTTTATACCAAAAATCAAAAAGCCAAGTTTGATTTTCCAAACCAACAAAAACCAATCAATTGTGGGCTCCAACATCTCTTTCACCCATATATATATATATATACACACACACACACACATTTATAAAATACATTAAAATATTATACATATATACATATTTTTTATATTTATTTCAAAAATTATGTATTTTTTTTGTTTGTCTATTTTTAACGTAATGACAAGTTTAATGATTAAATTTTTTAACGGCTAGTTTTTTAACGATTATTTTTTTATTTTACAACGCTTAATTCGAATAAAAAAAATATTACAAGAAGTCTTAGGCATTACAAAGATTCCTAAAAAAACAAAACGTTACAAGAAGTCCTAGAAAAAAAAAACGTTACAAGAAGTCCTAGAAAAAGGTTACAAGAAGTCCTAGGCGTTCCAAAGATTTCTAGAAAAAAAAAAAAAAAAAAAAAAAAAACGTTACAAGAAGTCTTAGAAAAAAAACGTTACAAGAAGTCTTACTCATTCAACCCATGTTTCGCCTGTATTTTGTCACATACTTTTATAGTATTGTGAAATTCTTATTTAAAATAATTGTAAAAGTAAGTGATAATGTGGAAATGTAAAGATGGTTTGAGAATGTGTATTGTTGGAGTAAAAAGGTGGTTTTTAAAAAAGCTGACGTGGCAGTGATGTGGCTGGTTTGAACCAGAAATTGTTGGAGATGGTCTAACGCGGTTAAGAGCATCTCCACCCATTGGTTTTTGGTGACATGGCATGTGGTTTGAATTGGTTTATGGGTAGAGACAAACGTTTGTGTTAAGTTTGGTTTACATTCTCAAACTTTTGAGAGGTGGGTTTGTAGTGGCCCCACCACAACCACTACACGCAAATCATATATACACACATATATATACATATTTATTATATTTTAGTTGGGTTTAGATTGGTTTATGGGTGAAGAAAAAGCGGGGTTTTTTGTGAAAAGTTAGAATATAATGTGATGATGATGTGGAGGTTTGAATTGGTTTATGGATGTGAATGCTCTGAGTACTTGAAATTGTACCTTTTAACTATTTATAATTTTATATATATTTTATTTAGATTTTGGCTTGAACGTATGTTGCGTATGTAATGCACGTTAAGCGATTATTGTATGTTAACCTTCCCCAATATATATCTCTCGAAGAATACAAACTTAGTTTTGTTTGTTATTCTTTATTTAACATATCCTAATCTAAATAGATTATATATTTTTATTTTAAACATTAGCTTCCATATCCAATCCATATTATGGTGGTCCCTGCAATGTTGGGTTAGTGTAAGAGCACCTCCATTGGATGGCTTTTGATTTATTCAAATCAACTTAACCATTAGAGGATGTGGTTTATACCAAAAATCAAAAAGCCAAGTTTGATTTTCCAAACCAACAAAAACCAATCAATTGTGGGCTCCAACATCTCTTTCACCCATATATATATATATATATACACACACACACACACATTTATAAAATACATTAAAATATTATACATATATACATATTTTTTATATTTATTTCAAAAATTATGTATTTTTTTTGTTTGTCTATTTTTAACGTAATGACAAGTTTAATGATTAAATTTTTTAACGGCTAGTTTTTTAACGATTATTTTTTTATTTTACAACGCTTAATTCGAATAAAAAAAATATTACAAGAAGTCTTAGGCATTACAAAGATTCCTAAAAAAACAAAACGTTACAAGAAGTCCTAGAAAAAAAAAACGTTACAAGAAGTCCTAGAAAAAGGTTACAAGAAGTCCTAGGCGTTCCAAAGATTTCTAGAAAAAAAAAAAAAAAAAAAAAACGTTACAAGAAGTCCTAGAAAAAAAACGTTACAAGAAGTCTTACTCATTCAACCCATGTTTCGCCAGTATTTTGTCACATACTTTTATAGTATTGTGAAATTCTTATTTAAAATAATTGTAAAAGTAAGTGATAATGTGGAAATGTAAAGATGGTTTGAGAATGTGTATTGTTGGAGTAAAAAGGTGGTTTTTAAAAAAGCTGACGTGGCAGTGATGTGGCTGGTTTGAACCAGAAATTGTTGGAGATGGTCTAACGCGGTTAAGAGCATCTCCACCCATTGGTTTTTGGTGACATGGCATGTGGTTTGAATTGGTTTATGGGTAGAGACAAACGTTTGTGTTAAGTTTGGTTTACATTCTCAAACTTTTGAGAGGTGGGTTTGTAGTGGCCCCACCACAACCACTACACGCAAATCATATATACACACATATATATACATATTTATTATATTTTAGTTGGGTTTAGATTGGTTTATGGGTGAAGAAAAAGTGGGGTTTTTTGTGAAAAGTTAGAATATAATGTGATGATGATGTGGAGGTTTGAATTGGTTTATGGATGTGAATGCTCTGAGTACTTGAAATTGTACCTTTTAACTATTTATAATTTTATATATATTTTATTTAGATTTTGGCTTGAACGTATGTTGCGTATGTAATGCACGTTAAGCGATTATTGTATGTTAACCTTCCCCAATATATATCTCTCGAAGAATACAAACTTAGTTTTGTTTGTTATTCTTTATTTAATATATCCTAATCTAAATAGATTATATATTTTTATTTTAAACATTAGCTTCCATATCTAATCCATATTATGGTGGTCCCTGCAATGTTGGGTTAGTGTAAGAGCACCTCCATTGGATGGCTTTTGATTTATTCAAATCAACTTAACCATTAGAGGATGTGGCTTATACCAAAAATCAAAAAGCCAAGTTTGATTTTCCAAACCAACAAAAACCAATCAATTGTGGGCTCCAACATCTCTTTCACCCATATATATATATACACACACACACACATTTATAAAATACATTAAAATATTATACATATATACATATTTTTTATATTTATTTCAAAAATTATGTATTTTTTTTGTTTGTCTATTTTTAACGTAATGACAAGTTTAATGATTAAATTTTTTAACGGCTAGTTTTTTAACGATTATTTTTTTATTTTACAACGCTTAATTCGAATAAAAAAAATATTACAAGAAGTCTTAGGCATTACAAAGATTCCTAAAAAAACAAAACGTTACAAGAAGTCCTAGAAAAAAAAAACGTTACAAGAAGTCCTAGAAAAAGGTTACAAGAAGTCCTAGGCGTTCCAAAGATTTCTAGAAAAAAAAAAAAAAAAAAAAAAACGTTACAAGAAGTCCTAGAAAAAAAACGTTACAAGAAGTCTTACTCATTCAACCCATGTTTCGCCAGTATTTTGTCACATACTTTTATAGTATTGTGAAATTCTTATTTAAAATAATTGTAAAAGTAAGTGATAATGTGGAAATGTAAAGATGGTTTGAGAATGTGTATTGTTGGAGTAAAAAGGTGGTTTTTAAAAAAGCTGACGTGGCAGTGATGTGGCTGGTTTGAACCAGAAATTGTTGGAGATGGTCTAACGCGGTTAAGAGCATCTCCACCCATTGGTTTTTCGTGACATGGCACGTGGTTTGAATTGGTTTATGGGTAGAGACAAACGTTTGTGTTAAGTTTGGTTTACATTCTCAAACTTTTGAGAGGTGGGTTTGTAGTGGCCCCACCACAACCACTACACGCAAATCATATATACACACATATATATACATATTTATTATATTTTAGTTGGGTTTAGATTGGTTTATGGGTGAAGAAAAAGTGGGGTTTTTTGTGAAAAGTTAGAATATAATGTGATGATGATGTGGAGGTTTGAATTGGTTTATGGATGTGAATGCTCTGAGTACTTGAAATTGTACCTTTTAACTATTTATAATTTTATATATATTTTATTTAGATTTTGGCTTGAACGTATGTTGCGTATGTAATGCACGTTAAGCGATTATTGTATGTTAACCTTCCCCAATATATATCTCTCGAAGAATACAAACTTAGTTTTGTTTGTTATTCTTTATTTAACATATCCTAATCTAAATAGATTATATATTTTTATTTTAAACATTAGCTTCCATATCCAATCCATATTATGGTGGTCCCTGCAATGTTGGGTTAGTGTAAGAGCACCTCCATTGGATGGCTTTTGATTTATTCAAATCAACTTAACCATTAGAGGATGTGGTTTATACCAAAAATCAAAAAGCCAAGTTTGATTTTCCAAACCAACAAAAACCAATCAATTGTGGGCTCCAACATCTCTTTCACCCATATATATATATATATATACACACACACACACACATTTATAAAATACATTAAAATATTATACATATATACATATTTTTTATATTTATTTCAAAAATTATGTATTTTTTTTGTTTGTCTATTTTTAACGTAATGACAAGTTTAATGATTAAATTTTTTAACGGCTAGTTTTTTAACGATTATTTTTTTATTTTACAACGCTTAATTCGAATAAAAAAAATATTACAAGAAGTCTTAGGCATTACAAAGATTCCTAAAAAAACAAAACGTTACAAGAAGTCCTAGAAAAAAAAAACGTTACAAGAAGTCCTAGAAAAAGGTTACAAGAAGTCCTAGGCGTTCCAAAGATTTCTAGAAAAAAAAAAAAAAAAAAAAAACGTTACAAGAAGTCCTAGAAAAAAAACGTTACAAGAAGTCTTACTCATTCAACCCATGTTTCGCCAGTATTTTGTCACATACTTTTATAGTATTGTGAAATTCTTATTTAAAATAATTGTAAAAGTAAGTGATAATGTGGAAATGTAAAGATGGTTTGAGAATGTGTATTGTTGGAGTAAAAAGGTGGTTTTTAAAAAAGCTGACGTGGCAGTGATGTGGCTGGTTTGAACCAGAAATTGTTGGAGATGGTCTAACGCGGTTAAGAGCATCTCCACCCATTGGTTTTTGGTGACATGGCATGTGGTTTGAATTGGTTTATGGGTAGAGACAAACGTTTGTGTTAAGTTTGGTTTACATTCTCAAACTTTTGAGAGGTGGGTTTGTAGTGGCCCCACCACAACCACTACACGCAAATCATATATACACACATATATATACATATTTATTATATTTTAGTTGGGTTTAGATTGGTTTATGGGTGAAGAAAAAGTGGGGTTTTTTGTGAAAAGTTAGAATATAATGTGATGATGATGTGGAGGTTTGAATTGGTTTATGGATGTGAATGCTCTGAGTACTTGAAATTGTACCTTTTAACTATTTATAATTTTATATATATTTTATTTAGATTTTGGCTTGAACGTATGTTGCGTATGTAATGCACGTTAAGCGATTATTGTATGTTAACCTTCCCCAATATATATCTCTCGAAGAATACAAACTTAGTTTTGTTTGTTATTCTTTATTTAATATATCCTAATCTAAATAGATTATATATTTTTATTTTAAACATTAGCTTCCATATCTAATCCATATTATGGTGGTCCCTGCAATGTTGGGTTAGTGTAAGAGCACCTCCATTGGATGGCTTTTGATTTATTCAAATCAACTTAACCATTAGAGGATGTGGTTTATACCAAAAATCAAAAAGCCAAGTTTGATTTTCCAAACCAACAAAAACCAATCAATTGTGGGCTCCAACATCTCTTTCACCCATATATATATATATATATACACACACACACACACATTTATAAAATACATTAAAATATTATACATATATACATATTTTTTATATTTATTTCAAAAATTATGTATTTTTTTTGTTTGTCTATTTTTAACGTAATGACAAGTTTAATGATTAAATTTTTTAACGGCTAGTTTTTTAACGATTATTTTTTTATTTTACAACGCTTAATTCGAATAAAAAAAATATTACAAGAAGTCTTAGGCATTACAAAGATTCCTAAAAAAACAAAACGTTACAAGAAGTCCTAGAAAAAAAAAACGTTACAAGAAGTCCTAGAAAAAGGTTACAAGAAGTCCTAGGCGTTCCAAAGATTTCTAGAAAAAAAAAAAAAAAAAAAAAACGTTACAAGAAGTCCTAGAAAAAAAACGTTACAAGAAGTCTTACTCATTCAACCCATGTTTCGCCAGTATTTTGTCACATACTTTTATAGTATTGTGAAATTCTTATTTAAAATAATTGTAAAAGTAAGTGATAATGTGGAAATGTAAAGATGGTTTGAGAATGTGTATTGTTGGAGTAAAAAGGTGGTTTTTAAAAAAGCTGACGTGGCAGTGATGTGGCTGGTTTGAACCAGCAATTGTTGGAGATGGTCTAACGCGGTTAAGAGCATCTCCACCCATTGGTTTTTGGTGACATGGCATGTGGTTTGAATTGGTTTATGGGTAGAGACAAACGTTTGTGTTAAGTTTGGTTTACATTCTCAAACTTTTGAGAGGTGGGTTTGTAGTGGCCCCACCACAACCACTACACGCAAATCATATATACACACATATATATACATATTTATTATATTTTAGTTGGGTTTAGATTGGTTTATGGGTGAAGAAAAAGTGGGGTTTTTTGTGAAAAGTTAGAATATAATGTGATGATGATGTGGAGGTTTGAATTGGTTTATGGATGTGAATGCTCTGAGTACTTGAAATTGTACCTTTTAACTATTTATAATTTTATATATATTTTATTTAGATTTTGGCTTGAACGTATGTTGCGTATGTAATGCACGTTAAGCGATTATTGTATGTTAACCTTCCCCAATATATATCTCTCGAAGAATACAAACTTAGTTTTGTTTGTTATTCTTTATTTAATATATCCTAATCTAAATAGATTATATATTTTTATTTTAAACATTAGCTTCCATATCTAATCCATATTATGGTGGTCCCTGCAATGTTGGGTTAGTGTAAGAGCACCTCCATTGGATGGCTTTTGATTTATTCAAATCAACTTAACCATTAGAGGATGTGGCTTATACCAAAAATCAAAAAGCCAAGTTTGATTTTCCAAACCAACAAAAACCAATCAATTGTGGGCTCCAACATCTCTTTCACCCATATATATATATACACACACACACACATTTATAAAATACATTAAAATATTATACATATATACATATTTTTTATATTTATTTCAAAAATTATGTATTTTTTTTGTTTGTCTATTTTTAACGTAATGACAAGTTTAATGATTAAATTTTTTAACGGCTAGTTTTTTAACGATTATTTTTTTATTTTACAACGCTTAATTCGAATAAAAAAAATATTACAAGAAGTCTTAGGCATTACAAAGATTCCTAAAAAAACAAAACGTTACAAGAAGTCCTAGAAAAAAAAACGTTACAAGAAGTCCTAGAAAAAGGTTACAAGAAGTCCTAGGCGTTCCAAAGATTTCTAGAAAAAAAAAAAAAAAAAAAAAAACGTTACAAGAAGTCCTAGAAAAAAAACGTTACAAGAAGTCTTACTCATTCAACCCATGTTTCGCCAGTATTTTGTCACATACTTTTATAGTATTGTGAAATTCTTATTTAAAATAATTGTAAAAGTAAGTGATAATGTGGAAATGTAAAGATGGTTTGAGAATGTGTATTGTTGGAGTAAAAAGGTGGTTTTTAAAAAAGCTGACGTGGCAGTGATGTGGCTGGTTTGAACCAGAAATTGTTGGAGATGGTCTAACGCGGTTAAGAGCATCTCCACCCATTGGTTTTTGGTGACATGGCACGTGGTTTGAATTGGTTTATGGGTAGAGACAAACGTTTGTGTTAAGTTTGGTTTACATTCTCAAACTTTTGAGAGGTGGGTTTGTAGTGGCCCCACCACAACCACTACACGCAAATCATATATACACACATATATATACATATTTATTATATTTTAGTTGGGTTTAGATTGGTTTATGGGTGAAGAAAAAGTGGGGTTTTTTGTGAAAAGTTAGAATATAATGTGATGATGATGTGGAGGTTTGAATTGGTTTATGGATGTGAATGCTCTGAGTACTTGAAATTGTACCTTTTAACTATTTATAATTTTATATATATTTTATTTAGATTTTGGCTTGAACGTATGTTGCGTATGTAATGCACGTTAAGCGATTATTGTATGTTAACCTTCCCCAATATATATCTCTCGAAGAATACAAACTTAGTTTTGTTTGTTATTCTTTATTTAACATATCCTAATCTAAATAGATTATATATTTTTATTTTAAACATTAGCTTCCATATCCAATCCATATTATGGTGGTCCCTGCAATGTTGGGTTAGTGTAAGAGCACCTCCATTGGATGGCTTTTGATTTATTCAAATCAACTTAACCATTAGAGGATGTGGTTTATACCAAAAATCAAAAAGCCAAGTTTGATTTTCCAAACCAACAAAAACCAATCAATTGTGGGCTCCAACATCTCTTTCACCCATATATATATATATATATACACACACACACACACATTTATAAAATACATTAAAATATTATACATATATACATATTTTTTATATTTATTTCAAAAATTATGTATTTTTTTTGTTTGTCTATTTTTAACGTAATGACAAGTTTAATGATTAAATTTTTTAACGGCTAGTTTTTTAACGATTATTTTTTTATTTTACAAAGCTTAATTCGAATAAAAAAAATATTACAAGAAGTCTTAGGCATTACAAAGATTCCTAAAAAAACAAAACGTTACAAGAAGTCCTAGAAAAAAAAAACGTTACAAGAAGTCCTAGAAAAAGGTTACAAGAAGTCCTAGGCGTTCCAAAGATTTCTAGAAAAAAAAAAAAAAAAAAAAAAACGTTACAAGAAGTCCTAGAAAAAAAACGTTACAAGAAGTCTTACTCATTCAACCCATGTTTCGCCAGTATTTTGTCACATACTTTTATAGTATTGTGAAATTCTTATTTAAAATAATTGTAAAAGTAAGTGATAATGTGGAAATGTAAAGATGGTTTGAGAATGTGTATTGTTGGAGTAAAAAGGTGGTTTTTAAAAAAGCTGACGTGGCAGTGATGTGGCTGGTTTGAACCAGAAATTGTTGGAGATGGTCTAACGCGGTTAAGAGCATCTCCACCCATTGGTTTTTGGTGACATGGCATGTGGTTTGAATTGGTTTATGGGTAGAGACAAACGTTTGTGTTAAGTTTGGTTTACATTCTCAAACTTTTGAGAGGTGGGTTTGTAGTGGCCCCACCACAACCACTACACGCAAATCATATATACACACATATATATACATATTTATTATATTTTAGTTGGGTTTAGATTGGTTTATGGGTGAAGAAAAAGCGGGGTTTTTTGTGAAAAGTTAGAATATAATGTGATGATGATGTGGAGGTTTGAATTGGTTTATGGATGTGAATGCTCTGAGTACTTGAAATTGTACCTTTTAACTATTTATAATTTTATATATATTTTATTTAGATTTTGGCTTGAACGTATGTTGCGTATGTAATGCACGTTAAGCGATTATTGTATGTTAACCTTCCCCAATATATATCTCTCGAAGAATACAAACTTAGTTTTGTTTGTTATTCTTTATTTAACATATCCTAATCTAAATAGATTATATATTTTTATTTTAAACATTAGCTTCCATATCCAATCCATATTATGGTGGTCCCTGCAATGTTGGGTTAGTGTAAGAGCACCTCCGTTGGATGGCTTTTGATTTATTCAAATCAACTTAACCATTAGAGGATGTGGTTTATACCAAAAATCAAAAAGCCAAGTTTGATTTTCCAAACCAACAAAAACCAATCAATTGTGGGCTCCAACATCTCTTTCACCCATATATATATATATATACACACACACACACACACACATTTATAAAATACATTAAAATATTATACATATATACATATTTTTTATATTTATTTCAAAAATTATGTATTTTTTTTGTTTGTCTATTTTTAACGTAATGACAAGTTTAATGATTAAATTTTTTAACGGCTAGTTTTTTAACGATTATTTTTTTATTTTACAACGCTTAATTCGAATAAAAAAAATATTACAAGAAGTCTTAGGCATTACAAAGATTCCTAAAAAAACAAAACGTTACAAGAAGTCCTAGAAAAAAAAAACGTTACAAGAAGTCCTAGAAAAAGGTTACAAGAAGTCCTAGGCGTTCCAAAGATTTCTAGAAAAAAAAAAAAAAACGTTACAAGAAGTCCTAGAAAAAAAACGTTACAAGAAGTCTTACTCATTCAACCCATGTTTCGCCAGTATTTTGTCACATACTTTTATAGTATTGTGAAATTCTTATTTAAAATAATTGTAAAAGTAAGTGATAATGTGGAAATGTAAAGATGGTTTGAGAATGTGTATTGTTGGAGTAAAAAGGTGGTTTTTAAAAAAGCTGACGTGGCAGTGATGTGGCTGGTTTGAACCAGAAATTGTTGGAGATGGTCTAACGCGGTTAAGAGCATCTCCACCCATTGGTTTTTGGTGACATGGGATGTGGTTTGAATTGGTTTATGGGTAGAGACAAACGTTTGTGTTAAGTTTGGTTTACATTCTCAAACTTTTGAGAGGTGGGTTTGTAGTGGCCCCACCACAACCACTACACGCAAATCATATATACACACATATATATACATATTTATTATATTTTAGTTGGGTTTAGATTGGTTTATGGGTGAAGAAAAAGTGGGGTTTTTTGTGAAAAGTTAGAATATAATGTGATGATGATGTGGAGGTTTGAATTGGTTTATGGATGTGAATGCTCTGAGTACTTGAAATTGTACCTTTTAACTATTTATAATTTTATATATATTTTATTTAGATTTTGGCTTGAACGTATGTTGCGTATGTAATGCACGTTAAGCGATTATTGTATGTTAACCTTCCCCAATATATATCTCTCGAAGAATACAAACTTAGTTTTGTTTGTTATTCTTTATTTAATATATCCTAATCTAAATAGATTATATATTTTTATTTTAAACATTAGCTTCCATATCTAATCCATATTATGGTGGTCCCTGCAATGTTGGGTTAGTGTAAGAGCACCTCCATTGGATGGCTTTTGATTTATTCAAATCAACTTAACCATTAGAGGATGTGGCTTATACCAAAAATCAAAAAGCCAAGTTTGATTTTCCAAACCAACAAAAACCAATCAATTGTGGGCTCCAACATCTCTTTCACCCATATATATATACACACACACACACACATTTATAAAATACATTAAAATATTATACATATATACATATTTTTTATATTTATTTCAAAAATTATGTATTTTTTTTGTTTGTCTATTTTTAACGTAATGACAAGTTTAATGATTAAATTTTTTAACGGCTAGTTTTTTAACGATTATTTTTTTATTTTACAACGCTTAATTCGAATAAAAAAAATATTACAAGAAGTCTTAGGCATTACAAAGATTCCTAAAAAAACAAAACGTTACAAGAAGTCCTAGAAAAAAAAAACGTTACAAGAAGTCCTAGAAAAAGGTTACAAGAAGTCCTAGGCGTTCCAAAGATTTCTAGAAAAAAAAAAAAAAAAAAAAACGTTACAAGAAGTCCTAGAAAAAAAACGTTACAAGAAGTCTTACTCATTCAACCCATGTTTCGCCAGTATTTTGTCACATACTTTTATAGTATTGTGAAATTCTTATTTAAAATAATTGTAAAAGTAAGTGATAATGTGGAAATGTAAAGATGGTTTGAGAATGTGTATTGTTGGAGTAAAAAGGTGGTTTTTAAAAAAGCTGACGTGGCAGTGATGTGGCTGGTTTGAACCAGAAATTGTTGGAGATGGTCTAACGCGGTTAAGAGCATCTCCACCCATTGGTTTTTGGTGACATGGCACGTGGTTTGAATTGGTTTATGGGTAGAGACAAACGTTTGTGTTAAGTTTGGTTTACATTCTCAAACTTTTGAGAGGTGGGTTTGTAGTGGCCCCACCACAACCACTACACGCAAATCATATATACACACATATATATACATATTTATTATATTTTAGTTGGGTTTAGATTGGTTTATGGGTGAAGAAAAAGTGGGGTTTTTTGTGAAAAGTTAGAATATAATGTGATGATGAAGTGGAGGTTTGAATTGGTTTATGGATGTGAATGCTCTGAGTACTTGAAATTGTACCTTTTAACTATTTATAATTTTATATATATTTTATTTACCACCGACAACCCCGTATGGCCAGATATTTTTCCGCTTCGCGGCGGCGATATTCTTTCACCTATTTATTTTTATTTTGGCAACTTTATTACTACAAATTTGGTTTGAAAATATTTTGTTTATTAACAACCAAAATTTATATTACCCAAAATTTTTTCATCACGAGTTTTTCTTTTTTCATGCTAGACCAAGTTGTCATTTCGCAGCGGTAACGCACATGTATTTTTTTCCGACATGTTTTATTTAAATATGTTAATCTGTTATGTACGAATTTTATTTTTTGCTTTACTTTCGGTGTTTACCTGATACCAACCGATCGAACTCGTATCGGTTCGCCACTAGAACACGCAGTTTTTGGGTACAGTTTAGTGTCAGTTCCTGCCGAATTAGCCTAAGTCCACATACGCAAAGTGCGTGTTTTTTTTGTCACAACTTTCTTTTGTCCTCAATTCCGGCCGAAATCCCACTAGTTCGCAATTGCAAAGCATGTTTTTTTTTCTTCACCATATTTTTTTTGTTTTATATGTTAATAATTTGTCATATCTAGGTGCGAACAAATTTATGTTGCTTTACTTTTGGTATCGAAACCAGATATCGACCGAATTCGAGTCGATTCGCAACCGCAACACGTGAATTTTGTTATGTCAAATAAAATAAACATGTTAAATAAAAACTAAATAATTAAAATTTGTTAAACACATGAACTGATCCACAACTTTAACCCGTGACCTTTTCACCAGCAAACCTGCTAACCCGTGGTGCATGAACATAACGATTAGACCTCTACATGCACTAAATGTTAAGTGACATCAAATGAAATTTTTTATTTTATTTTATTTTTTTTAGATTCCAAGATTTTTGTGCATAATATACGAAGAATAACCCTGATTAATCCCACATGTGTTTAAAGCGATATTGTGGGAAATAAAAAGTTCCATGATTGATTTTAATGATATTTATCTTGGGGTGAAAAAATATCCAAATCCAATTGTATAGATTGGGATAGCTGGTGGAATTTCCCAATTTCATCATAAAAATAAAATAATAAAAAGATGTATTGATGTATCTAGCCTTGCTGTTTAAGGAAGTTTCTAGGGAAGATGAGAGTGTTGTCTTCTACTTCTCATTGAAACGGTCAAAGTTTCTAAAGTCAAAATTATATTCGAGAACCCGGGAATAAGTTGACCGTCATTAAAATAGTCAACAACCAAGAAATTGTGCAATCTGTTCAGATTTTCATCGAATGTGTGTCATACCACAAATATCTGGCTTTCATTTTTTTTTAATAAAGGATATGACCTCTTGGTATCTTTTGGACAATTTAGTATTAGATTTCATTTCTGATAAGGATCCATATCAACGTTTTTAGAGCATTCTCAGTCTGTCATAAATTTGTAAGTAACTTTTGTAAATTATATATGATATTTTTGAGTGGTTGTAAATAGAAGATAGAAAAAAATACTATGTGGGAAAATTAAATTTGGGTTAGCATTGTTACACCGGTATACTGGGTGTGAGTAGAGAAGAAAAGAAAATAATAATAAAGATATAAAAGGTATTATTTAATTAAAAAAAGGGGAAATTAAGATGTTGATTTTTAATATAATTACCCGTATGACACACGGGGTTGAAAAATAATTTTTAAAATAAATTAATAAATATAATCTATGAAAATTATAAAATCAGATTAGCATGTAACTTATGAACTTAAATATGACAATACAATTGACATTGAATAAAAACTGTTTGTTTATAAAACAAACCAACTCTTAATAATGATTGTCCTTGACAAGATTGTGTATAAAAATTTACATAATTAAGAAAATTTTATAATAAATATATACATATCATATTTGAAAGTCAACTTACAAAGTAAAATGTCAAATTCAAAATTGTGAAATAACTGTTTTTAAAAACAAATTGTGTCAACTTTAGCTAATTTACTTGACCAAGACATCATTTAAAAAACAAATTGTGTCAACTTTAACTAATTTACTCGGATCAATATCTATTCAATCAATCAATCAATCATGCCCAGTACAATCCCACCGACAGCAAAGCTATAAGTAGGGTCTGGGGAGGGTGGGATGTAGGCACACCGTACCTCCATCCAAAGGAATGAAGAGGTGGCTTCCAGAGAGACCCTCGGCTCTAAGTACATGTGTATGAAACAAAATAAAGGAAATCAAAGTTTAACAGTTATATACAAACTACTACTAATTATAATAATATTAATAATAAGATCACAGTTTAACAGCTATATAAAATCTAATAATAATTATAATAATAATAATAATATATGTAAGGGAAATACCATTATGGTATGCGACCTAAATAAGTTAAGTCTAAGCCCTAAGGTATTCAATTCTCTCTAAAAATCCTTAACTTTAATTCTACTTCTCCACGAATTCCTATCCTCAACCATGTCCTCGGAGAGGTTTAGGTCTATCAAATCATGTCTAATCCTCTCATCCCAAGTCCATTTCGGTCGTCCTCTACCCCTCCTCCCCTCTATAGTAATGTTTTCTACGGATCTAACAGGATTCGTCGTCTGTCTTCTCTTTACATGTCCAAACCATCTC
Source organism: Bidens hawaiensis (assembly GCF_021521415.1). NCBI lineage: Eukaryota > Viridiplantae > Streptophyta > Magnoliopsida > Asterales > Asteraceae > Bidens > Bidens hawaiensis. The sequence goes on from NW_027492910.1 coordinate 297,260, forward strand.
AATCTCCACTCTCTTATCTTGTCTGCTATGTTCGCCACCCCTAATCTCTCGCGAAACACAACGTTTCTTATTCGGTCTAGCCTTGTGTGCCCACACATCCAACGTAGCATTCTCATTTCTGCTACCTCCATCTTCCGCACTTGTGCCTTCTTGATGGCCCAACACTCTGTTCCATATAGCATTGCAGGTCTAACTGCCACCCTATAGAATTTTCCCTTTAGTTTAGTCGGGAAACTCTTGTCGCACAATATACCTGTGGCTGCTTTCCATCTACACCATCCTACCTGAACTCAGTGGGTGACATCACTGTCTAATTCCCCATCGCTCAGTACAAATGATCCTAAATACTTGAACTTCGTTACCTGCGGGACCACCTGCCCTTCAATTGTGATCTGTGCGTCTTCATTGTCGTTTATCCCACCAAAATCACAGTGGAGGTACTCCGTCTTAGATCGGCTAATCTTTAAACATTTTGTCTCTAAGGTTGTTCGCCACTCCTCAAGCCTCATGTTTAGATCTTGTTTTTTCTCAGCAAGTAACACAATATCGTCTGCGAACATCATGCACCACGGGAGAGTCCCCTTAATCGACTTTGACAACTCATCCAAGACTACTGCAAAAAGAAACGGGCTCAACGCTGACCCCTGATGAAGACCTACCTCTACAGGAAAGAAATCAGTATCCCCCACTGGCGCACGGACACTTGTTTCACTCCTGGTATACATATCCATAATTATCTCTATGTATTTCCTGGGCACTCTTCTACCCTCCAAGCACTCCCAGAGCACCTGTCGTGGCACACTGTCGTAGGCCTTTTCTAGGTCAATAAACACCATATGTAGATCACGCTTCTTCTCCCTATACTTTTCCATTAATCTTCTTAGAAGGTGTATTGCCTCTGAGGTGGAACGCCCCGGCATGAAGCCAAATTGGTTGACCGTAACCTGAGTTTCTCGTCTAAGTCTACCCTCAATCACTCTTTCCCATAACTTCATAGTATGACTTAGTAGTTTGATTCCTCGGTAGTTACCACAACATTGGGCGTCTCCTTTGTTCTTATAGATAGGAACTACAACGCTGCTCCTCCACTGGTCTGGCATCTTACCTGATTTGAGAATACTATTGAACAGAGTAGTTAACCACATGACTCCTTCCTCCCCCAGACACTTCCACACCTCGATGGGTATGCTGTCTGGGCCAACCGCCTTAGACCTTCCCATCCTCCTAAGTGCATCCTTCACCACTTCTCGTGTGATCCGTCGGCAGTAGCAGTTATTCGATTGTTGTCGTTGAAAGTTTGTGTTGTCATGTTCTTCTTGGAAAGCTCTCCCATTGTTAAAAAGATTGTGGAAGTAGGTTTGCCATCTTAGCTTGATGTCATGCTCCTTGACCAGTACATGCCCATCTATATCCTTTATGAACTTCACCGGTCCTAGATCTTGCCTTCTACGCTCCCTGGCTTTGGCAATCTTAAACATAGCATGTTCCCCCTCTTTTGTTTCTAGACCTTCATACATCCGTTTAAAGGCCGCCTTCTTTGCTTCCGCCACTGCCTTCTTCGCCTCTATCTTGGCCGTTTTGTAGTTGTTCCTCAATTCCACTCGCTCCTCCTCATTCGTGCACCTCATTAGTTCCCTAAAACATCCTTGTTTGTCCCTTATCTTGTCTTGCACTGCGTCATTCCACCACCAAGACTCCTTATGCCCACTTGTCTTTCCTGTTGTGACCCCGAGAGTCTCCTTTGCTACTTGGATGATCTTTGTCTCCATAGCTTCCCATATATGAGTTGAGTCCCCATTTAGTCGAGCCCGCGTATGCAGCATGAGTTTATCCTTAAACAGTAGGAGATTTTCGTCCTTCAAATTTCCCCATCGAATAAAGGATAACTATTAGGATCTGATGAAAAAAATTATATTAGGATAACTATTAGGATCTGATGAAAGAATCCTGCGACAAGCGTATAAGTTATAACATAGCCGAGTGAAATATGTTTGCATTGTCTGGAAACACAAATTGACCAGCCAAGAAGATGATTTTGAAGATGTACCTTTGGGACTGTTATGACGTCACATGGAACAAAAATATTTTTTCGTGCATCTACCGCCGGTTGATAATTAATCCAATCTTGAACACCATAAATAAAGGTTTTTGACACTTTCCATTCAAAAGCTCTGCAAATATTATTTATTAACTTGTATGAATATACAAAACATACATTTTTCTTGAAAAGAATTATAATTATATAATATAAAGCATTTGTAATCGATGACTTCGGGCAAACGCACCAAATGAAAAGATGTATTTCAAGCATAGCTCTCCACTTGTATTTCAGGAGCCTTGGTTTTCGCTTTACCAAATAATATTATAAAATATTGAAAACACATAAAGATAATCATCTACACGAACAAACTTGTGGTAAACATACAGTTACGTTTTTTTTTGTTTTTAATATTGACCTTCCTTTTGTTATAAGCTTAGTTTTTTAACCGTTAAGCTATAATAAATAAGTCTGTAAACAAACCAAACGTTCAGCGAGTGATACTTTATGTTCATTTATCAAATAACCAAAGAAATATGAACCATATTTTTTTTATCATTTAGTTAAAATGAACGAATATTAACACAACTCTTGTTCTTTCATTTATATTTGTTAACATTCATCCATTAAAATTCGTTAATGTTCATTTGTGGTCGTCTATTTATGTTTGTTAGTTGCGTTTGTTTTAAGTTGGTTCGTTAATGTATTCATTTAAAACTATTTGGCCCATTGCGACTTAGTCTAAATTTAATAAGTCTCTAGGCCAAACGTATTGTACTTCACATTACTATTAAATGGTTTTAGCGTAACTATTTTCACTCATCTCTGCTTGTAAACCATTAGTTTAAACTGTGAAAGAACGAACACAAACTAACACGAAAATTTTAATTTTCTTAACAAACAACCACTAACATAAAATACCCAAAACTGCTCAAAAAGTCAAACCTTGAGAGCACCAAAAACGCAATTGCAGTGGTGGTTCTGAGAATACCAGCATCGAAAAGAGCCCTAAAGGGCCTCCTGCTTTCAGTAGGTTCATTGTAGTAATGAAGAAACACTAAGTGAACCCTGGACAGATTATAGATAATCTGGGGGTTAAGTAATGTTTCCCACGGATGAGATCTAACTGAGAAGGCTGTTCTTCAGGAGACCTGCAAAACAAACACCGTAAGCTCGTCACTGAGAAGGGGGGGGGGGGTTCCTCCTTGTGACCACCCTCCGGCGTGAGAATCAGACTAGATTGCTCTGAATATAAGTGTATATTAAGAGATTGCTAGATAACTGGATAGCAGATGATCTTACCATTCCAAGATGTTGGAGTATTTATAGCCGAAGGTAGGTTTCCAAGCAGGTACAGCCGGCTGAATAGTATTCCTGTTCTACCAACAGTGGATTATGCACAGGCCATACTGGTTGGTGGATAGGTTACGGCCAACAGTAACAAAGTCGGCTGCACTATTCCACCAACTGTAGATTATGCACGTCCCACCTACTGTGGATTATACGCAGGCCATGCTGGTTGGTGAATAGGTTACGGCCAACAGTAACACTATTCTACCAACTGTAGGCTACGCACGCCCGTCAGTAAGAGTTGGTGAGTAGGCAGCGGCTAATAATGACAAACAGTACTAGAGGGTGCTCCTCCTCGTACTGTTGTCGGTGAGCTGTCACCCTGTGATTGGCTCATGGGTTGTTCTGGTCAGATCGTCTGTCCTATCCATACCTTGGTAGGTATAGTACAAAAGATCTTTCAGAATCATACGGACTGGCTCATTTTGGCGGGATTGTTCCCGCCTTGCTCATTCCTTCATGTGACTACTGAAGTAGCTATTGCCTTGTGCGTGTAGCCCTGCTGTCTGCGGGTAGCCTTCCCTGATGGCTTGTATCCGCAACTGCGGGAACAGGCGGGGTACTTCACCATTGGGAGGCTTTCCCTGCGTGTACAGCTTGCGTACTGCGCGTAAGATTCTATGAGCATGGTGGGTCCTGCGGGAGTAGATGGCCTTTGCGCAGACGTCCCTATTCAAGGTGAGTCTTGCGGGACCAACTGGTCTCTGCTGGGACCTACCTCTTCAAGTCCCCCCAGTCCAATGTTCTTCTCATGAATGTTTAATAAAGTGAGGTGAACTTTTGGACTTTGAGCAAGGGGTTTTGAAAAGGGTTTTTAGTTTTAAGGTTCTCCGTGGGGATTCTTCCCGCGGGTTTCCTAATGTCACTTGCAAAAATTCCCGATTTTTTTGCTTGATCTTTGGGTATGATGCGGGTAGGTATGTAACCTTCTCGCAAGTCAGGAGCGTTGAGTCTCACTTGTGTGGATTCTCCTTGAGGTTTTAGTGGTTTTGAACATAGTGATCAATTATGTTTAAACCACCAATTCCATCCTGGAGCCTCAAACAATGTAGTTCTCGACGTTCCCGCTATGCGGGGATGTTATTTCCGTTTCCGCAAGCATTGCCCAGAAGATCCTTCTTGGTTTCAATTCCCTGCGGAGCGCTAGGTATGTGAAGGGTTTTGCCTTAACACTGTACCCGCGCTCGTCTTACGGTTACTTTACTTTCAAGGTACCCCTGGCGTCAATTCCCTGCGGGTGCTAGGTATGTGAAGGGTTTTGCCTTAACACTGTACCCGCACCCGTCTTATAGTTACTTTGTTGCCGGGGTAATCTTGGCTTCAATTTCCTGCGGGTGCTAGGTATGTGAAGGGTTTTGCCTTAACACTGTACCCGCATCCGTCTTATGGTTACTTGGTTGCCAAGGTAAGGGGTATTTTCCCGCTTACTTTTGAATCTTTTTTGAATTTTGAATTTTGAAATTCGAAAGGTTGGTGAGGATAAGAACAGTCCAAACATCTGAAACGTCGTGCGACGGTTTCTTCTGACTGTGTCAGGACGTGCAGGAAGTTATGGTGACGTGACAGTACATGGTCATTCCAGACGCTTTTTCAGGCGCGTGGGCGCGATTTTTCGGGCGCGTGGCCGTGAAATTTCTGGCACGCGTACTTTTTACAGCTGTTGCCAGCTTGCTTTTTGCCACGCGTCATAGTTTCATTGCACCCTCGATTTCTCTCTCCTCCGCATTAAATTCACCGCATTAATTGCGATTAGTATATAAAGGGGGAGAGGGTCCTTTTTAATTCACACCTTCACCCTTCTCTTCTTCTTCTTAGCGATTTCCGGCAAATACTCCCCTTTTCAGGCAAGCATTTTCCCGAAATCGCTTTCTTTCTGCAAGATGTCTTCACATGATCTCGAGTCTACCACCGATGACAGGAGTACTGCTGGTGAGTGCCAGTGTGCTCTGCCCGGCGATCAGTACCGGTATGTTGTTAGGAAGTTCATGCTCGATCCTTTCGAGCCTGAGTTTCCTGAACCCCATCAGACCGTGTACGATGCCCCCAGAGGCAAGATCGGGGTTTATGCAGCATTCTTTGTCTATGGGAATCTTAGGTTCCCATTGACAAAGTTTGTTTACCGTGTCCTCGAGAGGCACGGTGTTCATCTGACCGAGTTGCACCCCATGGCGATCGCCAAGATTCGCCATTTCGAGTGGGTGTGCCGGATTCTGGGCATTGAGCCCTATGTGGACCGCCTGATGACCTTCTATACTTGGAGGTGCATCCAGGGGTGGTACACCCTGACAACCCAGATCAAGGGTTTAAAGATTTGCGCGACCGAGCGCAGTCTCCGATCGTGGAAGCGGGAGTTCTTCTACATTTCTGCCCGCGCCATCCCCATTGCCATGAAGTTTAAAAATGGCCAAGCAATTCCGAGCCACCACGCCACCAACTACCAGGAGGCGGAATGGTTTGCAAAGATATCCCGGGTCCAATCTCCGGTTTACCGGTTTGCGGAGTCCGGGATGGTGATGCTGGGGATGAGCCGGGTATGGAAGGAGGCGTCTCAGGTTCCCATCCTTCTCGAATACGGTTTGAACTCTACTCCTTATGGTATGTCTTGTCTTTCTTGCTGATATGAGTTTGTCTTCTAACTGTTTCTTTTCTTTCAGAGGGGAACAATTTGGAGTCGCTCCTGTACCCGCGGGAAGCTGACGATCCTGTGCGGGTGGGTACTCGTGCTCTTGAGGAGAACGAGTTGCCCATCCTGGAGCAAACAGCGGATCGGTTTGTGGAGGTCTATCCGCTGGGCCACGAGATCCTGAGCCACCGGCGGCCAGGTAAGGCGTTATTCTCTCCTCCCCCCCTCAGTGCTGTACCCGCTGCTGGAATTCCTGACCTGTCTTCTTCTGAGGAATCCGCAGATGGTCCTCCGTTAGTGCGGAAAAAGAGGGCTGCCGGCGGGAAAGGGAAAGAGAAGGCGGCCTCCACAGCCGATCCAGTGCTCCTATCTGACACTGAGTCAGATAGTGAAGAAGTGGCGGGGAACCCCGGTGGTGAGAAGACCACTGTTCCGGAGGCTACGACTGTTACCTCCGGAGAACCAATGACGACGACGGTGACCGGCATCAAGAGACCGGCTCCATCGGGTTCGTCCCCGCCCGCCCGTACGTTCAAGCTCAAGAAAACCCGTAAGTACAACTCTCTTGGCTTTTATTTTCGTAGTTTAATCTTCCAAGTCTTTTAACACTTTTTTTTCTTTACGCAGGTGTGGATGTTGGCGCATTCCAGGGTGAGGGGCCGAGTACTACCTCTCCGCCAATGACGGTAGGCTTGGTCAGCCTACCTGAGGCGTCGACCCAGGCGCCTGCGCCTGCTACCGCTGGTTTAGTTGCTCATTCTGAGCCGACTGTTCCAGCCGGGATGACGTCACCGCCGGCTGTGAGTGCGATTTTTACAGCATCCTTCATAGAGCCGGCGGTTACTTTTGCTGCTGAATCCGCGGCGGCGACCGCGGCGGACACCATGCCTCCGCCATCGACTGCGGCGGAAACCGTGCCGCCCCCGCCATCGGCCTCAACGGCCGAACCTTCAGGTACGCGCGGGGCTTTTTGCCAATCTTTGTTACCTTCCCATCTGCCTGACCTTTTGGATGGATTTCCCTTAGGTTCAAGTGATGGGTTCGGTGGTTATCGGCCTGTGATCGACCCTACAGGTGCGTAGGGTTCTTTTGGCCTTCATGTATTTTTTATCATCTTTTCCTAACTGCTTTGTTTCTTTTGCAGTGTCGGATTCCAATGAAGTGTATGTTCCAAGATGGAACATTCGCCGAGGAACAACCCTTCGCACACCTGTGGAGTGCGTGGACTGGGCTCGCCACGCTGCTCCCCATGGTGCGTTGGGGGAAGCCATGGCTAGCTACCAGGAGGGTAGGCTAACCAACGAGCTTCGAGTTCTCCAAGCCCGGATGCAGCCGCGCGTCGAGCTGCTTTGTCGTGAAAACGACAAGTTGAAAGCAGCTCGCGCCAAGGAAGTATCCCAAGCGCGGGCTCTTCGGGAGGAGAACCAAAAGCTGTCCGCAGCTGCTGCGGAGAAGGAGAAGGCCTTCAAGGCCCTCGAGGTTGAGGTTCAAGCGCGACTCGAGGCCCGCTCCAAGGCTGCCCAAGCTGTTAACGAACAACTTCGGCTGGCTAAGGAGACTGCGAGGAACGCAACCGAGAGGGCCACCAAGGCTGAAGCCGTTGCTGAGCCTTTGCTTGTGGAGAATGAGGAGCTCAAGGCTAAATTAGAGGCTCTCCAACGCGCTCATGATGCCTTGGCGATAAAAGATGCCAAGAAGCTCCAGGAGATCTTGGACCAGAGGGGCGTGCTTGACCATACCGAGCGGAAGCTTAAGGGCGTCGAAGAGGCTGCCGCAAAGGAAGTGCTACTTGCCAACCTTAACAAAAGCGAAGCCGAACGCGCCTGCACCCAAGCTCAAGCCGCCCTTAAAGAAGCTCTGGTTGCCAAGGAATGGCTTCTTCGAGAAGCGTTGTCTCAGGTAAGTCTATCTTCATGTCTTCACGCTTTTCTTTGTAGATAGGGTGCTGACACTTGTATATTTTCTTATGTAGGTTGTGCATCGGGTCTTCTCAGAGACATCCTACGACGATGCAATGAGCGCAGCCCTCAACGCTTCTCACGAGGATGGGGAACGGGTCGGCTTCCTGCTTGGTCTAGGGTTTGTTGAGAAAGGCGTCCCGCCATCCAACTTCCCTTTGTACAATGTAGACACCGAAGCCATATATGACCAAGCAGTAAATCAATACGCCGCCTTCCCGCATCCGGTGGTGGAGAAGGTGAATGAAATTGCTGCTGCTGATGATGGGCTGCCTATCCTTAAGGCTTTCCTTGAACAGCCACGCTCTACTGACGGCGCTGGTCCAAGTGGAAGTGGCCCTGAAGCCTGATCCTGAAGATCCCTTCCCGCTGCTTGGATAGATTTAGTTTGTATAGATTTACTTTCTTGTAGGCGGGTAGTCACCCAGCCATTGTAACGAATATTTATGAAATGTAAATCTTTGTGCGGCTAAGACCGCTTGATTCATTGGATTCCTTGCTTTATAAACTTTATGACTTGCATTCTTTAGTTTAAATTAGCAATTTTCCAAGTGTTTAGGATAAGTTAACCTTTGAACGTGGTAGATAGGTGTGAAGTTTTGCTTCCTCCTTCGTGATTGTGCGGGTATGACCGTCACTTGCACTTGGTAGGATGGCTAAACTTTACCCATATCTGACCTGCGTGTAGGTTTTCCTCATCTTTGAGGATAAGTTAACCTTTGAACGTGGTAGATAATCGGTGTGAAGTTTTGCTTCCTCCTTCGTGATTGTGCGGGTATGACCGTCACTTGCACTTAGTAGGATGGCTAAACTTTACCCATATCTGACCTGCGTGTAGGTTTTCCTTATTTTTTTTTTTTTTTTTTTTTTTTTTTAGGATAACCTTTGAACGTGGTAGATGATAGGTTGAAGTTTTGCTTCCTTGTTTGTGATTGTGCGGGTAAGACCGTCACTTGCACTTACAAGGATGGCTAAACTTTACTTACATCATACCTGCGTGTAGGTTTCCCTTAACGTTGTGTTTATGCGGGTTTTTTCCGCCTTCCACACGTAACGACTTACTTCTTCCCGTTTACGCGGTGAATACCGGTATCAGTGGGAAGTTCATAAGTATAAAGGTAAACACATTATGAAAGGAGAATCATTTCCATTAGAAGTGGCTCTAGGCCTTTTCTTTACAAGTTTTGGAATTGATCTACATATAACATTTGCGTAATTGAGCTCCATTCCATGTTCTTGGGATGGGAGTGCCATCGAGCCTTTCGAGCCGGTATGCGCCCTTTCCCAGGATTTCTTTGATAATGTATGGCCCTTCCCAGACCGGGGCCAGCTTTCCCGGGCGCTCTTGGTTCGAAGCCTCGTTGTTACGCAGTATGTAGTCTCCTATATTGAAGTTGCAGAGTTTTACCCGCGTGTTGTAGTACTTTTGCATTTGTCGTTTGTAGTTCTCTTCACGCACTGCGGCTAAGTCTCTGCGTTCCTCGGTTAGCATAAGATCCAACCGTCTTTCCGCATCATTGTCTTCTGGCTGACTCAAGACCCTTGGTGAGGGTAGACCAATTTCGACCGGGACCATGGCTTCAGTGCCATAAGTGAGGCTGAACGGGGTTTCTCCCGTACTGGCCTTCTTCAGCGTTCTGTTTGCCCTCCGCACGTCCACCCAGCCGGATCTGTGTTCCGATAGTCTCTTCTTGATGCCTTCGACAATGCTCTTATTTGCTCTTTCCACCTCACCATTACCTTGCGGGTGTGCCACTGAGGTAAAGGTGTGGGTGATTTGAAGTTCTTTTAGCCACTGTTGTAGCTTCTTGTCAGCAAAGTTGGTGCCGTTATCGCTCACCAAATTCTGTGGAAGTCCAAAACGACAAATAATAAATTCCCAAATAAAATTTTTGATATGTTTCGCTGTTGTTTGGGCTAAAGGTTTTGCTTCTATCCACTTGGTGAAGTAGTCGATGGCTACCACTAGGAACTGAACATTTCCTGCTGCTGTAGGAAATGGGCCTGTCACATCGATGGCCCACTTCTGAAATGGCCATGAAGAAGTGACTGGAACAAGTTCATTCTTTGGGCGGTGCGTGTTGGGTGCGTAAAGCTGGCAAGACCTGCATTTTCTGATGTATGCCAGTGCATCCGTATGCATCCCCGGCCAAAAGTATCCCGCGTTGTTTAGCTTGGCTACAACAGCGCGAGGACCTGCGTGTACTCCACAGATGCCTTCGTGTACGTCCCTTAGGAGGTAGTCAGCATCTTGGTTGTCCACGCATCTCAAGAGTGGGCCAAGAAAGTTACGTCTGTAAAGGATGTCGTTGACGAGCTGATAATTTAGTGCTTTACAGCGTAGTTTTCTTGCCTGTGTTTTTGACTCTGGTAGTGTTCCTGCTGCAAGGTAATTTATTATTGGTGTCATCCACGTTTCTGTACCGGTTTGGATGACACAAATTTCCTTGTGCGGGACTGATGGTGCTTCGAGGAGTTCAATGCGGATGTCCTTTCCCAAGTGGGTGAAGGCTAGTGATGCAAGCTTGCTTAACGCATCCGCAGATTTGTTTTCGCTGCGCTTGACGTGTATGACTTTACAATCATTAAAATTACGCATAAGGGTTTTTGCCTGGGCGAGGTACAGGGCCATTGTGTCGTTTACAGCCGTGTACGTCCCATTTATTTGGTTGGCCACTAGCATGGAATCCACGTGGGCTTCCAAATTTTTCACTCCCATCTTACGCGCAATTCTCAATCCGGCCAAGAATGCTTCGTATTCAGCTTCGTTATTCGTACTTGGAAAATCCAACCGAATAGCGTAAGTATATTCTTGGCCTGCTGGGTTGGTTAATTTTAACCCTGCGCCTGAACCCTCGTTATTGGCTGCTCCATCAGTGTAGAGTCGCCAGACATCATTGATGTCCTGTGCTGGGGAGGGTTGAGCCTCCTCCTGGCACTCTTTCTCCCGCGAAGCGGGGACTTCTGCAATAAAATCGGCCAGGACCTGGCCTTTTATGGCTGGTCTTGGCTTGTACTTAATTGCATATTCTCCCAATTCAATTGCCCATTTGGCTAGACGTCCCGATAATTCGGGTTTGCCTAGAACGTTTGAGAGTTTGAAGTTGGTGAGAATGGTGATTGGGTGGCCCTGGAAATATCGTCTTAACCTGCGTGAAGCGTGTATAAGTGCTAAGACCAATTTTTCGAGGGTAGAGTACCGGGTTTCTACGTCTGTTAGTACACGGCTAACATAATAGATTGGCATCTGGATGCCTTTTCGTTCTATTAGCAGAACTGCCCCGGTTGCTCTATCTGTTGCGGAAAGGTATAGGATTAACTCCTCTCCCGCTTGTGGTGCTGTAAGTGTTGGGAGTTCGATCAGGCGTGACCGAATCTCCTGAAAAGCTGTTTCCGCTTCTGGTGTCCAGCGAAAGTGCGTTTTCTTTAAGCAGTTTCTCAATGTTGACACGAAAGGAAACGACTTATCCGCATGGTTTGCCAAATAGCGATTAAGTGCGACTAGTCGTCCATTCAGTGTCTGAGCCTGTTTGATGGTGGTAGGTGATTCCATTTTAACAATGGCTTCGACCTTTTCAGGGTTCGCTCTGAAGCCATCTTTAGTAACAATGACTCCTAAGAACTTCCCTTCTTCCATCCCAAATGAACACTTGCTCGGGTTGAGCTTCATGTTTATCTTTCTGAGCGTGTTGAAAGTTTCTTCAAAGTCTTTCAACATCGCTTCTGGCTCGGGGCTTTTGATGACCAAATCATCCATATAGACTTCCAAGTTTCTCCCGATTTGGGCATGAAACTCTTTGTCCATCAGTCGTTGGTACGTGGACCCTGCATTCTTAAGTCCGATTGGCATCATTTTATAACAAAATGTACCATCGGGCGTCCGAAATGCGGTTTTGTCCTGGTCATCTACGGCCATGTGGATTTGATGGTACCCCTTATATGCATCCAGGAAGCATTTAAGGCGAAATGGTGCCAACGAATCCACCTTAAGATCAATTTCTGGTAACGGATAACAATCTTTGGGGCATGCTTTGTTCAAATCTTTGAAATCTATGCACATGCGCCATTGTTTGTCATTCTTCGGTACCATTACGGGATTTGCAACCCATGTTTGATATCTACTAACGCGTATGATGCCTGCGTCAAGGAGTTCCTTGACTTGGGTTCTACACGCGTTAGTTTGTTCAGGCCCCATTACTCTGCGCTTTTGTACGACTGGCGTGACAGCCGGATCGCACTTGAGCTTATGCTCCGCCTTACTTCGGGGTACACCAGTCATGTCAGCTGGTGCCCACGCAAAGATGTCAGCGTTTTTCTGCAGTAAGCGTTTGAGTAGGGTGCGGGTGGGATCAACGATTGTTGGTCCAATGGTAACGGCCTGGTCGGGGTATTTGCCATTGAAGGCCCATTTTTCCGGTTCGGTGATGGTTGGTTTAGCCATCTTTGGTTTGGGTTTAGATGAGACAGATGCGATGCATACCTGGGGAATGCCAGTGATCATCGCTACACCCTCAGCTGTTGGCCATCCCATCATGCCGTGGACTGAAGATACCACGGCGTTGAATCTTGCCATCCCGTCTCTCCCGAAGAGGGTGTCGTACGTGTGGTGTGGCTTCCTCATCACGACAAAGTCCACATCCTCTGTGCGGGAGTGTTTCCCATCTGTAAGAGTGACGGGGAAAGATAGGATACCCAGGGGGGTTTCTGTACTGCCGTCAAACCCTTCCATTGAAGCGTAGACCGTTTCCAGGCGTTCTTTGTCTTCATCATCCAGCTTGTCAAAGAACTGCCTGTACATCACTGTTGACGAAGCGCCGTTGTCAACAAGAGTGCGGGAAGTGATGTAATGCCCCAGCTGGCTTTTGATGATGATGGGGCCTTCTTTGCTGGGGCCTCCTGGCACTCGCGGGAAGCGCACCTCAGCTTCCTTCCACGCGCATGGTTCTGTCATTCGTCTTTTTCTTCCTCCGACCTTGCCATGAACCATGTTGATGCTGATATCGACGGGCTTTCGTCCGTTACCTCTGTACCGGTTGTCATTCCTTCCTCCCTTCCTGATTGATGCCACGAGATGTGCAAGTCTTCCATCCTTGACAAATGCTTCAACAATGTCTTTCAAGGATGTGCACTCTTCAGTACCATGACCCTTTGTCCCGTGGAAATCACAGGACTTGCTTTGATCCGCATTAGGTTTCTGCCGGATCAATGGGGCTTTTGGCCATGGCAATTTTTCCGTGGCAAATATCTCTGTGACGCTCTTGGTGAGTGGCGTCCACCGGTTTTTTCGGTTTGAAGGGTGTGTGTTGTCCCTTCCGCCAACAAGAGGGCGAGAGCTGGATGAGGTGTCAAAGTTTACCCTTGACTGCCAAATACCTAGCCGCCTCTTTTTGTTCTGCCGGGCGGTCCTAACGTTGTTCTCCCTTGTCCTCTGCGTGTAGAGGTGTGTACTCTGGGGAAGAGCCCTTCCCAGTTGCTTTTCCGTCTCGGCAAAGCGCTTTGCCGCCGTCATGATGGCATCCCAAGTTGATGGCATGCCATCCTTACCCGTCAATGTGCGGATAAGTTCTGGGTATTCGGCGCCTTGGATGAAGGCGGCGCGAACCAGATCCTCACTTATGTTGCCGAGACTTAGCTTTTTGGAGTTGAAGCGGGTGATGAAGTCTAGTAAAGATTCATCCTCCTCTCTCACGCAGTTGAGGATCGTCCACTGCTCTTCAGTGTACTTCCTCTGTTGGCTAAAGTGCTGGCTGAACTTGTTCTGAAAGTCCGCCCAGTCATATATGTGGTGGATCGGTAAACGATCGAACCATACCCTGGCCGCTCCGACCAGAGTCATCTGGAACATGTAGCACCACGTGGGTTCCGTCCAGTTGCTGACGGTAGCCCCCGCAATGAACCTGTTCAAATGGTCGTCTGGGTCGGATAGACCATCATAAGTGCCAATGTTGGACATCTGTTTGGCACTTCTCGGGGCGATTGCTTCCGCAATGTCCCTTGCGAATTTTGACTTTCCTGCATTTGTAGCAGTTGGTCTAAAGGTTTTGGAGAAGTCACGCGGGTTTCTCTCCGCGATTGGTTTAAAAGCTTCCCCAAAATTCCTTTTTGGTTGGACGTCCGTTTCCTTACGCTTCCCTTTCGCCTTATGGCGAGGGTTTGCGTCGGTATCGGACTCCAACTCGTCGTCTGAGTACTCGCAGTCACTGCTCATATCGAGGTGTTGGCGAGTACTGCCGAATTCGTCAGCCTGTTGAGCTGAACGCAAGCGTTCATCCAATTCGGCTTGGAATTCTCTTTGCCGTGCTTCGGCCCACGCCTTCACTTGATCTAGTGTTTGGCGAGGGGCCCTTGTTCGTTTTTCCAACTGGGTGTCGGTGAACCCCAGTGGAATATTTACTGCACTTGCTCCGGCTTTGGTAGTCGGAGTAGTGTTCGTAAGGATTGTATAACCGCCGGTGTTCCCCCCAGTTGCTGGGGTTGTTACCGGGGTTTCTTGGTCGGTTACTGGCCTTTGGACCGGAGTAACGTTAACCATTTCTTCAGAAATTGTGAAAAAACTAAAATAGTTCTAGCTTTTATGCACGGATGGCGCCAATGAAGAAACACTAAGTGAACCCTGGACAGATTATAGATAATCTGGGGGTTAAGTAATGTTTCCCACGGATGAGATCTAACTGAGAAGGCTGTTCTTCAGGAGACCTGCAAAACAAACACCGTAAGCTCGTCACTGAGAAGGGGGGGGGTTCCTCCTTGTGACCACCCTCCGGCGTGAGAATCAGACTAGATTGCTCTGAATATAAGTGTATATTAAGAGATTGCTAGATAACTGGATAGCAGATGATCTTACCATTCCAAGATGTTGGAGTATTTATAGCCGAAGGTAGGTTTCCAAGCAGGTACAGCCGGCTGAATAGTATTCCTGTTCTACCAACAGTGGATTATGCACAGGCCATACTGGTTGGTGGATAAGTTACGGCCAACAGTAACAAAGTCGGCTGCACTATTCCACCAACTGTAGATTATGCACGTCCCACCTACTGTGGATTATACGCAGGCCATGCTGGTTGGTGAATAGGTTACGGCCAACAGTAACACTATTCGACCAACTGTAGGCTACGCACGCCCGTCAGTAAGACTTGGTGAGTAGGCAGCGGCTAATAATGTGACAAACAGTACTAGAGGGTACTCCTCCTCGTACTGTTGTCGGTGAGCTGTCACCCTGTGATTGGCTCATGGGTTGTTCTGGTCAGATCGTCTGTCCTATCCATACCTTGGTAGGTATAGTACAAAAGATCTTTCAGAATCATACGGACTGGCTCATTTTGGCGGGATTGTTCCCGCCTTGCTCATTCCTTCATGTGACTACTGAAGTAGCTATTGCCTTGTGCGTGTAGCCCTGCTGTCTGCGGGTAGCCTTCCCTGATGGCTTGTATCCGCAACTGCGGGAACAGGCGGGGTACTTCACCATTGGGAGGCTTTCCCTGCGTGTACAGCTTGCGTACTGCGCGTAAGATTCTATGAGCATGGTGGGTCCTGCGGGAGTAGATGGCCTTTGCGCAGACGTCCCTATTCAAGGTGAGTCTTGCGGGACCAACTGGTCTCTGCTGGGACCTACCTCTTCAAGTAATCTTGTCCAGTAGCGTGTAAACATTTATCTCTCAATTAACATAACTCCACATTATTATAATATTCAAAAAAGAAAGCAATGGACGGTGCCAAGATTCATAAGAAATGACACATAAACTACTTATGCGAGGTGAATCTTGGCGGGATTCGTTTGTTTCAAAAAAGACTCAATGAAATTTGTGTTTCCATTGATGCCTATATCATCATAAAATATATTTTACTTGGAAAAAATATGATTATTAAATAAACGCGTAAGCTAGACAGATGTGTAAATTTTTTTTGTTCTTCTATAATTGACTTGCAGATGTTTACGCTACATAAAACTTACAGAGATTTAGGGTGGTTTTGGATATGAAGAGGAAAGGGAAACATTCAAAATTTTGTCTTTTATGTGACGCTTTGTATAGTTTTTCGTCTTCAAATTTGCATCTGTGAAACACTCCTCTATAATATAATGAAAATTGCAGAAGCCTTTGTTGTTGTACTTGGTGGTCATGTTTTCACTTCTTGCCAAGTTTAGCTCCCCTTTCTATCAATCATAACCTAAGAAAACCAATTAAAGTATTATTAATATTTGCTTGCTACTACAGTGGTTATCCTAAATCACTTGAGTCGCTAAAAAATTTGTTCTAACATTTCGTAAACATTAAAACTGCACTAATATTATAAAGCATGGAACATAAACTCATTAGTAACAAGAATTTTGTAATATGAATACAAAATAAATGCAGTTTATACAACAAAAAATGAGTTAGAGACAAGTATTGAAGCATGAATTCTACCTGCACGTAGTTCTTTCCCAGCCTTGGATCTACCAATTCTTCAAAATCTTGGTTTTCAAGCGCTTGATTCAGAAGATGTCGGGCCTAAAAGTATATGGTGATGAAAAACAATGAATTTGTTTAAGCTTTAATAAAATAAAGAAAAAAATCTGTAAACTTGAAAAGTGTGTAGCCAGTGTCACGTAAACAACGAATTTTTAAACAGATTCATATACTTGAA
This sequence comes from Bidens hawaiensis, assembly GCF_021521415.1. Lineage (NCBI taxonomy): Eukaryota > Viridiplantae > Streptophyta > Magnoliopsida > Asterales > Asteraceae > Bidens > Bidens hawaiensis. The sequence goes on from NW_027492910.1 coordinate 313,854, forward strand.
AAATCTGTAAACAATGAATTTTTTAAACTGTTTTACTTGAAAAGTGTTCACGTAAGGGTTTCTTTCAATTCGGGTATTTGAATTTCCAATTAAAAAAAATCAAGTTATATGAATCACCATTTTGAGATAACTTTACATTATCGTTCTTCTGATCAAAAGCCCCAACACATCATTTTGAAACTCGGAAAAAAACTTAACAGCGTTAAGTGTTTTTTAATGGAGGTTCATTGAAACAAAAATAGTTAAAAGTTGGACCTGTTGGTAGTAATTTTTAAAGTAGGGTTATTATCGACCAATACATAAAAGATGATATTATTTATTTCCAATTTTTCTTATAAAAAGCAACATTATCTTTTAGCATAAATAGAAAATCCAAATATTGTAAGTTTGGTGAACGCCAACTTTGTATCTACATTCGTATAGCTACTTGACTTTTGGTCAATTGGCAAGCTAGTTTAGGTACATATCATGGACGAACCTTTTTACTTTTTCTTGTAATATTGGTCAGTTTTATCATTATTGCTATGACAATTTTAAAAGACAATTAAAATGCACAAATGTGGGTATAACATGATGCATATTAATTCCTTTTTAACATCAAATTTTATTAAAGTTTCTAAATTGCTTATGCATGCTGTATAAAATATTTAAAAAACTTCAAATCAAATGCAAACTTATAGCCCATGTCAATACACTGATTAAAACATATTTGAGTTGCATATATATTTGAGTAAAACTTAAATGCATATTTTTATCATTTTTAAAACTATACCGAATCGGTTGGTTGGATCATGATCCAACTACATAACTAATTCAATTGAGTCTATTTGAATTGATCTCAAGCTATCAGTTGAATCAAGGAATTGAAACATGTGATTTTACCCGATTTCAACTTTTCATTTTTTTTGTTTGTTTCTTGAAAGTTATTTACAAATGCACTTAGTATAGCTATAGGCTTTATTATTTAATTTTTTAACATTTGAAGTTTACATTAAATGCAATTTTTATCTTGTTTGAAGTTAGCTTATATAAATGTCGGACAACTTTTTAAAGTTGCGTATAACTAGTCTACACTCAACATGTGGTGTATAATTTATAAAGTGATGTACGAAAACATAACTCTTTTTTAAAAACAATTCGACGCATTATTACATCTATCATTCTATTATAGTAAAGCGATCTTCCCCTTATTTGTACCAAAGGTATGAGAGAGCTTTAATCCTGTTTATTACACCATTTGGCAAACAACTTCTACTGCTGAACATCCTCTCATTTCTAGGTCTTCCCAGTACTTTGACTCAAAATAAATTTATCAGGAACTCATGTATTTGCCAAAAGGTCTAATATAGTGATATCAAGGTGTAATACAAATTTTTAATTTGCATATGATGGGGTTCAAAAACTCTGGATGACAAATAAATAAATAAATAAATATATTGTAATTTTAAGCCGTTAAAGAAATAAAAAAGACTATTTATAGTTAAAGAAGCTAAAACAAAAGATATTAAAGTTTCTAGCTAGACCAACTAAAAGAATAAGTTTCAAGTGACATCTTGTAGCAAAAGACATAATTTTATTATCTTTATTACATATCTACATTACCATATGTCTTGGACTGTCTTTCTTTTTAAAAACAACAAAATCATGAATTTCAACATCCCTATTTCCACTTTATAAGTATTTCAACAAATGTACAATTTCCAAAATTCAAAAAATAAAATAAAAAATTTCAACTATTCCAAGTTCATCATCATCATCATCATCATCATCATCATCGGATTAATTTCTTCAAAAACTAATCAAACGAATATGAAGGTTTTAAAAGATCATAAGGCGCCCAAAGAACATCTAACGGACACGGTCTCCCGGCATCAAGCCTCACCCAGGGCTTCCCTTTCCCACTCCAATGCATCAAACTCACCGCTCCCGGATGCAAATCGCGGCAAAGTCCCCGAAAATTGTCCCCACCAAGCCCGTGCTGGTTCCATCTATGGTCCACGGGAGCTATGTTCCCCGCGAACACTAGCAAAAACGGCGGCAAAGAACCCAACTCATAGATCCTCATTCTCTTTTGTAACTCCATCCATTCTTCTATCTTCGTTGTGTAGTCGCCTGTTCGCCACCGGATTAAATCGATCACCATTACGCCCGTGTTGAAGTAACAAGGCTTACTGCTACGGTTGCTAAATGTTAAGGAGAGAGATGGGTTTGACCAGAAAGTTGGCGTGAAGTAGAATGTGAAGTTGGCGTCGCAGTATTCTGGTGCGGCTAATACCGCATTCTTTGGGATTGGTGTGGCGGCTAAGGTAGCAATGTCGTCGACTAGGATGATGTCCGAGTCGAGGTAGATGATTTTTGTGACGTGGGGTGGGAGGATGTCGGCTAGGTAGGTTCGGGCGTAGTTTAAAGGGCAGTCGAGGGCGGACCGGATGGAGGTGGAGATGAGACCCGCGACGAATGAATCGTTGAAAGGGTATATGTGGAATTTGAGGTATGGGAAGGTGGTGGTGATGGTGGAGTGGAGGTTGGAGGAGAAAGAGGAGGTGATGAAGTGGAATATGATGTTTTGTGGGCATGAGGAGTGTTGGAGGATGGAGAATATGGCGGCCATTGATCCGCGGAGGTAGGTGGCGTCTAGGGTCATCGCCACGTGGATTGCTGAGTCTTCAGCGGTCAACGTGGCGATTTTCGGGCATTCCGGGGCGTTATAGTATTTGGGAGGCGGTGGCGATGGTGGCGGTGAGAAGGAGGATGAGGAGTAAGGGTGGTGGTTTGAGGAGAATCATGATGGTGATGTGGTGGCTTTAGATTTTAGGAAGTGAGTTATTTGGTGATTTTATTGATTTGGTTTGAAGAATGTAGCAAGGACACGGTTTAGTCAAGTGTCTTTATTATTTTATTATTAATATAAGAATTGAGAATTGTTTTTTAAGAGCATTCACACCCATAAACTAATTCAAACCTTCATATTATCGTCACATTATATTCTAAACTTTTTATCAAAAAAACCCTACTTTTCCTTCATCTATAAACCAATCTAAATCCAATTAAAATATAATAAATATGTATATATATGTGCATATATATATGATTTGTGTGTAGTGGTTGTGATGGGTCATTACAAACCCACCTCTCAAACGTTTGAGAATGTAAACCAAACCTAACACAAACGTTTGTCTCTACCCATAAACCAATCCAAAAAACATGTCTTGTCACCAAAAATCAATGGGTGACGATGCTCTAACTGTTTTTGAAATAATAGATATAAAAAAAGTTGATGCAATAATAAAAGTAGAAATTAGCTGTAAGCTGACCTGACCGGCCTAACAGAAAGAAATATATAATTCATTTCTATTTCTGTTTCTCTTAAAGTTTGTAAAATAGGTGGTTATAAAATGGATATGGAAATATGGTTAAAACTGAAAATTAATATTTTTCTATACTTGGACTCAACAAATTTTGGCCGGTTCGAAGTCAACTCTTTAATCTCATATATGCTTATAAACTCTAAAGAAATTAACACCGGCTTTATTTAAAGAAAAAACCTTTTTGGGCAAACATTTACGGCATTAAATGCATTTTGTTTAACTTCTAATCATGCGTTAATTTTATAGTTATATAATGGAATGAAAATATTAACTCCTGTTATATGGTGTGTAATACTCAAATATGCTAAGAAGTAGGGATGAGATCGGGACCGTACTGGTACCGATCGGTTCCGGTCCTGAAAATTTTGGTCCCGAAAATCACCAATTTTTGGTACTGGTACCAAAGGTAAAAAAATCGAGAAATACCGGTACCGGTCCCGATACCGAAATTCAAAACTTTGGTACCGATTTGGTACCGACGGTACCAAATCAGTACCGATTTCGATACCGGTACCGGTAAGTACCGAATTTGCCTATCCCTACCAAGAAGTAAGAAGATCTAAGTTTTGAAGATAGAAAAACTTTTCTAGTAAATATTAAATATGGAACGTAAAAATCTCATCCTTGTCAATGACATATTAAACCACCGCTCTCTATGTTTAAACAATTACATATTTATCTAAAGTAATGCTGAAGACCAATGTATATGATATATTAAAAACTTATATTTTGAAAAAATATGCAACTTTTTAAGAGTCTGTTTGATATGAGCTTATGGATTATAGAGAGAATGGAATAGTCAAAAGAATGGACCGAATCATTACCATTTCTATTTTTATTTTGTTTGGTTTATCTATAGGAATATAATGAATCATTAGTTTATGTTGTTTGATAGATAAGAAAAGAAGTTGAAATGAAATACAAATGATAAAAATATAGGGAAATTTCCATAATAATCCTTTTGAAGAGAGAGAATCCTAAAATAGTCCAAAAAAGGAAAATCCAGATATAACCCGTCAAATCTCGTATGGGGCGACACCTAGGTAATCGAGCCGACCGGATTCAAAATGATTTGAATCTCGTTGGTTCCGTCCATATTTTAAGTAATCCTGTCTACCTCGGCCAAATTTTAAGCAATCACGCTGCGTCGTCCAAATCTTTAGTAAAACATTTTGTCATTTTTTTAACATTTTTTTTTCTCTCCTCCAGCCTCTTCTTCTTCTTCTTCTTAAAATAAGATATTGGAGTCCATTAAAAATATAATTCTAATCGGCCCATATGATTTACAAGCCCAATTTAAAGTTTAAATCGTTAGCCATGGAACCATGAATTGGTTCTAGATTTAAGAGTCGATGATTATGAAGATGAAGATGTGGAAGATGAAGATGTGAGGAAGAAGAAGAAGAAGAAGAAGAAGAAGGTTGGAGGAGAGGGAAAAATGTTAAAGAAAAAGACAAAATATTTTACACAAAAATGTGGACAGACCATATATGATTGCTTAAAGTATAGCCGGTAAGACGCGATTACTTGAAATTTGGTCAGGGCCAATGATATTTAAATCATTTTGAATCTGGTCAGCCCGATTACCTAGGTATCGCTCCAGAAAAGAGTTAAAGGGTTATTTCCGGATTTTAAATTTTTTTTTTTATATTTTGGGATTCTCTCTCTTTAAAAAGATTATTATGGGAATTTTCCCTAAAAATATTATTTTAATTGGGTAATAGGTAGTCAAAACTTATGAAGATACAACGCTTAAATCAATGAATGGCTAGTTAAAGTCTCACTATTTTTGTAGCAGTGACGTGACGTTTTTCCTAAACTTTGCTAGTTAAGCCACAACACAACTTTATCAACAAACATTTGTATACTTAGTTAAGGGTTAATAATTTTACAAAATCATCTTATAGGGTGTTTGAGATTGCTTATTTAACTCCAATACTTTTTTTTTCTTTAAAAGTGCTTATTGACTTATATCTTTTCCAAAATGAGTTTTTAAAATAGTTTGGATTAGTTTTTATTGTGGGAAAAACCAATAAATCAACAAGTTTTTTTAAAGGTATTTGTTTTAGTTTAGTCATGTAAAATGATCAAAAAAATATTATTATATATTTAAAATCATTTAAAAAATTATTTAAAAAATTACAAAATATACAATATAAAGGACATAAATATTTCGAGGCGAAAAGGGCGTGGGTACGTACATTGTAATTTTATGCTCAAAAAGCAAAAAATAAAAAAAAGAAAAAAAAAACTATTTAACAATGCCCGGTTTTCATGGATTTTGAAAAACAACTTTTTAACCATTTTCAAAAAGCCAAAAAAGAAACTTTTATCGATGCCAAACAATTTTTTTAAGTTATTGGCTTTTTGAGTAAGCCAATAAATCAATATTATTTCCAAACTCAATCCCAAACACCCTCTTATTACGGTTTTTTATGAGCGGCAAATATATTTAGATAAAAAAATAATGGTGACTCTAGCAAGAGACAAAAAGCCGCTAGCTGAAACGAGTTCACATTCATGAGTCGTGGACAGGTTGCGGAAGTGGCCAGGGTCACCACAGTTATAACAAGCCCACACTTGATTAATGGGTTAAGCATATTGCACGTGAAGAGGGTTTGGTTGAGAACCCCGTGGAGGAGCAATCAGCACAAAAGTGGATTCACGACAAGTGGCACTAAGGTACCCGAAACAGTTGCAACGGGTGCATTGACGGCAAATGGCATATGCGGGATGGTGACGTTGACATTTGGTGCAAAACGGATAGGGTCCGTTATAGGGTTTCTTGAGAGGTGGTGTGGGATTAGCTTGGGGTTGAGGTGCAGCTTGTTTGGTTAGCGCGTAGTTTTTGCGCTTCTTGTTTCGGTGGTTTGAGGGGTAAGCAGGTTTATATGATTCGGGTTTAGCTTCTTTGGGTTCGGAAGATGTTTTTTCAACGGTTTTCTTCGAACCTTTCAATGTCAAAATCCCGGCTTTAACATGATTGTCGGTCAACATTGCAGCAAGGTTGATCGCGTCACCAAGTTCTTTAGGAGAACTACTCATGGCACTGTCTTGAATTTGCCTCAATAGCCCCCTAATATACTTTTCGATGGCACGCGATGTCGGGGTAACAAGATGAGGTACCAGCACTCTGAGTTCATTAAAACGAGAGGTGTAAGCTGAATGCTCACCACTTGCTTGCTTAAGGTTCCAAAACTGTAGGTTCCCTGGACGGATCGCACGAGATATCTCGATCTACTCAGGTGCGGAATCCCTGCGTAGGTCGTTACGAGCGTAGAAAACGAATCAAACAAACACACGAATAAACGAACACACGTTATATATTATAACTCAAACACGTGATGTAATATCACTGTTACAGACTCTCGTCCTCACGTTACAATGAACTCGATGAACAACGAACACACGAACTTTTTTTTACAAGCTAATCCGTAACCTATTTAAATACACGACAACTTCGCATGGCATGTTCAGGCGAAGTGGTCCATAACTTCGCTTGACTAACAAGTTCGCCTAGGCGAACTTGTTAACAACTTCGCTTAAGACATATATAAAACATAATTAACATTACAGACTCGATTACAGACACTAGACTATGAACTACTGACATTATGCACCAACAAAAACTCAGTCTCCAAATTCATGAGCTCATTTGCAGGGAAGAATTGCTTGGTCATCATTTCTTTCAACTCATTCCACGGCAAGGCCATGGCAACTTTGGCACCCTGGGTCGATTTTTCCTGGGGGTTTGGCATCAGTGAAGTTCTTGAATGAAACAATAGAAGCTTTAGGCTCCAGCGGAGCGGGGTTGATGCTAGCGGTGAGATTCTGATGGATTTGGGTCATTATATCAGGGAGGACCATTGCTAGTTGCTTAGTAATCTGAGCAGTCAACTTGCGGCGAGTGGTTCCAGATGAATGATGCTTAAGGTGACGGGAAGACATTCTGCGAACAAGGGTAACGAAAATCGTGAGACGCAGAATAGTATATGATATATAAGAAAGAAAATCTTTGTTAAAGTTTGTTAAATATGAAAACCATAGCAACATTAATAAACATTATGTGGAACTTAGAGTTTTCATGAACCATCATGGACTCTTATATTCCAACACAAAAGCAAAAATGTAACGCCCGTTAATTTCCGTTAAAAGGGTTTAACCTTGTAGCGTTGTGTATACCTTTCGGGCTTGATCTGGCATTCTTCCGGGAGCTCCTTGCTACCCTCGTAAGCTTATCATACTTGAATTTTCATGCAAGTTCAACCAAGATGTTACTTCTTTAAAATTTGAAGGGGCTAAAGTGTAAGATTTTTATAACATAAACAAAACCCTAACCCTTTCCTCCCCACTTCAGCCGATCGGAAGTTTGTGCAGCCTCCCCGCCCTCGTTTTTCTTTTGTACAGCCAAGGTTAAGGTCCAAAACTTCAATTGAAGGTTAGTTCTACGTTCTCCCAAGTCCTATACACCTTAATTGATCATATTAATGCGCTTATTGGTCGTTAGGGTTGAGTTTTGGTTATAACGATTTCTGACAGATTCGTACTCATTTATTGTTCGGTCTATAACTCAATGAAAATATATTTTTTTGATCGATTATTGTTTCTATGATGTTCTAATTTGAGTCTAGTTTCCAGAAAGGTATAATACGTAATTTTTGGACAAGATTTGAATACTTTTTATGATTTTATAAGATCGAGTGTCAAAGCTGATGCGGGATGACGGATTCTGGTCTGTCTTCCCGACATCATAACTCTTTTTCGAAAAGTCCAAATTGGTTGGTTCCACTCCTGGAAGTTAATATTTTGAGTTAGGAACCAAACCCAATTGGAATAGTTTAATTTGGCTAGGTGATGATTTTTATAAAAATAAAACCATTTTGTTGCGCACTGAAATAGCTGCCCATACCTTTCTGTGTTGGAGGAATTTTTATGATTTTTGTGTCCACTAGAAAAATATAATAAAAATAATTGTATAAACCTAAGATATTTATTAAAGTCTGGTAAAAATTTAATAATTTATTTCAAAGGTTATCCTATGTAATTAAATGCATCTCCGCATGCTAAAATCTGTCTGTTTTACTTGTTATTGATCGATAAGTTCGTTTTAGGCTTAACCGGTGGATGTTCAATTGTGTTCTTGTCGGGGATGTTTGAAGTGAGTTTTTGCACCACAATCTTCCTAGGTATGTCCCATATAACATACTTTAAAATCATGTCTTTTGGTATTCGTTTGATTGGTCAACTAGTTGTTGTTTGAAAGATAGTTTTCGGTTAGCTAGAATGGTAGATTGTTGCGTTTAACGCGAGGGATGAAGTAAGTGATGACCAATTCAGTTTGGATAGCTTCGGTTTAATATACGGGCTGTTGGAAAATGATTTTTATAAGTATTGGGGCTGAATTGGTTGTCGGTTACTCAAACGGGTCGGTACAACGCGCATTTGCGTTTATTGAATAGTTAGTGCATTGTACTTGCGAGTTACCGACCCATTTGAATCGTGTAGCATCGTGTGGACTTTTTGGTTGTGAAATTATCTTATTGGGTCCACACGGGGCTGAGTTGGATGTTAAGTGCTTAAACAACTCTTAAACGCGCGTGTTGGTATCACCTAGTGCTTCCGGGGTTAATTTGGGAATTATTTATTCCCGGGAGTATCTAAGGTTCGTGTTGGTAAACTTAAGGCCCCAGGGGGCTGTTATGAATGATTTTGATGAGGTCGAGGATTTAGGTAACTCGAACCATGTTAGAACGTCTCGTAGGATAAACGAGTCCTTTCAATGTCGTTAGTGATGTTTGTATGTAAACCGACAGGCGTTTGAGTTTTGGGGATACTTAGGGGTCCTCTAGCTCGTGGTGAATTCGTGCCTTGCGTCAGGTGAGTTCATGATGCCCCTTTTACTCTTTTTATGTTTTGGGCTAGCATGCACATCATATTACAATTTTATCCGACTATACTTGTTTAAACTATTTGGATGGTATTACATAGTCTTATTCGTACTTGTGGATTTATGAAAATATGTGTGAATTATACTCTATGCCTTGGAATATTCGAGGCTCGTCTATGGTTATATATTTTATAAGGTTATAGACATTACTTATGGACTAGACTCAAGGATGTAGGCTTACTCGTATTGTAGTATGTCATGAGATGATATTTATGAATGGGTATGTCGGTGTTACTTTATGACCCTAGGCTTACTTTCATGATGGTATGTTTGGGATGATATATATATATATATATATATATATATAGATATAGATATAGATATACGCGTGTTTATGCATGCGTTATTTTGTGGCCAATAATTGGCGATGTTAATTAGTCGTTATCGACTAAGGATGTTGCGTATGCCTACTTTGTGTTTGCATACGGATGGATGGTGATTTTGGCCGGGCCAAACTATACTACTCAGGTTCTTAAATCCTGTGGCGGGCCTTGGAAAGCCCGTGAAGGGGGAGGCTCGTGTGGCATGATCACCATCGGATGTTACGTGTTTAGGTTGTACGTGTGCTCGACCCTGATGTTATTACTTGGATGAGATGTTACGTGTTTGGGTTGTACGTGTTCTCGACCATGATGTTATTACTTGGATGATATCTATAGGGATATAATTATATGGATGTTTATATATATATATATATATAAGTATGATTACTTATTACTGATGATGGCCCAACTGTTGTATCTTGTTTTATTTTAAAACTCTTGGAATGATTATGATTATTATTATTTTAGATATCAATTATTAAAACTTGAACTCACTCAGCTCAAGCTGACTTTGTGTGCATGTTAGTGTGAGTTTCAGGTTAGGAGGAGGATGCATTACCACTTGGACGTGCACGAAGCTACTTGGACGATGAAAGGCATGCTTAGTCGGAAGTTTTAATAATGAACATTTTTATTTCAAAGTTTTGTTAAATACACTGAGATTTGATTTTGGGCATAATTCCCGGATCTTGGGAACTTGTTTTTAATAATTATGATTTTCCGCTGAATCATACTCTGAATTGGTTATTTTAATGGAATGAACTGTTTTTGACTTTTCGCTGTTTAGTACTCTGAAACGATTTTAATAAGATGAATTGGTTTGGTTTTAAATATTTGTGAATTTTGGATATGATTACCAACTATAGGATTCCCGGGATTCGGGGGCTTACAAAAACGCGTAATCAAAACGAACCGAAAGCTAGGTATTTGTGTATCACCACGACTTGATATACTTTCGATTAAAACACATTGTAAAACATTGAGTTTCGGAGTCACATCGCATGAACCACCATGACTTGTATGACATCCTTAAGAGTGTAACCATATCACGTTCACAAAGAGGACATGGTCATGTTTGAAAGCTTAAAGTTGTGATTCGTATGGCGTATGCTGTGGTATGCTTTGGCCTAACAGGTTTCATGTCCTTTCCGAACTCTCCAGGTAAGCAACTGGGTCCCGTGTTTGATTGGGATTTGTATGCATTGCTTATCCTTAGGTTTTAATAACCTTGGTGTCAAGAGTTTGGAAAACAAGCATGCCCCTCTTCCAGTTACTACATACCCGCCACGTAGAACCATCTTTAAGAAGAAGAAATAACGAAAACGAAATGAAATTGATTGAAAATATTTGAAAATCTTTCTTTTAGGCCTAAGCCTTGGACTTGTGTTTGTGCTTGTGTACATGAGGCGTAAAAGAAATCAATAATAAAGTAATAACAAGTGCATTGAACAATCAAGTAAGGCCCACATAATTTTCTAATCGTGCAACCTAAACAAATAAACAATTAAGTTATAACTAACTAGAACACTACGTCTAACGTCTAATCTTATAGTCACGGCTTTGATACCAATCTGTAACACACCGGCTTAAGCGGAAATGACCAAGTGTGACGTGCGGATTGTTCAAAACACATGTGACACTATTAAATGACAAATATTATCATTAATTCATTCAAGCTTTAAGTACACAAGTTCAACAAATAAAATACATTCAATAAAAGATAAAACTGAAATCAAATAGTCCAATATCCTAAGTCTAGTGTCTTCATCATGGTATCATCCTCTAACAATGGTATGGGCAGCATATGTATAAAATAATGCCAACTACATAAATAGTTGGTAAGTTCACAAAGTTTGATATATGTAACATTTGTTATTTTTAAAACCCTAAAACCCGACCCCTTTAAATTTTTTTGTTCGGCCTATTTTTATTAAACCAAATTAATAAAATTTATTATCGATCATTTCACGACGTCCGAGTTAATTTCGGTTATTTTATAAAATATCCTAACTATCAAAGATATGCAAAACACCCCCCTTAATCATCTTTAATCCCATTGTGCACCAACTCTAAAGTTTCAAGGACTTTATTGCAAATATTATTCAAGACAATTTTTTCCCTCCTCTTTCATTCCATCGGCCGAAAAACCCACCAAATCATTTGCTTGATACTTAATTCTCGTAGATAATTAGTAATTTGATCTTACCAAATCATGCATTGATAAAAAACACGTATAAACAACACTCTAATCATGGAAAATGTTTGACTGTTGACAACTAATTAACCTTAATCGAAACCGCGGCCATATGAACCTGATTTCGCTATAAATACCTAAACTAATTTCAGTTAACAAAGTCGTCACGAACCTTGTTTGATCTCAAGTAAGGTGGAACCCTAGCCGACTGTTTAACCTCGTTTCGTTGTCAATTCAGGTAATTTAAAATAGGCATTTGGTTCGTTGTTGATCGCTTAACCAAATCCCTAACCTAATTCTAATCAAAATCAATCAATTAAACGGAATTGGGATATAGGGTTTGTTATTGTTCTTGGGGATGATTTTCGACTTACACACACACACACAAACCTATTCTCTATCACAAGATAAAGCACCAGCATGATGGCTGGTGCATGTTATTTAATGCATTCGAAACCGGCCAGGCGCGGGTTCGAGCTCCCCTAGACTCGGTTTTTTTAGTTTTAACTTTTACTTATTTTCTTCTCATATTATTAATATTACATGTTTATTATACTCAATAAATATATTTTTTTTCCAAACCGAACCCCAAACTCACGTTCCTCCTTGTCGTGAAACTCTCATTTCTCGAATTATCTATAATATATACATGTATTACACACACACACAAACACACATATATGTTTTTGTATATAAATTCATTATATATCTTTAATATGGCATCTATTTTTACACAGCTACTAAAACGAACTAATTTAGAGTATCAAATAACCATTCCCGTTAAGATATATACATGAGTTAATTATTATGCTTTTCTATAGATATCATATATAAATAATTAATAACGATTTCTAACAAACTTTTTCTTGAAAAATATAAATTAGATTAAATATTTGGGTAATTATCTAAACGATAATGATAATAATAATATAAAATATAAATATAAATAAACAATAATATATATAATAATCTCCAAATTTATTAAACTAATGGTTATCTCAAAGCACCATCAAATTGCAAACCCGTTATAGGCCTCGTTAATTTTTCATTTATTAATTAATTTATATCATCGTTAACTAGGAACTTTTGTCGACGTATCCCGAGGAACTCAACCGCTTTTATCTTAATTTTGTCATTATCTCCCATCTTCGTTAATCCACTTGTCAAGGTGAGTTTACATACCCCCTTTTTCCATTTTTTATATTTTGGGGGTAGCTTGTATACCTTATTAACTTTACTCATGTTTTATTTCATCATCTATTCAAAACACAATTCAATTTATGTTTATGCGTGATTATTGCATGCTTTATGATTATGCTCTATGTGCTTAAGTGTTTATGTTATGTTTGGTGGTTGGTATCTCATCCTCATCTATTCTCATCTGGTATAATCATATATTACCCAAGTACATTGATTTCGTATCAATAGAAACGGGTCCACATCTATTTAGTTGTTTGCATTTTTTAAGTGTTGTAATGCTCACCATTTACATATGAATTGTGATTTACCTATATATATATACAACTAAAACTTATGTATTCTCACCAACATTCATGTTGACAAACTCTTTTTTTATACATGTTATAGGTTCAAGTATTTGATATATTCAAAATCGATGATATTTAGTTGACATTAGGATATTTATTCAAATTACTAGTTATGATGTATTTACTTATTGAATTTGTGTACTTGTTTAATGCTAATGAAATTAAATAATTATTGTCGCTTTAATTAGTGTCTTTTGAGCTACTATCCAATCAATACGTTACGCCCCGGCATGTTCTGTCTTTTATCGGGGTGTGACAGATTGGTATCAGAGACGAAGGCTATAAGATAGGTGGTTATAGGTCCCTATACCTGATATGCCTTTACGTGTTCGCACCCTAATTTATATGATTGATTGCGGTAGCTTAAATATTATTTAATGATTTGATATTACTCTTGTACACAAAGCACACACAACCCCGAGGTTACGCCTCACTCTCAAAAATTATATTCAATAGCTAGTTATTATTTTAAAATTAGGAAATTCCTTAAGAATTCCCATCATTTTAAGTCCCCTCTCCTTGAGGATGATTCGTGTAACGGATATGTAGTAACTGTAAGGGGGACACACCTGTACAACGATCTTTTGACACCAAGGCTTGCGAGCCTAAGGAAGTGCAATGCCTTCTTGGAGGGTGAGGTGTGAGTGTGAAACTTGTTAAGCCAAAGCGTATCACACCAAACGTTCATGAATCTACTACCCTCATTGTATCAATCGTGGTCATGTGACGATTACATCCTTAAATCATAACCAAATTCACGGTGATACGTGGCTAAACTCGGTTCTTTCTTATTATGTTTTAGTTGAAAGAATTGGTAGGAAAAACCATGGTGATACATGGATACTCCAATCATTCATCTCAACTCCCTTATCTCGATTTTAATCAATTTTAAACAAGTTGTTGGAAAATTAAGCCACGATGACACATGAACATTTCAACAATGAAATTTTTTTTCTTTTTGGTTTAATTTTTTTTTTATTTTTTTATGAATGATTATTTTCATGTACATATCAACCCACCATTCAAATTTTACCATTTCATTTAGTTACCAATTTTATCTATACTCCAAGTTAAGGCAAAAAAAAAAAAGAAATTTTATTTTGTACCCTCATGAATTTTCACAAAAAAAAAACTAGAAATTTTGCATAGTTATAAAAATTTATCCCAAAATCTAATAAATTTTTCAAACTTCGTTCTTGTAGCATGTCTTCTTCCCGCCCCATCAACCGTAACCGTCGCACTGGCAACTCTGGCCGCAGCATGTCGTCCCATATTACGAAGGGAATCATAGAAGCCCTCCCAATTCTCATCTCTCAACTCCAAACTGTGAATGTTTTCGTAAACCCAAGCCCAATTGTTTGCTCATTCAAGCAATTTAAGAATGCTAACCCGACAGACTACTTTGGGACCGAGGGTGCTACCACCCTCCTCCAATGATTTGAGCACATGGAAATTGTGCTCCTCCATTGTGCGTGCCCGGAAGAAAAGAAGACCACATACGCCTCAAGCATTTTCAAATTGAGTGCCCTTACTTGGTGGAATAGCAAAAAGAAAGCCCTTAGGGCTGAGGTTGCCATGGCCTTGCCATGGGACGACCTTAAGGAACTCATGCTCAAGGAATTTTGCCCGAAAGATGAACTCCATAAGGTGGAAGAAGAGTTTTAGAATTTAAAACACGAAGGTGGTGACAATGTGTCCTACAACGACCAGTTACACAAATTGAGCCTCCTCATCCCACATATGGTCACTCCCTTGGAGCGTGCCATTGACAAGTACATCACGGGTTTGCCAATGCAAATCCAAGATTCCGTCCTAAGTCGTGACCCGAAGGATCTTCATGATGCCATTACCCTAGCCGGCACCCTCACTGAGAACCATGTTAAGGCCGGGACCTTGATGCGGAAGAAATCCAAAGCCCAATGATAAGCTCGCATCCGAGCCCACCAAAGAATCCAAGTCCGAATCCTCTAAGTCCAAATCCTCCGAACACAACAACAACAACTCATCCCATTACCACAACAACAAAAGAAAGTCAAATTCCCAAAACTATGTTTTGGCCCAATAGCAAGCCCAACAAGCTCAACCTACCAAAAAGCCCCACACAGGACCCCACCCTTTATGTGATACGTGTAAATTCCATCATTTGCCTAACCTCAAGTGTCGTCAATGCACTCATTGCGGTTGTTTTGGTCACCTCTTTACCACATGTCGTGAAATCAACCAACCCATGATTCAACCATTCACCTCACCTCTTACCCAACCCCAAGCTTTACCTTATGCTTCACCGTTTACCCAAACACCCTCAACTATTAGAGCTTGTTACCATTGTGGAGATCCTAGCCATTTCCGCAATGCATGCCCAAGACTCGCACACATGAACCAAATTCAATCTTAACCAACCCAAGCCACTCAATATCAAACTTATTAAGCCCAAGTTTATCCAACCCATTTTACCCAAGCCCAAGTAAATCAACCTCAACTGATCCAAGCCCAACCCATTCAAGCAATTCAAGCCCAACCTATTCGCAATACTCAAGCCAACCAAAACCCACCCAACCAACCTCCAGTTCACCAAGTTGCTCAAGGTACTCAAGGATAAGTGTGTTACATCAACAGTTCCTAAGTCTAAGCCTCGCCTCTCAAGAATACATGCTATACAAGAGACACTTATTTTATCGAGATCTTTTTGTTTTAAACCTAGTGTAATGACTTAATCTCAAGTTTTGTTATGAATAATTAAAGAAAGTTTTGTTATGAATGAGAAGCATGGTTATTTATAGTTGAATTTACTTTCTCATCTATTCCCATTATATCGTTTATTGAAATATTTATTGTTACGCAATTTATTATCACATTTCAAGTGGTCTATGACCGGTTATTTACCGGGACTATGTGCATGGTGATGTTCATGGTTATCTAATAGTACCGTATTTGTATCATGAACTACCTATGACCAATTTCCTACAAATGGTTTGTTTTGGAAATTGGGACTATGAACATGTGTTGTACATAGTTATCTAATAAGAGTCGCATGTACAGGCTTTATTTTAATATTTTAATACATGACTACCAAACTCTCCAAAACTCACCTCATTCTCATGGTACTCTATTCTCATCCAATTTTATAATCTTAACCTCAAGCCTCATCCATATTTTAATTCTTTAAACATGTGAGTCATTTGTTGTGTGAACCTATCTATGTGAATGCTTATTCTTGAATTTTGTTGTCATGTCAAATACTCCTATGAATCGTATGTGTAAATTATTTATTTAATAAAAAAATATATTCCATCTATCTAATTCATTTTGTTGTTATTTACTGTTGGTTAACTTTAATATATATATATATATATATATATATATATATATATTCTCTTCTTCAAAGATTATTTACTAGTATTATATGGTCATCAAATTTCTCATATTTATTTAGTTTCATTTCTTTTGATCGAATATTCCTATTTAAATATTGATTTAAAAAGTTTTCTTTTACCTTATTTTCGAACCCACACAACAGGACGAACTATGTGCATCATGCGACGACCGAAATAATTATGAGTGCACGCATAATTATCGAAATTCACGCACGGGACTCATAGTGAATACGGTTGTGTGTCCTAATTCGGAACCAAGGGTGATTTTTGGGTAACGGTACAAATATCGATGTGATAAGGACATGGTGGATACGCCCCTGTTACATCCTATATATAAGTGTTCTTATCATATTTTCCATTTGAAGCGTTATTCAAGTCATTCGAAGATCTGTGTTATTTTTAATAAAAAAAAATTTCTCTCTTGACACTTATTTTCTCTCTTATGTTATGATTTTTCTTTAATTTCGGGACGAAATTTACAAAAAGTTGTGAATACTGTAACATTCATTATTTTTAAAACCCTAAAACCTGACCCCTTTAAAATTTTATGTTCAGCCTATTTTTATTAAACCAAATTAATAAAATTTATTATAGATCATTTCACGACGCTTGAGTTAGTTTCGGTTATTTTATAAAATATCCTAACTATCAAAGATATGCAAAACACCCCCTAATCATCTTTAATCCCATTGTGCACCAACTCTAAAGTTTCAAGGACATTATTGCAAATTACTCAAGACCATTTTTTTCCCTCCTCTTCCATTCCATCGGCCGACACACCCACCAAACCATTTGCTTGATCCTAAATTCTCGTAGATAATTAGTAATTTGATCTTATCAAATCATGCATTGATCAAAAACGCGTATAACCGACACTCTAATCATGGAAAACGTTTGACTATTGACAACTAATTAACCTTAATCGAAACCGCGGCCATATGAACCTGATTTCCCTATAAAGACCAAGTTATAATACAAGTAAACTTCATCACATCATCTCTGCACCTCAACGACCCTATCCCCTAAACTAATTTCAGTTAGCAAAGCTATCACGAACCTTGTTCGATCTCAAGTAAGGCCGGAACCCTAGCCGACTGTTTAACCTAGTTTCGTTGTCAATTCAGGTAATTTAAAGTAGGCATTCGGTTCGTTGTTGATCGCTTAACCAAAGCCCTAACCTAATTATAATAAAAATCAATCAATTAAACGAAATTGGGATCTAGGGTTTGTTATTGTTCTTAGGGATGCTTTTCGAGCTACATATATATACAAAAAAAAACCTATTCTCTATCACAGGATAAAGCACCAGCCTGATGGCTGGTGCATGCTATTAAAGGCATTTGAAACTGGCCAGGCGCGGGTTCGAGCCCCCCTGGAAGCGGTTTTTTGGTTTAATTTTTACTTATTTTCATCTCATATTATTAATATTACATGTTTATTATACTCAATAAATATAATTTTTTTCCAAACCGAACCCTAAACTCACGTTTCTCCTTGTCGTGAAACTCTCATTTCTCTAATTATCTATAATATATATATATATATATATATATGTCTTTGTATATAAATTCATTATATATCTTTAATATGGCATCTATTTTTACACACTTACTAAAACGAACTAATTTAGAGGATCAAATAATCATTCCCGTTAATATATATACATATGTTAATTATTATGCTTTTCTATAAATATCATATATAAATAATCAATAATGATTTCTAACAATCTGTTTCTTGAAAAACAGAAATTAGATAAATTATTTGGGAAATTATCTAAACGATAATGATAATAATAATATAAAATATAAATAATAAATAATCAATAATATATATAATAATCTTCAAATTTTGTAAGGCCCCGAACCCTGGGAACCCTACAGTTGGTATTTATCCATAATACTAATAAAATACTTAAACTTGAAAACAGTTCATTTCATTAAAACAACCAATTCAGAGTATAATTCAGCGGAAAACCATAATTAATAAAATAAGATCCCAAAACCCGGGAATAATGCCCAAAAACCAATTTAAATATATTTGATAAAACTTTTTAAAAAGAAATGTTTAATATTTAAATCTTCCATCCAAGTATGCCCTTCCCGTCCAAGTAGCTTCATGCACGTCCAAGCGGTAAGGTATCCTTCTCCTAACCTGAAAACTCACACTAACATGCACACAAAGTCAGCTTGAGCTGAGTGAGTTCAAGTTTTAATAAATAACATCGATAATAACAATCATAATAGTCATTCCAAAGGTTTTAAACTATAAAAGGGATACATCAGTTAGGCCATCATCTTCGATAAATAATCATCCTTATATATATATACACATACATACATATAAACATCTTTATAAGTGCATCCACATATATATATATATATATATATATATATATACATCCAAGTAATAACATCAGGGTCGAGCAAACGTACAACCCAAACACGTAACATTTCATCAACGTATGCAAACACAAAGTAGGCATATGTAACATCCATAGTCGATAACGACTACTAACATCGCTAAATATTGGCCATACAATAATATGTACATACTATAACATCTCAAGGCCTACCATATACTAGCAAGCCTATATAAAATAATTTAAACGTTTCATCAAGCAAAATCACTTAGGTGTGCATGCTAGCCCAAAAACTTAAAAAGAGTTAAAAGGGGCATCATGAACTCACCTAACACAAGACACATATTCAGCACGAGCTAGAGAATCCCTAAGTAATCCCAAAACTCAAACACCTGTCGGTTTACATTCAAACATTACTAACGACATCGAGATGACTCGTTTATCCTACGAGACGTTCTAACATGGCTCGAGTTACCTAAAGTCTCGAACTCATCAAACTCAATCACAACAGCCCCCGAGGCCTTACATTCACCAAAACGACCCTTAGATACTCCCAGGAATAAAGAATTCCCAATTTACCCCCGAAAGCATTAAGTGACACTAACACGCGTGTTTAAGAGTTGTTTAGGCCGTTAACATCCAACTCAGCTCCGTGTGGACCCAATATGATAAAATCACAGCCAACAAGTCCACACGACGCTACACGAGTCAAATGGGTTGGTAACTCGCAAGTACAACGCACCAACTATTCAATAAACGCAATTGCGCGTTGTACCGACCCGTTTGAGTAACCGCAACCAATTCAGCCCCTTAACTTATAAAAATGATTTTTCAACAGCCCGTACATCAAACCAAGTTCCCCCAATCTGAATTGGTCGTTAATCACTTCAAGCCTCGCGTTAAACGCATCAAACTACAATTCTAGTCAACCGAACACTAACAATCAAACTACAACTAGTTGACCAAACTAACGAACACCAATGAACATGATTTTTAAGTATGTTATACTAGACATACCTAGGAAGATTTTGGTGCAAAAACCTCAACCAAAACAGTCCCGAAAAGGTTAGAATTGACAGCCACCCGGTAAGCCTACAACACGCAATTTAACGATTAATACGCGTGATATAAGGGTCAATTAAGGTGTAAAAGACTTGGGGAATCGTAGTACTAACCTTTAATTGATGTTTTACACTCAAACCTTGGCTGGAAAGAAGAAAAACGCAGTGGGGGGGCTTGAGAGCTGCCGATCGGACTAGAGGGGAGGGAGGTAGGGTTAGGTTTATGATATAAAACATTTTTCACATCTAGCCCCTCAAATTAAAAGGAATTAATATTTTGGTGGAAAAGTTAAATGTTTTAACGTACCGGGATGACGAGAATGATTCCAAGAATTGTCGGTTAAATCCCGAGAATTATACATACTTTACAACTTTAAATCTTTAAACCGTAAATTAACGGGCGTTACAAATTTATTAAACTAATGGTTTGTTAAAATCAAAGCACCATCAAATTGCAAACCCGTTATAAGCCTCGTTAAATTTTCATTTATTAATTAATTTATATCATCGTTAACTAGGAACTTTTGTCGACGTATCCCGAGAAACTCAACCGCTTTTATCTTAATTTTATCGTTATCTAATCTTCGTTAATCCACTCGTCAAGGTGAGTTTACATACCCCCTTTTTCCATTTTTTATATTTTGGGTGTAGCATGTATACCTCATTAACTTTACTCATGTTTTATTTTGTCATCTATTCAAAACACAATTCAATTTATGTTTATGCGTGATTATTGCATGCTTTATGATTATGCTCTATGTGCTTAAGTGTTTATGTTATGTTTTGTGGTTGGTATCCCATCCTCATCTAGTATAATCATACATTTACCCAAGTACATTGATTTCGTATCAATAGGAACGGGTCCACATCTATTTAGTTGTTTGCATTTTCATAAGTGTTGTAATGCTCACCATTTACATATGAATTATGATATACCTATATATATATATATATATATATATATACAACTAAAACTTATGTATTCTCACCAACATTCATGTTGACAAACTCTTTTTTTATACATGTTACAGGTTCATGTATTTGATATATTCAAGATCGAAGATAGTTAGTTGACCTTAGGATATTTATTCAAATTACTAGTTATGATGTATTTACTTATTGAATTTGTGTACTTGTTTAATATTAATGAAGTTAAATAATTATTGTCGCTTTAATTAGTGTCTTTTTAGCTACTGTCCAATCAATACGTTGCTCCCCGGCATGTTTCATCTTTGGTCGAGGTGTGACAATATAAATACGTAAAAACCATACAATTCATGAACAAGTGTAAATCGAGCAAGTAAAGTGCTTTGCAGTTGGTAACAACCAACGTACTCGGATAATCGGGTAAGTAAGGTCCTTTCCAGTTGGTAACAAACAACGTACTCGGATAGTGAGGCCCTTTTCCACTCATAAGAAAATGGTCCTGAGTGCAAAGCGGGGCGTATGATCATACTTATTGAGACTACCATGTGCAAGTTAGTTCAAGAAAGTAATCAAGTAAACACACAAGTCCAGGTAACAAATTGTAGTTTGTAAACGAAATCGTAAATACTTTGAGTCTGTTGGATACATATGCTACCCTTAAAAGTAATAAAAGAGAAAAAGGGGGTGTGAGAAACTCACCTTTGAAATTGAAGCAGGAATAATGATAAAAACCGAAATGCATCATAGGAACGGAAATGAATGGTCTGCACGAACTATTAATAAAAAAATAAATATATAAATTTAAAGACTAACTAATGGGATTAATAAAGTTAATTATTTGTTGGGGTCACTTTTACTATTTTAAGGCACAGATTATTATATCATTATTTTAAGCTTAACAGAAATTTTAGCGATTTGTATTATTTTAATATTATAACTTAACGCTAATATGAGAGTTACGTAATTACAAGGCACGGATTATAAATGTTATTCATATCTCGAAGAATAATTATGTTAACGAATTAAAACTAACAAATTATAAATCTAATGAATTTAAGTTAACAAACGAATTAACATTAATGGATTAATGAATATGAAAGTTGGTTTTTAGGTGGGAAATGATAAAGTATAATTTATACTTATTTTATAAAAATTTTACTTAGTTTAAAAATAATTTTATTTGATTTATTACGATTTTTAATTATTAATTGGATTGTTAATATACATAGAAAATCGTTAAAACAAATAAAAAAAAAATGTAGCAATGACAAAGGTTCGAACCCAAGTATGTTCTTTAACAATCCAATTGCTTAACACGGAAACAAAAATATAAATGCAATGATACAAGTTCATCATCTTCCTTCTAAACCCTAGATTTCTAATTCCTTCAAATGGTTCCATGTTTGTTTAATTCATATTAGGGGTTTTATTAATTGCTTCAAAACTTATAAAAACCATATAAAATTTACCCGGAATGATTCAGGTTTGACGGAGAACACGAGCTCGCCGGAAAATAACTTTGGACGATCAATTGTAGATTACAGAGTGTTTGTTAGTGTATTTTGAGATGGTGAACAAGTTTAGATGAGTGATAGGGTCGTATTTATACTACTAACTGAAACATATTGCGTTAAATCGATGTTAATTTTGTTTTGGCCGTTTAGCGGTAGTTTCGCGGTTTGTTTTGATGATTAAAGGATGTTATAACGCAATTAACATGTTGACTAAGCTTTGACGTTGAATTCTAAAATCGTTATGAAAATTAAATTGGTCAAAAGCATGTTTTACGGGCTAATTTGAGGTCGCCAGAAAGATTGGTGAGTCGCCGGCGGTGACGTCACCGGAAAAACGGGTAGAGGGACCCGGGGGGGACTAAGGGTTGGGTTATAGATTAAAATAATATAATTTAAATGCTATTTTCAGATTTGTCCCCTCAAGTTTAAGTTTTCCTTTAAAACGAAATTAATGTTTATTTTCGTTACGAACCTTGAAATTTGAAATGTTACATAATTTAATAAAATTAATATGCTTAGATAATTTTCGCATTGCCCCGTATAGTTGTGAATTGTTTAAACTTGAATTTCCTGGAGTTTTATTAATTGATCGAAAATAGTAGAAAACGAATGAAGAATAATAAATAAAATACATCGAAACGACACAACGGGTCGGTTTAAATAATACAAATTCGAATCCAAATATAAATAAAAATGACGAATGCCACAGAAATTGATCTAATAATCAATTCAGAAACAAAGATCTAAGCTCAAATTGATAATTCAAGTTGTGGAATCCAATTTTTAGCTAAACTCCGTTGAATACTCAGTTGTTAGTCAAAAACCAGTTGAATTGAGAATCATGTCATTTGTATAAGATCCTCATAATACCGGTTCTACCTACAAACCATCTATGTTGGTTCGAGGTCAATACAATATATGGGCTAAGAGAATGCTTCACTATCTGTTCAACCAAAACACTGGTTGTTGTAGAATACTTGTCATGGTGTTCATTCCTTTGAAACTGTTGATCCTTTGGATGGTAGCAAGATGGTCAAGAAGGATCCTAAGGATTATTCTGATCAAGATCTATAGAAATTTGAAATGGATGCCAAAGCTCATGCAACACTTGCAATGGAAATCCTAAACGAAATTTATGGTGAATTAATTCATTATAAATCTGCTAAGGAAATATGGGATACCCTTAAAGAACAATTTTTTTGAACACCATAAGTCACTGAGAATACACGAGAAATTCTCACACAACAGTATGAAGTATTTTGTCATCTAAAAGGAGAGAGTTTAACTCAACAATTTGCAAGGTTCACTACATTAATTAGTGAATTAAAATTGGTTGAAGTCCACTATAGTAACTCTGCTCTGAATAACAGATTTCTGAGATCTCATCCTGAACATTGGGATAATCATGCTATCATTTTGATAACATTACCCAGTTTTAAGGATTCGATTTTAAAAATTTTCCATGGTATGTTGCTTACCTTTGAGAGAGAGAGAGAGAGAGAGAGAGATTACACAAAAGAAGAAGTTGATCTCAACTGGTGAATCAATTGATGATTATGCCATTGGATTAGCACTTTTGTGCTAAGAGACTCAGCCTGCTCTAACTATTGACTAATCTTATGACTATCACATTGACATAACCACATGCATCGATTCAGGGTTAGAGAATCAAGCATTTGTTTTTAATGAAAATCCTCAGAATATATCTGACAATATATCTTTTATTATGGATGATTTGCAACATATAGATCCAGTGGTATGGAGGAAATTGAGATATTGAAATCTTTGGCACTTTGACAGTCAGAACAAAAAAGTTATATAAGAGAACTGGAAGGAAATTTCCAGGTATCAATACTAGGATAAATATTGGTTTTGACAAGTCGAAAATGACATATCACAAATGTGGCAGACTATAACACTTTGCCAGAGAATGCAGAATTCAGTTATAGCCTAGTCTTAATCAAGTTCAGCCTTTAATAACCTATCCCAATTCACCTTCACATCCAAATTCACAACAACATAATTTCAATAACCATTCGACATCCCACTTTGCTCAAACTTCAACAATGCAGAATACTATTCCTCAGTATCAGTAACAGTATGTGCAAATACCTCTACTTATGTAGAAGATGCCGTATGTTCAAACACATGCCATTTAATCAAGTAAACCTAAGTGTGCTGCTAATCTAAATAGCTGTAAGGTAATAGGTTATTGATAGGTCTTTGTTGATCAAACTTGCTAGATTTAGTTCTTCGTAAGGAGTCCGTCTAGGTTTGATTTGTTAATTTTGTCTTTCAAGTCAATTAAATATATTAGACCACCTTTGATTTTCGCTCTGTAAGGTAGGATTTCGTATGAAGGAACTAGTTCATAATTAATTAGGTGACCATAAGGAAATTGATTCTTAAAACTGGTGTGCGTTAAAACTTATTAGAATCTCATTGATGTCTTCTTGGGGTTCTGTTCGGGTTTTCTGTTAAACGTCTATTTTACGATTCCAGTTCCATAACTAAATATTTTCCCGGTTAACTGATAACTAAAACTTAGGGGATTCTAGCCTGGGTAGTTTCTCATTGTCATTTGATTAAAATCAACAAATTTGTCTTTCGTTTAATTTACTCGTTTTTTCTTAATTAGTTTATAATAATAGTTTAAATTTAGTATTTTAATAAAACCTCCTTAAAACAAATATAAATAAATAGTCGTGTCTGTTTAGTTGAGTCTGATTAGCTAGTTAACGTAATTTAAAGAGTCTCGTGGGTTCGATATCCGGACTTACTTAGCTGTACTAGAGTCGACCGGTTCACTTGCTAGTTAGTAATTTTAGTTAAGTTAAGAGTCTAGAATTATTACTTAGTGTCTAGATTAGCATAATTTTGGTTAATAATTTTATAACTATTTTTAGCACATCAATTATAAAACTTGTTAGCTCCTTATAATGAGATAGGTTCACAAGATAATAATTAGTATGACAAGGCACTTGGCGGCCTTAGCAAGGGTGCGAAGCACCCGACGTGCACGCGCATGGGCGATGGGTGTAACGTAGCGCTTTGATGGTCCACTTTGCACTTCGCACGCTCGCATCACCACGAGTCACTTGAAAGTCGCCTTAGAATTTTTGTAAAAATTAGAAGGACCAAAAATAAAAATTTGAGTTTTGAAACTCATCGCGCTATGCGATGGCAAGAGAGAAGCCCATCACGATACGTGATGGAGCCTCACACAACCTGATAATTGGGCGGTGCAGCGCTAAGCGACAACCTTACCCTTGGGCCCTCGCGATCCGCGATGTAACTTCCACGGCGAGGTTACCCATGTCCCACCGCGTGTCAACACGTGGCAGTTTCTAATGAAGCTAGCTTATCGGATTACGCAATGCCCCTTTAAAAATATTATCGTGATACCCGATGAAACATAAACTTCGCCTATATAAAGGGGTTCACCCACTACATTTGGGGATTACCACGGGAGATTAGAGACACGGTGACGTCTCATTTGCCTCATATCACTGATTCAGCCATGGAATTGGTTGGTTATCTCATGAATGGACTTATCCGAAACCAAGAAGAAGACAAGAATGGTAAGGGAAAGAAGGAAGAAACCAAGGATAAGAAAAAAAAGAAACCAAAGAAAAAGAGGAAGGTCCATTCATATTTACAAGACTAATCTGCTAGAGCTGTGGCAGAAGACATCATGGGAAATGTTTGAGACTAACCAACATTCCCAAAAACAATCCATAGGCACATATACCTTTTTCAAGAAATTCGGTCATTCTGAAGATGATTGCAGAAGGAAAACAATTGTATGTTTCAGCTGTGGAGAAAAAGGACATTTCAGCATGGAATGTTCGAAATAGGCAAATAACGTAGTGGAAGCGATGCTAAGAATAGAAATGCTAGAGTATTTATGTTAAACACACAAGAATTATCAGGCAATCAAGAACGAAAGCAAACAAGAGTATTCTTAACAAATATTCAATATCCAAAGGCATTAGAAATAACTAATAGTTTAGTTAACTTTTAACTATACGTAAGCTCGTTTTCAAACGAGAAGTTTTGTAAAAAGGTATTTAAATCCCTAATATATGTTAAGAAAAATATTAGCATATAGATGGCATATTTACACAACAATGCTTATATTCATCAAAAAAGAGAAAGTGAAATAAAAAATTTAAAAAGTATTCAGAATACAAGAGACAATATGTTTAATATAGTCCATCATCTTTAGAAAGATGAAAAAGAAAAGGATGAATTAAATAAGACATAACATGTCTTTTAAAATCACTTAAATAAACTTAGAAAATTCAAAGAAGTAATTGATGAAAGTAGACATAAGGAATCCGCCAAAATCTACCAAAATCATGGAGCAAAAGAATATCATAACTCAAGTATGAGTATCTGAAGGATTAACCAGAAAGAATGACCGAAAGGATTTGATATAGTGAATCCAAGGTACAATCTAGTTAACACCAGTAAATGTTTAAAATAGAGAAACCAAGGTAAATAGTTAAAAACAACTAGCAACTGTGCTTAACAATTTAAAATTACACTACAAGGTTTTTGGCTTATAGGGACCACTATTTTAAGGTCTATAGCGACAACATGTTGTCTCTATAGGCCTTTTTGGCCTATAGAAACGACATGTCTGTCTCTACATGCTCGTTGCAATAAGTGCCTAAAGTCGTCGCAAGAAGTGTGGTCGCTATATATTACTATCTAGCAACAACTTGTCGTCTCTACAAGTTCTTACAAAAATTTATTAAAAATAAATCAGAAACATTTATTTTATTTTATTAGCATTTACTAAATTTTAAAAATATGTACATATATTAAATTATTTATGTTATAGCAACGACTTGTCATTGCTATAAGTAAAAGCTTGTAGAGACAACATGTTGTCTCCATAGCAACAACCTTGTGAAGATGACATGTCGTTGCTATAGATAAAAGTATGTGGAGACAACATGTCGTCACTATAGACAAAAGCTTATTGAAAAAATAAGTCGTCGCTATAAGTCCACCTTTTTTTAAGTTTTATTTTTTCTAAAAATTTATTTTTAGCTATTTAAACCTTAAAAATTCAATAATCAAACAAAAACATGATGAAACATTTCGAACCAAACTAGAAACCAAAATATCACAACGTTAATAGTGCGTTACAAACCAAAATGTCACAAGTTAATAGTGCATTACAAACCAAACTATCCCGAATTAGTCGAACTACAAACCAATAAAAAGTAAACAAGGCAGTTAACTATCTTCATCACCACTATATACTATCACCAACACGATCACCACGATGCTTACAACCTCGATATTTTCTCTCTCAGTCTTTACGAATTTGTTCAAGTTGTTGCTCCATTCGTTGTTGAAACTGCCGCTCCATGTCTTGTTGCATTCTCCTATGGTACGTTTCATGATCTCAATATAATCAATTGATTACGAGTCATCAGACTCGCCTTGCATTTACGTGCCTTATTTTGGATCTTTTCCTACATTAAAAAACACAATTAACGTATGTTAAATTATTTACTAAATTTCAACAGCATAGCTATTGTAAAATCGATAACCAACATGATAAAACTATAAATAATCAACGATAACAATTCCCAAATTTCAAGAAATCGACTCTAAAAGCAACATTACTATAAATGAATACTAACTTTTAGTCTATTGAGATGAGTTTGCGTCATTTTAACCAATTTAAAAGTTGCATATTTTGAGTCGTTTAATGTAGAACCGGAATCTAATCTAAAAGGTGAATCTTTTAAATCTATTAAAGTGCGTTAGGGTAATTTGAATGAGTTAAATGACTCGAACCAACTGTAATATATTTAATATATCAACTTTTACTTTAAATTAGTCAGATGACCCGAACCCAACACAATATATCCAATTTTTAGTTTAAATTAGTCAAAATAGCCCGAACTCACATTAAAAGATTTAAATTTCTAACTTTTAGTGTTTTAAAGTGTGATCGGGTCAACTTCACTCACATAAATAAGAGCATACCAAATTGTGTTTGATGAAAGTTATTTACTTACAAAGTCCGATCATGCCTCATCATTTACCCATCTCGTGGTTTCCTTGCGATGTGACATTTCAAAGCTTTCAATACAATTCCCGTGCCCATGCAGCTGTAACCACCTAAAGAATGCATATGTAAGATGTCAAAAATTAGAACTACTAGCTTGCAACTGTAACTCAAGCTTGAAGTCGGTTTGATTCATACTGTTTTGTATATCTCAAACTCGGTTTAATTCGTGTTTTATTTCTAAACCTCAAGTTCTCTTTTATGGTTTAAAAGACTATTCTTTGTTAATAATTTATGAAATTGCAAATCGAAAAGCGGAACAAGTTTATTCAGGATGGTCAAACACCACTTCCTTAGTAAAAATCGTTCATGACCCGAGGTAAGGTGTTCTATTATCTTAAGTGTAATTCAAAAACCATCATGAAAAGTGAAAACTACATGTGCCTGATGCCCCGCCAAGAGAAGCAAATTGAACAGAATCTACAGGCGGGAAGCGAAAGGTAATTACCTGATACACCGATCTTGTGAGATACATAGGGGTCGGAAGGAAGTAAAGGTTGATATAAAGCAGGCCTAATCTGACCCAAGACACAAAAAAACCATTAAACGGGTCAAAATCAATATATATTTTATCGTCACTTTTTATTCCCTACATCTCATATGCATATATAATTTCTTTATGAAACATAACATACTATATTAAAGTAA
Organism: Bidens hawaiensis; assembly: GCF_021521415.1. Taxonomy (NCBI): domain Eukaryota; kingdom Viridiplantae; phylum Streptophyta; class Magnoliopsida; order Asterales; family Asteraceae; genus Bidens; species Bidens hawaiensis. Next base: position 343,213 of record NW_027492910.1, read on the forward strand.
AAGATTATATATCCACCCGCATGACCCGCTATCATTTGGTTAGTCACGTATATACTTTGATCGGTTATGACATTAATACACTTTGCTGAAAATCACAATTTTATTAACGGAATACGCATAAACTCATATCAAACCATTTCAGAAAATTCTACAAAAATTCCATAAAATAACTTATGATGTTAACTAACTTCTTACTAAAAATCGTGTCAAAATAAAATGATTAAGATCCCGAAACGGCACTCGCAAGTGAGCTGACCTGGGTGCTGAAAATCCTTATTTTTCTAATAAACAATCCACAAAACCACCATAAACGAATTCAGAAAAATCTATAAAAATTACAGAAACTCAATTATGATATTAAGTAACATCTGACTAAAATTCATACAAAAATAAATTGATTAAGGCCCCGAAACGACACCCGCAAGTAGGCTGGCCTGGGTGCAAACAGCAAGCATAAATCAGTTTTACAAACTTGTTTGGTCATCTTAACTGAACTTATTTGACTTGAAACCTATTATAGGGCGTAGACAAATGTTTGAAGAATGTCGTATTCAAATTTCATATAAAACCGACACTGTTTAGTACCCGAAATGACCCTCGACCCGTAACAGTAACAGACACTCGAACCCAAGCACAAAGCGACTTATAATACTTAAGAGCTCCCATATTAACCACCTGGACAGAATGAAAGTTTGTAATTTAGCTCGAAAGCATATAATATAATGACATAAATGTCCCAAAGAAAATCTTGAAGCACCGGTTGCGTCGGGACAGTTAGGTTGTGTTTCTGATGGTTGCAGCAAATGACAAATGACATAAAACTATAGCACACTATATTCTTTGCTTCATCTAACTCAAAAAATGGGGTTTAACATATTAACCGGAACTGATTCAGTCAAATCCTAAAACAATTCCTTTCTAAATATCACACGCATCATCCAATTTAATATCATTCGAAACCCTAAACTCTAAACGATAAAATAAAACAAAAAAAAAAATCAATTACCCGCGTAGAAGATCTGATTAACGGTTTCGAAGCAATCCACCTGGCGATGGTGGTCGTGAAACAAAGAGACCGGCAGTGGGAGAAACCGTCGGCGACGGTGTTGGTGAAAGATGGAGATCCAGAGGGCTTGGTGAGTGGTAGTGTTGGTGAAAGATGAAGAAAAAGTGAGAAGGATTTTGACTTATGCCCAAAATTCATAGAAGCGCCAAATTTTCCCTCCATCCTAGTGCATAAACCGGTTTGGTTAAAACACGGTTCGGTTTGGTAAAAAAAAAATCAAAACTGGTTTATGATCGGTTTCAGTTTGGGTTTTGATCGGTTTTGATTCGGGTTTTGACCGATTTTTGTCTGTTTCGGTTCGGTTAACCGGTTTTAGTGGAGAAATTAAAAACCGGTTCTGAACCTACGGTTTCAATTGGTTCAAAACCGTTTTCTACCTAATCGGTTTCAAACCGGTTCAGTTTTCGGGTCGGTTCGGTTAACTAGTTTATTTGCCCACCTCTACTCCATCCCACCATTTTTTTATTTTATTTTTTTAAGAATGATGGAGACGGTGGAAGCATTTTTGTGGTTTTTTCTTTTTTTGTTTTTTTATTAAGTTTTGAGTTATGACTGTTTATTTATTTATTTTTTTGTTTTTTTTGAACATTTCCCATTTTTGTCTCCCTTTATAGAATAACTTGACCCAATAAACAAATACATGATATACACACACACGCATACATACACACATACATATGTATGTATGCATGTACGTATATACACACTGTCATACACACACACACACATATAGTATATGCATTCACATATACACATACATATATGCACACACACCTACGGTTTACACATTCACATGTACACAAACACTATACACACACATATACATAGACCACCGTTACCCAAATCTGTTGATCAACCCGACACCCAGAATCCACAGCTCGAACCCGGATGCATATACACATATAACGACATGCTACCCAGACTATTATAACACATGCAATCCTCAACAACACATACATACCCACACATTCACACACTCCGCATCATTAACACATCAAAATCCCATTATCAGCACTCACATAGAAATAATACATAGTAATGGGAACCCTGATATACACTTAGTTACATCACACAAACGTGGCCAGGGAATAATCATCACGACAACACCTCGCGGTTGTCTCCTTCCCATAGGACTCGTTACTACCAAGCAACATTGTCTCTCTTCGCATGCTATAAGGCTCGAACATCTTAACACGATGTCCACCTTGCACCAACGCACCCCGTTTATACGATCATGTTATACATTCCCCAAATATGACGGGCCACATCATGCATACGACAAAAGCTAACATAAAATCACAAAGCCATGCTTTTATGCCCAATGTCGGTTAGTCCGATATCATATAACACACATACTAGACGTAGGTTAGCCCGATACCACATAACACACATACTAGACTTATGAGCAAGGCTATCCCTAGTACACTTCTTATACGACATGCGATTAACCCCACTAGCTAACAAACAACCCACGTATAAAATCATCCAGAGGGCCCAAGATCCTTACCCGACACACACGTAAGCGTATCATTAGAATCTACATTAAACTGACTATGGTTACCCATGTCGTCCCACACCCCTATTATTAAGAGGTGTAAATCCCCACAATCAAATAACTCGGATACAACTCCTAAGGCTATATTCGTATCACGTTACCATAAACCGCATTAAATTCAAATATGATTTAAAGCAGCGTTTATACTATTCATGTATGCTAGCATGAAAATAGTAAATATGGGGAATATATAGAACTCCCGCTTGCTCATAATTTATAATCCTAGACTCAGTCCATGTGTCACACCCCGACTAGCACAATGCGGAAGCGTAAAACGGGAATGTAACAGACACCTCTGGTATCAACACATTGTTTATAAAGAAACATTACAACTAATTTACAATATATTACATTTCTTTGTTCTATCATTGTTTTACAGTCTAGGTGGTACAAACAAAACTAATTCGTTAACTAAACGTTCTTACTACTAACACCCTTGCTTCTATTCACATAGCATCGACCACACACTTCAGGCAAGTAACAGATCACCAAATTACTCCGATTTAGGTACACCTGAAAAGCAGTTTAAAACGGGTCAACTACTAGAGTTGGTGAGTTTCACGAGTTTCAAGAAAACAGTAATGAGTATTCACAAGTTAACACTTGTAATCATGAAATAAGTATGTATGTATGTAAATGATGTAATTATGCTAAGCTACAGTGAAGCCTTGACTGTATGTGCTGCGTGCATCCATTTCCCACGCTCAATCAACCACTGTGGCTCCCCTTCCGCCCATAACATGCCCCGGTAGCTATGTCTAACACTACATAGCCTGTTTGTATAAATATGGTCATGTGCAAACGTCTCTATGTGACACGGCAACCAGGTCGATTCCGTTTGGGTTTGTCAAACCAATAGTACTATTCACAAGCCATCGGCTTGAAGTTAATCACTGTGATCGTGGGGACTTTCGTGTGTTAGTACTTAGATAATTCACATCAGTACATGTTTCAGGTATGTATATGTAATCAAACATGCTTTTCACCCCAAAAGTTCTTAAAACAGTTTAAAAGTGGGGTCATGAAACTCACGGTTTAGTAGATATTCAGTACTGTATCAACTCGTGGTTTGTTCAGTCCGCTATCAGTAGTTCCTATAATCAATATTATAATAATATTAATATTTTAATATTATTATAATCTCAATACTAAACTGGGCTGTATAACTAATCTGGGTGTAGCTGGAACGCTCAGAAAGTGGCAATAGGCTTAGGTTGTGATGTTGTTCAATGTCTAATACTTAAAACCGAACTTGGCTCAGACTCCCGTTTTCCTAGCTGGGCCAAGTTGCTCGTTTACGCGTTCAGAAAGCAGTTATGGGAAAATAAGCTTGGGTAAATGTATTGGGTAATAACATGATTAAGTTATAAAGAAAGATCACATACTGGGGTCCCGCATTAGCCACGGGGCCCGTTTCCGTTTATTCAGTTTGATTTGAGAAGAAACGCGCACAATCCACCCGGATTGTCCAGGTTTCTCATAGAAAAGTTCATTTTCACTTAATTAGTCCAAACATATGATTTTTGATCACTCTTGGTGTTTTGATTTTCCCGCAGGTTCACTAATCGCGAACTTGCCGGTTGTTATAAAAACTGAATTTGTTTAATATTCATATTAGCATAATTAATTAACCGTTAATCATTAAATTATGAAAATTTAACCACTTATCAATTAAAATATGTAGATTTTTATAAAAATATTTCTGGAATTTATTTACTGATTTATTGATTTATAAAAATTCATTTTATAAGCTATATTTCGCCTGAAAATCGTCCGTTTACCCCAAACATTTTCCAAAAAATTCCACAAAAATTCCTGAATACTCAAATCATGTCTCAAAACAACATGTATCAATTTCTGAATGTAAAAAGCTCGTGCAATATTCTTTTCGTCCCAAATTCGGCTGTAAAAATTCACACGAACGCAAATAAACAAAACACCTTTAAACTTCTCCAAACGATTCCAAAATTCATATGTGATCAAAATACATCAAATATGAGTTCCCAGAAAAATATCATAATTTTTTAAGTATTTTAGCTATTTTTCCCAAATAAACGTTCCAATTCGGTAATAAATTCGCCAAATATTCTCGGATGGTCGAAAAATTACCAAATTTAAACAGGGACTCATTGACATGGTCCCTGATGTCCCTGAAAAATTTCAAGTCCTAACAATATGCACATCAAAACCTTAACCTAAATAGCCCGTAAGCGAGTGTTTCGGCATTACCTTAGCGGGTTTGGCTCGTTTCCGACCTTTTAGTCAAGTTTTCAGGTTCTTGTGCTTCTAAGAAAGCTAGGTACAAGTCCTATATCACAAACCAAGCAATATTTCATCAAAATAACAGCCCTTAAGTTAGGGTTTCGGCTAGTGCACAAAAACGAACTTTTGAACCGTAAAAACGTCGTTTCAACCCTTTAATCTGTGTTTATGGCCAAAAAAACTATCAAAACAGGTTCCTTACCATGTGTATGATCAAAACATGTTTATGGACCATTTTTAGGATTTTTACACGGTTAGGAATGATTTTTAGTAACCAAGACATGTTTTTATGGTATTAAACAAGTTTAAACAAGCATAAAAGCTACTTATTTAAGCCCCTTACCTTAGGGTTTGAAGGTTTTCTAGCTGGAGCAGAGTTTGTATCCAGAGTTTTCAAGAAATAATGTTGGATATGTCTTGGATCTAGTTTAAATGTGAAAGAATTAAGGGGGGGGGGGGGGGGGTTGGCGGCTGCGGCCGGAAGAAAGATTGGGCCCAAGATGGGCTGTTTTGGCCCAATAATCTGGTTTCTCAAGCCCAAATACGAAAAGCCCGGTCCAAATTTAGTTCGGGTTCGGTTTTTGGCGCGAAAAACTTATCGGGTGCGACAAACAGTGCGAAAACAAGTGTTTTTCGGCTAGTTTTGTGTAAAATTATAAAAACATACTATATGTTTGTAAAAATTAAAAATATTTTCACGGATCGCTTAAAACATTTCAAATAAGTGTTTGGTAAGTCTTTTTCGGCTTATCGGATGATACAATGCTTGGTTTGTAACTATCTTTCGCGTTTAAGTCTATAGCGGGTAGTTAAACGAGCATGTTTTCGTTTAACTTGTTTGCTATCAAACTAAGACCATATTTCTAATATTTTAGCTTGTATAGATCGTATATCACTTATAGATGGCCCCCCCGAGATATCTGGGTCATAACCCGACCCGTTCGGTTAATCGTTCGTTTGTTACGCAAAAGACGTTTATTTGCTTAATCGGTAAATACGTACTGAGGTGTACCTTGTTTTGGCTCAAATGTCATACCATACTACGTATTACCAATTTAAAATAATCAAATAATAATTTAACTTGTAGCGACGACATGTTGTCTCTATAGGGTCTAACTAGTCAAAAATCTTTTTACGTTTTTTATTATTTGTTATTCTATAACTTAAAAAAATAAATAATAAATAATTTAACTTGTAGCGACGATATAGTCGTTGCTAAAGGGTTTGACTGGTCAAAAAATCTTTTTTGTTTTTATTATTATTATTCTATAATTAAAGTAAATAAATAAATAAATAATTTGACTTGTACCGACGACATAGTTGTCGCTTAATGGTTTGGCTGGTCAAAAAAACTTTTTAAGTTTTTATTATATATTAGTTTATAATTAAAAAAATCAAAAGAATTTAATTTAACTTGTAGCGACGACCTGTCGTCGCTACAGAGTTTGACCAACAAAAAAATAAGTTTTGTTTTACAATTATTTATTATTTATAATTAAAAAAATTCAAAAAGAAAATAATTTAACTTGTAGCGACAACATGTCGTCGCTATAAGGTTTGACTGGTCAAAAACTACGATATCTATATACCAACGACATGTTGTCGCTACAAGTTAATATATAGCGACGACTTTTGTGGTCGTTACAGTGTTGTCTCTATAGGGTAAAATTCTTGTGGTGTTACTTATGATGTTCTGAAATACTGATTGACTACATCATTTAGCGATGCAGAATTAACTAAAGAGTTAAAATACCCATACTTAAGATAACAAATCTCGAGAACGAGATTCATTCAAAGGTGGATAGGATGTAACATGCCGAAAATTTCGGTCTATTTTTAACACTATGTGTGACACACCGCTAAACAGGTCAATTTTCCGTACAATGCTTAATTGTCATTTCTAACGTTAATTTCCGAATAATTAAATTTTGCTAAGTTTAATCAAAATGAGTCTAGTATAAGCTCACATGTGCACGATATATTTCATATAGGTAACCTAATTTTTTTTGTTAAACTACTAGAACGTTCGGATTATATCTGACGGATACAAGTGTTGGTGATAAATTATTCTGAATGACTTGAACATTATTTAAGCTAACCGGGAGGTTTGAATTCTAGCTTATACAATTACATTCTATAAAATACCCAAACGTCAAATACGAAATGGTTCTCCGAGCGTTTTAGTTTAAAAATATATATATATACACACCCGAGTATGTTATGTTATACGATAGGGACGCTTGAGCTCGTTTTACTCAACACTATGACGAGTAAGCATCTAAACATCTTGAATTAAGTAATATACAATTTACTTGTAAGAGAGAGAGAGAGAGAGAGAGAACATGAAAAAATGCATAGCATGAAGGTTATTTAAAATTTATCATCTAAGTTATCAACAAAAACTCATGACTCATATATGAGCACCTCAAACCTGTTATGTTGCAAACAAATACGTAAACAATTATTTGCATATATACACAATTATTTGTTCCAGATGAAAAACCGATGAGATTTGAATCGTAAATAAAAATCTAGCATGAGATATATATAAATAGGCTAAGTATAAAATAAAAACTCACTTAAGTTGTGAAAACTCTAGAAATCCATTCTCAACCACATATTTTTAATTAATGTTTAAATCTTGTGGTCCACAATTAAAGTGAATAAAAAATGTAAATATAAATATAACTTTTTCTCTCGCCTAAAAACATATATAAAAATTAGTAAAAAAATGTTAAAAAATAGTAAAACATTTTTTTTTATGTTTCGATGTTTTGTATTAAATGTTACAACATATATTACATGTAACAAAAAAAAATGATGTTACATAGGGTTTTCACGGGTTTTCACAATTTAAATGGATTTTCATTTTAACCTTACCCTATATATATATATATATATATATATATATATATATATATATATATATATGCATGAAAAATGAGTAAAGTTTGAATTAAAATAAAAATGTTGGTTAACATGGTGGTGTGATACTGTGATACAGACGTATACGTATACAAGTTAAAGAAATCATTTTTAAAAATATAAATAAAAAAATAAAATAATAGCCAAATAAACTAAAAAGCAAATATGTTTAAATTTGGTTATATACAGAAAAACGTGTGGGAACGAGACTTCTCGGTTATTAAACTATTTTTAAAGTATATGTATAAATTGATGATTCTTGATGAAAAATGATTTAATGGAAGAAGTAATATAATTTAATACAGTAATATAATTTTGTAAGTGTGTTTTTGGAAAATTTTGTTTTAAAATGAAAAGATTGGTTAAGAAACGTATTTAAACTCATAAACGTACTTTATAATGTTTAATAGTCAAATAAAATATTATAAATTATTGTGTTATAAGTATCATAATACATGGTTATAATTAAGTTATTGGCCCGTGTATTACACATGGGAAATATCTTCATATAAGTTTATAAAGTTAAATATGGTTTCTTTTAAATAAAACAATAACTTTATGTTTGAAAAGAAAACAAGTAATAAGTATTATTTTGATTAAATACTGAGGAGACGGGATCTAAATGCCAAATTATACTTTGAATGGAAAATATGACGTTTTAATGTCAAAACAATTATGTTTAACCAAATATATTTTGGAAAATATAAATGTTAAACGCAATAAATTTTTACTAGTTAAACGACCGAAACGGAATATAAAGTCCATTCGGAGATTACAACCAAAAAGATATATATATATATATATATATATATATATATATTATATTATGTTTTACTAAATACATTAATCGTAACTTGAAGAAATGCTATTTAGAAATAAATATATAATTCTAATATATATTTATTTATTACTCGACCAAACGAATCAGTTATATCTATTTATAACCGAAACTAATAAGAATTACACTCTTAATATTTATATAGTTATCCAAATATTCATTTTCAAAAAGAATATAAAAACTTATCACCAACAGGTCGTTCAAAAACTAACATGTGAAACGCTACCTACAAAATAAATGAAACGACTTGTTGGATGAAAGCAACCGACACAAACAAACGAAAAGTTCGGTTGGTGAAAACAACCGACAGAAAAAAACGAAACGTTCGGTTGGTGAAAGCAACCGACACAAATATAATAAATAAAACGGCTAGTTGGGTGAAAGCGACTAGCTTAAACCGACTTGAGAGTTAATAACGGTAACTAACTGATTTTACATGTTTAGGACATGTGATGGCAGCAGATCTTGGGTCTAAACTGAAACTGTTAGTGAACTAAACTCTAAACTAACAAGGTGAGTTTCATGACCCCTATAAAAAAATTTTATTGTATCATAAATCCGGGGTGGAAAATATACACAACTGCTTTTATATACGATAACTAGAAATAAAACACCAATCCTTATGCGAACATGAGTTGAATTATGTAGTGCTATAAGCCCCTTGCTTGCATATTAAAACCATTTGCTAACGGAGTTAGCCACATGAATATACGGATAGTAATATTGACGTTGACATTTCCCCCTACTGTTAGGTTTGTCGCGCTAACCTCCGATATTGCAATCGAAACTGGGTGCGTATATTCCATCTGTGAGATTTGAATAGGGCAAAAGAATATAAGTCGTGGTTTGATTATAGGCTCAGGGTTCGTCATATTAATTCATGGATTTAGCTAGTCTACGGAGGATCATTGTATTTGTTTCAACATATTATCGTATACTTACTTGTGAACTAATTCAATGATTATGAATAACGTGATTTCATATCGAGTCTCAAAACCTGTGAATCCACCAACCATTATGTTGACGTTTTAAAAAGTACGTTTTTCAGGGAACTAACAACACATGTAAGGAATCATGAAGACGAGACCTCATTGTACAATTAGGATACCATTTTGATGTTTAACTACTATTGTTTAAAAACAAGTTGTGGTTTGTAAATGCTTTTAAAACTTTAGTATTCTAATACATTTATGTTGGCGATAATCATGTTCTTACGATATACATGACTTCACACGCCCGCACTTTTGCTTTGGCGGGGTGTGACAGTATGTGTAAGAAAAAGGAACAAAAATACTCTCAAAATAAGTAATGCAAAATATGAAATAAGAAAGTGGAAGCACCTCACATTGAGAAAATAAGAAAGCTTGTCCACATTGTTGTAGGAAGAAAGTGGAGTTATCCCACATGGGTATAAAAAGAAAAAGAGAACTTGTCCCACATTGATAGATTATAAAACTTGTGAGCTCCTTAAAACGGGATGGGTGCACAAAATTATATTTAGTATGACAAGACATATGGTGGCCTAGCAAGGGTGCGAAACATCCGGAGTGCACGCGCACAAGCACGAGCTCGGGCGATGGGTGCAATGTGGTGCTTTGATGGCCTACTTTCCATTTAGTATTTTTGAAAAAAGTAGAAGGATCAGAAATAAAAATTTGAGTTTTGAAACCTATCGCGCTACTTGAAGGGCAAGAGACAAGCCCATCACGGTACGCGATGGAGCCTCACAAAACCCAATAATTAGGTGGTGTTGCGCTACCCGAAGACCTTACCCTTGGCTATATGTGACATAAACTCCATGACGAGGTTACACGTGTCCCCCGACGTGGCGATATGTAGAAGGCCACCTGCCAACACATGGCGGATTCTGTGAAGCTGACTCATCGCGCTACGCGATGACCGTTTAAAACAGTCATCGTGATACGCGACAAAACATAAAATTAGCATATATAAAGGGTTTCATGGCTCATCCCTCTTCACATCGTTTTGCATGTCAAAGTCTCATAGTGCGTGCCAAGCCTCGAGTTTTCGTCAGTTTAAGCATCTGCATGCGACATAGAGTAGAAGTGCTGCTAATTCAAGCTCCACATACCCGTGTAAGGTAGGGTTTTCGCTTAAATTATTATTTGATTATATGGCTTAGACCTTAATCGTGGGTATAGCCTAAAAACTTGATCAAATTTAAGTTTACCTAAGCTTTGCATATACAAAGGTTGTAGTTAAAAAATTGTTTCTTCATAATTAAGAAGCATAAACTTTATACATACAAAGGGTATAGTCAAAATAATGTTTCTTCATGACTAAGAAACATAAAATTTTACATACAGAGATTATAGTCCAAATTGATGTTTCTTCTTAAAGAAGAAACCTAATATAGATGTTTCTTCATGAAGAAGAAACATAGCACATGATTGGTAAATAAACAAAAACACTAGAGGTCTAAATATTTTATTTAAAGCTACCAAACCAGACTACAGCTCTGTAATTAGATCAAGAAATGACACGGATATTTATGTAAACCTATTTTATTATAGATTAAGCATCATTCATTCACAAGATTTTCAAACGAGATCACCACATCATTCAGAACAGACAATCATAGGTGAATACGTTAAACCTTTTACAATCAGTCAATAAGATAAACGGGTTGTTTATCATTAAAGTCAGTCAAATATTCACCAGTAAATCGCTGACATATTTTCCCCCCACATTCTAGGGAATCAAGTTTAGCACAGATAGCAAGGAATTAGAGTCACTCTTGGAGTTAGAGGCTCGCTTTATGAAGATGGATCAATTTATAAATAAATCCTTGTAAACAAATGAATAGTGTTTTTCAATTCAATTACTTGGGTACTTAGTTCCAGAGTATGTTTTCAATATAAAGTAATATTTTAATAAACTAAAGTCTTTCGCTAAAACAGACCCGTAATTCTGATATATTTACAAAATAGGTACCAACTATTGGTCACACTTCTAGGCCCTAAGTCGGGGTGTGACATTTAAAAATCTCATTGAAAAGTTTAAAATGACTGATTACAAAACAAGTTCTACACATATGAGCAAAACTGATCCATTATCGCCTGATGAAACTGGTGAGTATGTTGATCAAACCCTTTATAGATGCATGATTGAGTCTTTAATGTATCTAACTACTTCTAAACCTGATATAATGCATGCAACATGTGTGTGTGAAAGATATCAAGATTCATCAAGGGAATCTCACTTAAGTGCTGTTAAATGGATATTTAGATATCTCAAAGGTGCCCCTACCTTAGGTTTCTTGTATCTATCTAGCACAAAGACCCAGCTTGTTGGTTTTGTGGATAGTGATTATGCAGGTTGCCAAATGACAAGAAAGTCAACATCTATAGGATGTCAGTTCTTTGGAGATACATTGGTGTCTTGGCAGAGCAAGAAGCAAACTACTATTTCAAACTCAACTGCTGAAGCTGAGTATATTGCTGCTGCAAATTGCACAGCTCAATTACTTTGGCTACAAAACCAATTACTAAATTATGGGATAACAACTTTAAAAACACCATTGAAATTGGATAGTGAAGCTGCTTTGAACATCATCTAAAATCTAATTCAACATCCAAAGACTAATCATATTGAGATCAGTTAGCTGATGTGTTCACAAAAGCACTTGATTCAGCAAATTTTCTAAGACTAATTTCCGTATTGGGGATGTTAAATTTTTTAAAAAATCATTTTTGAAAAATCAAAACAGTTGTTAGCAACTAACTTTTGTTTATAAAAATGTGTTTAAAAATATCAAAAATATTGTTTATACATTTCTGATGTATAATACAATGGAAAACTACTATTTTCAAAAGTGTTGATCAATTTTTCTTGAAACTATTAATCAATGTTTTCAAAAAAACTGTTTTTCTAAACTACTATTGAGAAAAATAATGAAAACAACTGTTTAAAACATTAGTTTTTAAAACTACTAATGTCAATCAATATTTTTCAAGAGGACTGATAAGTTTTACTCAAAACTACTGATCATCGATAACCAACAGTTGTTTCATTTTTCGACAGCTGTTTGGATTTACTAGCCATCATTTCAATAGAATAGTGGTTTTAACAGTAACTTTTAACCACCAACTTGCTAAAACTGCCTAAACCTTCGCCATTCACAAATTGCCTTCCATAATCATCTTTCTTAATTCCAAAGAAAGCTTTTGCATGTATTAAATCTCGCTTTATCACAGTTCAATCACATAACTTGCTTTCTGTCAGTATCTTCACAAACTCTGTAAACATGGCACAAAACCTTAGAAACCTTCAATACAAGAATCCTCATAACTTGTTAACATATCTCATAACCAATTCTAACTATCTAGAGTATGATAACTATCTAGAGTATGAATCAATCATCGGGACAATCACTAGATGTCATTTTTATAACATCTTGACGATTGATCTTTATCTTTACCCCTAAACACTACTGCAAGTTGTGATGATTGATCTTCATTACGGTATGAAGATATTACCAAAACATGATTTGATCCAAGGAAAATCAACAAAAAGTCAAAGTCTCAGTAATGAGATATTTGTGAGAATGAAGGATTCCAAACACCAACCTTGGTTGATGAAAAGGAACCCGCCACTACTCTAGGTGCTCAACCTAGAACTTTGAAACGCATAGATACCACCGAAAGAAAATCATCCAAGAAAACAACAAAAGCCGAATTCCAAAAGAAAACTAAAAAGGTAGTTTAGGAGGTTAAGGTGCATGAACAACCTGTGGCAACACAAAAACCACAAAAGAAATTAACTATTGCTACTTGCTCACAACATGTCACTGATCGGTCGTCGTCGGACCGGTCCAAGATAGAGAAAATGTGTGTCCAAGATACCTTAAACTAGTTAGGGTAAGAAGGGTGTCGAACAACAACGAGTTTGTGGTCGGTGATATAAATTTAGTTGATTAATAATTATGAAGCTTTGTGTAAAGTCGTATAGACCAAATACGATTTAGATTACAAATGATTATAAATGTAAAACGAGTGTCAAATAATAATCAAGTAACTTTAGTTGATTGATGTAACAAGAATTGGGAAAAATTGACCACCCCGGGTTTCGAGCTATGTAGCAAATTATCTTTTAATTTGGTTTGTTAATTGGAAATTACTTAGAAATAATTTGGTAAATAAGTATAACAAAGGCTTATTTCAAAACAAGGGATTTTGGCCGTATTGACCTTTCGATGTATAACCAGGCAAAGAACACGCGCTAGGAATTTGTCTTAGTAAAAATCAAGTTATATAATATGAAATCCATAAACCAATTGCTAGTATATAATTATGTAAACACCAAAAACTAACAATTGACAATAGATTCAACAATAATAACTTTGTTCTTCAAACACAAAAAATACCACATAAACCCTAATTGTTCAACAATGATGATGAAGCATATAAAGTTTAAATCCAACAAACACAAATCAAAATTGTCATATGCAAAGATAAACCCTAGACCCGGGTTGATCAAAAGAAAGTTTAGCCTAGCATGCTAACCATAGTTCTTACAATTGGCAATAATGAAATCTTCAATTGATGATGAACCTTAATGATGAAAGATCTCCCTTCTTGATTCTCCTCTTGATTCTTGATGGAGAAGATTATGATGATGGAAGATTGATATATCAAGATTCTCAAAAAAATCATTAAAATATATTCAAATCAGTTCTCATAACCCCCTAATCATGTGGTCAAAGATCTCCATTAATATGACATTATTCCTCATAAAACTTGGTCAAACTTGGAAGGTTCGCATGTTGAAACTTCAGGGGCCGTAGGGTAAGGCCAGGTAGCCGTAGGTACGCCTGACTCAAATTTTCTTTAATCTATTGGCCCTTAAACATGCTTAAATCTGCATCTTTGTGTCCTTTACCCGCAACACCTACAATTCATAAACACACTATCAAAGTACATATATTTGACATGAAACAAGATAAAACCATGTACTTTAACTCCTTTAAGCGTGTGATATTAACCAACCCATCATATCCCCACACTTATATTTTTGCTTGTCCTCAAGCAAACTCTTATGCAACACATCCACTTCTATCGGTATTTATATCAATTATCATTATTAATGTTAGTTAAGGTCTAAGGCCATGCCCAACTCACAAGGCTGACACTATCAAGGTTGACAACCCAACAAACAACTTTAGTGATGCATTTCAAATTATGGAACCACCCAAATAAGTGTAATTTGTTTCCGGTTAAGGCACACATGATCACACCTCTCATATATATATATATATATATATATATATATATATATATATCAATCATCTCGTTTTATTATCTGGACCAGCAAAAAGTGTGCTAGTATCTCTCGTCCCTCTACACCAAGTATGAACACAAAGTAATAAGCTTGCAAGCAAGTCATGTCTCCACCCATTAACCACCAGTTGCATAAAGACTGGGACTAAGGGTTTTGCTGTAGCTTAGGCTTAGGTATGGAATAGGAATTATTTAGTGACTTAGGTAGATGAATCCAGTTTATTCACACAAACTAGATAATCAAAAACAAAACAATGATTTCTATTTACACCCAATCTGCAAGACTAATTGACATCTTTTTTTTTTATATATATACCTGAACAAACTGAAACATAGCTACATTGTGTCCTATGCTCTGCAAACCGACTATATACATTCTAAATATTGGATTTCATCACAAAAGGCTTAAGGTTTTAAGGTTAACATAGCTTGTAACGTAAGTTTTAATCAAATGAAAAGAGAAAAGCCTTAAGATTGGCTCCTAAGGGATAATATAGGGTAGGAAGTATTATTTATGTGAAGGCCAATATATGTGGTTTCTGCAATCCTAAATCTCCATACAGGTGGTGGTATTAAGATCTCGACATGCATATGACAAACAAGTTCTAGATATCATGAACATACTGGTTACACTCTTTATAGCACTCATATGACATGTGTATATATCTATATATTATATGTGTATTATATATATAGCAAATCTCACACACGCACGGAAGGAATTGAGCTGCCTATGTGAAACATGTGTACCCGTCCCCTTGACTCGTTAACCCTGTCTAAAGGACCCCATTTTCATTTTCCTTTGAAAAACGTTTGTTGAGAAAATTTTCGAGAAACTTAAAGAATTAACCATGAACAAAGACCTCAACATGTGCATTAATAAAAACAACTAACAGTTTACGACTTCGGTTTTTGTGCACCTTCAAGCTACTTAAGAGGAAAATTTTTTTATTTTATTATTTTTTTTAACTTTTAAAATTTTCAATTTCCCCCCATCCCCATACTTGAGGTTGGCATTGTCCTCAATGTAAAAATTTAAGCTTTTAAATAGCATTTAGGAGGATGGGGTTAAAATTGAATGCTTAGCATTTTTTTTTAATTTTTTTTACGGGATGCAACGGTAATTCACAACAAATCAATGAGTTAACTAGAATGCCAAAACAAAATATGGAAATAAGAGCACCTGATTTGAGCATTTCAATTCGTCATAGGCTTCTCGTTGACTATTCTTCCACACTTTGTGCCTTCAGTGCTTATGCAACGACATATTACTTTTCCAAAAATCTTGTAGAGACATGCCTCCCACAACACGTGAAACATAAAATTTTAAACTTCAATATAATTTTTTTTTCTTTTTTTTTCTTTTTTTTTCTTTCTCTTTTTTTTTTTCGTTTTTTTATAAAAAAGAATCAAAGATTAGATTGATGATTTATACAAAATATACAAATGAACGTTCCCATAAAAACGTTCACCGGTACCCGTAATTATTATTCGGGTCAAAACGAGGGTATGGTTTTCTTTCCCCAAAAATGCTCTCCATATATCCCTCGTACATATCTTTCCTATTAGACAGAATTACAAATTTTTGTACTTTAAACATAGCTGATTTATGGATCAGCTCCTTTAAAAAGTTTGTTTTCACTCATTGTCCTTTACATGACAACTTTCTTTGGTTTTCGTCCTTTACACTAACGGAGGTTAAATCTTTATGTTAACTCACCCCATGTGCACTACACATGAGGGTATTTTAGTCCTTTTAGGCATATTTATAATAAGAAAAATAAATTAAACAATATTAAAACAAACTATATATATATATTTAAATTTAAAAATAATAATACTACTACTCTGCCTCCTCTTTCTTCTTTTCTTTTTCTCTACAACACCAAGGCACCATTATAGCACCGCCGGACCACCACCACCACCACCACCCCTTTAAACCCTAACCTCCCCACGTTAACATAGTCAAAATTGTCGCTGACCACCACCTAGAGCATACTTACTATATCTAGCCGGAAAAAGGGGAAATGTAACCACCACCGTAGCCGTTAGGATTTATACCGCTTCCGCCGCTACGAAATAAGCCGACATGAAGTTGGAATCCACAAAACCTATTACTTTTGTATCAACCCTTGTTCCTTAATAGACCTTGAACGAATTAATCATCCTTAATATGCTCAAAACTGACAAAACTTAGGCCATTCAAGACCCCTGGCAAAGTTTGAAGAAAATTGGGGGTTAAATGTGTTTTACGGGTTTTTCAAATATTTTCTAATTTGGGTTGATTGTGTTAAAAGGTTATATTTTGGATGAGAGAGACGTGATGGGTGATGTAGAATAAGAATTATTCAGTGTGGTGTGGATATGCATGAATATGAAAAAGACAGATGTATGTGGTGGTGAGGGTTGAATTAGTTTTGAATAATATTAATTATATGTTTTTTTTAAATTTAAGGTAGATTAGAAATTACTTTTATACCCTCACATGTGTGTCACATGCTAGAACTTAACGATTTTTTGGATGACCATTAGTGTAAATGATGAAAACCAAGAAAAGTTCTCATTTAAAGGAAAACGAGTGAAAACAAACTTTTTAAAGGACCTGATCTATAAATTAGCTATGTTTAAAGGACACAATTTGTAATTCTGTCTTCCTATTAAGCACACCTCCTTGGTTTGAACTTCCTTCGTCCGACGATGATGGTGGCTGAACTAGCAACCAACTTGATGCATAGCTTTGTGGATATGGTTTCACTTGAGGTACCGACTTAGACGATGCCGCCTCCCAATTTGTTGGCGAGGAGACTTGAGTGACCGGGCTTGGAAGTTGTGAAACATCCTCACCTGCTCGTTATAAAGGTATAGATTTTTGATGAAATTCTCAAACCCGTAAGTCGTGGCCGCATTGAATTGGTATTTCAACTTTGATTCACGAACCATCCACTGATTATGTCTTATTTCTTGTGTCACAGCTTGATCCCCAAGGGCTTTCTCAGCAAGTGTCCAATGAGGATACCCATTAGGTCTTCGCCCAACCACCAATTGTTGATCAACTTTATACCATGGTGTAGTAGCAAAATCCATGCCCCTCATACCTCCTTCTTGTGGTGCTTGTTTTTCTTCCTCTGTATCATCTCCCGATTCAGCACCTTCTTGCCTACAATCATACCATCTCCCACTCTTTGTACCTCTTAACCTCCATACTCGACTTCTTTCAATTAATTGAAAATCACAATTATTTAGTAGCCCTTTTGTTAATTGAACATACGTCCTCTCTATGCATCGCGAATCTTCACTTAAAACCTTTGCGTTGATTAACAACTTGTTTATTAACCGGATATGAGGGATCATCTTCTTTTCATTGCTTTCACTTGAATCCCAAATGTTGTACAAAATAAGTTGTTTCAAGGATAAAGAAGTCGCCCCGTTGTCAATGCATGTAAATTTTTAACATCATAGCGACGCATCGACCCCCTATCCCCCAAACGAGGAATGATATTGTTGGCCAAAATAGTGGCAATGAGTTTGGGTAACGGCTGAAGATTCTTCTTTACAAGTGCATCGGTCGAATCTGCGGTTACACTTTCAGGAAATTCAAATAACTCGTTTGTCATATCGTACCATTCTTGATCTCATTTTTCAAATATTTGTGCCTTGGTCAAGTACTCATACCGCTTCTGCCCTACTTTCACCCCCGAATCAAATTTTGCAATCTTGTCTAACGTGGCAAAAGACAAAGTGACATCCACCCCACTAACTTTCCCAATTAATTTAATCGTTTTTGTTGGATTGTTCCCCATTATCTTCCTCAAAATGGACATCCACTCCACTATAGCCATCGGGTATATATTCCAATTGTTATCACCATTAAATGTTAGGGCAGCTTCCCACCCTATTCGTTCAAAACACTGTGGCAACCCAATCTGACGAAAATCCTCCATCTTCACCTTCCGTTCATACATAAACACCTGAGTTACCTGATGAATATCACCCATCTTTTCATAATATAAATCCTTTTGCCTGTGATCGGGCATAGATGATAATGGATCACCCGCTTTCCAAACTCTTTCCTCGAACTCCAATTCCATTTCATCTTCTTCTTCTACTTCTTGGATATATTACTGATCATCCCCAGTTCACTATTGTCATAATTGGGTCGAGATTGATTTCTTTTGGAATTCCTTTTAAACGATTCGACAATTCCCTTTCCCTTTTTTGCATTAGTCGACACTTTTTTCTTCGTCGTCCCTCTACAACCACATAATTCCATAGTTAGTAAATGACCATATTACAAAATCAAATATATGTCACACATGCCATCCCAATTGCTTGTTTATTTCCTAACGGTTATCCATTCGTCGTTACACATTTAGATTGAAAAAAAAATTTAAACATGTTTATATAAATAAATACCAATTTCACAATCAAAATCGTGTTTTTAAGCACGAATTACCAATTACCAACCCATTATCCTTTTTTTTTTCAATTTTCATCACCAACAAAACTTGTCCATTACTTAATTATAAACATCACAATATGATTTTAACAAGATTCAATAAACTATGAAACTTTGAGTGACAACCCATCCCAAATTCAACCAATCAAACTTCAAGTTAATATGAAGATGCCACTTTACTCTTCCAATACAAATAAGCAATTGCAAGAAACATACCTTTATGTTCCTTGGTGATGAATGTATGAAAAAGATACAAACTTGAACCAATACTTGAAAAAAAAATTCAGACCACAAAGTGCCGAATACTCAAAAATTCATGGAGATTCTTGAGAAATAGACACAATGGTTGTAATCCTCTTGAAAAAACACTCAACTTGGACCTTAGAATTGTTAGTTTTGGTGAAGATTTGATAGAGTAAAAGATTTGGGGATTAGGGTTTTTGGGATGAAGATGAAGAACATATAGTTTTGTTATGTTTGTGGTTTAAGTTTATGATATAATTTGATCTAGTGGCTGAGATTTAATGTAATTATAAAATGGGTCGGGCTTTATTTAATTTGAAACGATTGTTTGGTCTGACATGCCTGACCTGACAGCTACCGTAAGCTGTAATGGAATAGAGGGAGGTGGCCGTATGGTCTGCTGAATATGTATCTCGGTGCGTGAATCACCGCATCCTATGGCAAAAATACATTTTTGTAAAATTTCTTTTATTTGTCTATTGGAAACCTCCACTTGACCGCTCGTTTGCTGGTGATATGGGGTTGCAATCCTACAGTTAACGCTATAATGTTTAAGTAATTTTCCAAAATTAAAGTTTTTAAAGTGAGATCCCCCATCACTTATGATCACACGACGGATATCAAACCTTGTGAAGATATTAGTTTGGACAAAATTACAAACAATAGAATGGTCGTTTGTTTTAGTGGCTATTGCTTCTATCTATTTGGATACATAATCAACGGCTACTAAGACATAACTCTTCCCATATGAATTCGGGAATGGTCCCATGAAATCAATTCCTTGCACGTCGAAAATATCGTTGACAAGGATCGATTGCATGGGCATTTCATTTTGTCTAGAAATACTCCCTAATTGTTGACACTGCACACAATTCTTTGCAAATTCGTGTGCATCTTTAAAAATACTAGGCCAAGAGAAACCACAAGATAAAACCCGATGTTTGGTTTTCTGCCCACTAAAGTGCCCCCACATGCATATGAGTGAGCGTGAGCTAACACATCTTGAACTTCATTATCCGGAATACACCTTCGAATCATTTAATCGGGTCCTACTTTAAACAAATCTGGATCATCCCAAATATATTGCCTCGCTTGGGACATGAATTGGCATCTCCGTTTTTCATTCCATGATTCGGGAAATGTACCTGCAGCCAAGTAATTCACAATATTAGCAAACCAAGGTAAAGTAGATATTGAAAAGATATGTTCATCTAGGAAAGACTCATTAATTGGTTTGCTTGTCCCGTCCTCTTCCACTGCAATTCTTGACAAGTGGTCGGCCACCACGTTTTCACTCCCTTTCTTGTCTCGAATTTCAACATCAAATTCTTGTAACAACAAGATCCACCTAATCAACCATGGCTTTGTATCCTTTTTCTCCATGAGGTACCTGAGAGCACTATGGTCAGAATATATAATGACTTTGCTACACCAAATATAAGAACGAAACTTATTCAAAGCATATACTACTGCAAGTAATTCTTTTTCTATTGTTGTGTAATTAAGTTGTGTATCAGAAAGAGTTTTACTTGCATAATATATAGCCACAGGTTTCTTATCAACCCTTTGACCCAAAACAGCCCCAATTGAATAATCACTCGCACCACACATAATTTCAAAAGGTAAAGACCACTCGGGTGATTGCAAAATTGGGGCTTCAACCAACTTTTGTTTCAAAATGTTAAAAGCTTCAATACATTCTTCATTAAAAACAAAAGGAGCATCTTTCAATAGTAAATTACATAAAGGTTTTGTTATTGAACTAAATACTTTAATAAACCTCCTATAAAACCCTGCATGACCTAAGAATGATCTAATGCTTTTAACATTCGTGGGATTAGGTAAAGTTGATATAACTTGTACTTTTGCATGATCTACCTCAATCCCATGACTTGAAATCACACGGCCCAACACGATACCTTCTTGGACCATGAAATAACTTTTTTCCCAACTGAAGACCACATTTGTTTTAACACATCTTTTTAACACCTTTTCTAGTTGATCTAAGCATGTTTTAAAAGATGAGCCAAAAATAGAAAAATCATCCATAAAGATTTCTAAAGACTCCCCCATCATATTTGAAAATATACTCATCATACACCTTTGAAAGGTAGCGGGGGCATTACATAATCCAAATGGCATTCACCTAAATGCGAAAGTACCATATGGACATGTAAAGGTGGTCTTTTGTTGATCCTCGAAATGAATGGCGATCTGGTTATAACCTAAATAACCATCTAAAAAACAATAATATTTATGACCTGCCAATTTCTCTATAATTTGATCTATGAATGGTAAAGGGAAATGGTCCTTAGAAGTAGCAACATTTAATTGTCATAGTCAATACAAACCCGCCACCCGGTTACCTGCTGAGTGGCTACCTCCTCATCTGAGTCGTTCTTAACGACTTGGATGCCTGCATTTTTAGGCATGGTTTATGTTGGACTTACCCATGTGCTATCGGAAATTGGGTAAATAATACCGGCATCCAACCATTTCAAAACCTCCTTCTTCATCACCTCCCTAATTTTGGGATTCAATCTTCTTTGTGTATCCCGAGATGGTGCAACTTCTAGATCCGTGATGATCTTGTGCATCACGATTGAAGGGCTAATACCTTTCAAATCAGCAATGGTCCAACCGATTGCTTTCTTGTTGTCCACCAAAACTTTCATCAATTCATCCTCTTGGTCGTCAGTCAAATTTGATGCAATAATGACCGGTAAGGTGCTATTCTCTCCCACACAAGCATACTTTAGATGCTTTGGTAATTTCTTTAACTCAACTTTTGGTGGTTATACCAATGATGGCTTCAATTTTGTGTCAATATTATCGGGCAAGCTCTCTGTCTAATGGGTCCTTGGGGGTCTACCCTCATTGATTGACATGATTTCAAATTTCTTCTCTTCATCACTTAAAATTTACTGCAACTCCTATTCAAACTTGTCAAAAAAAAAAACTATTCCCCGCGATACACCCGTCAATGATTTTAACCATGAAACACTCATCATTAAAAAGAGAATTAGTATTGTTAGAAAACATATTTAAACGAAGCTTATGATTACCGAATGTCATATCCATCGTTCCATCTGCACAACTTATGTGAGCATGGGATGTTGCCAAAAATGGTCTTCCCAAGATGATATTTGGTCGTTTTCCCTATATACTAGAAACATAATCAAGTACTGAAAAATCAAAAGGAAAATAAAAGTCTTCCACCTTCACTATAACATCAGTTAAGATTCCCCTTGGAAGTTTTAATGTCAAATCAGCCAACACAATCGTTGTGTCAACTTTTTGTAACGTGCCGAAATCGTATTGATCATATAAACTTCCTGGGAGAATACTTATGCTCGCCCCAAGATCCAAGAGTGCCCTTTCAATTTTAAAATCACCAACTTGAATTGAAATTAAGAGTGGCCCCGGATCTTCTAGTTTAGGTGGAAGTGCACCCGACAAAATTGCGCTAACATTCACATTCACACCAACTTTCTTAGGTAAATTATGATGACGTTTTTTGGTACACAACTCTTTCAAGTATTTGGCATATGTCAGAACTTGTTAATTTTAACTTGTTTGAAAACTTCCCACATTTCATCTTGTTGTGGGCCCCTTTTATTAGTGTGTGACCTTTTTACCGGGTCCACCAAGCTTCGGGAAAGGGTGGGGTTTTAACCTCCACATCTTTTTCCAAAATGTCGATGGGGTTTTCATTAGTTACAAATTTACCTTTTGGGTTCTCATTAACCAATTCTGATTGCTTTTCTTTTAAAATTGGTTCCATTTCATTATCACTTTCCTCATCGACATCTTCCACCACACCTTCAATGAATTGTGGTGGATTATTGACCTTGTTATCGTAAATCTTACCATTTCTTTAAACACTTACCTTGTTGACGTCGGCATGCATTGAAAACTTTGAACCTGTACTTTGATGTCCCAGATTAACTATGGTGTCACTCGGTTGGTTTCCCACACTTTTCTTGATTTGAGCCACCTCCTCGGCCAATTGACCCATTTGTTTTTCTAATGTTGCTTGAGATTTCTCTTGAATTTCCATTCTTTGGACCCACCTCTTATCCGTTTCATTTTGTTTTTGGGCTATCGCTGTCAACATGGCCATCATGTCATCAAGGATGGTAGAACTTTGTTGGTTACCTTTGTCTTGATTTTGACTTCTCCCTTGAGTGTAGTTCCTTAACGAATTACTTTCTCGGTTATTGTATGAGTTTCTTTGATAATTTCCCGAGTTGTAATTGTTTTGTTGGCGGTTTTGATAAGAACTCCCACCTTGGCTTGACCCTTGAAAATTTGGGTTTGATTGAGTTGATGCATTACCATACCTAAATTTAGGATGATATCTCAAACCCGGGTGATATGTGTTGGAACTCATGTCATAATTCTTCTTCTGTACATACACATTATTCACCTCTTCATACGCCTCCTCATCAAATGGGCAATTATCACTAGCATGCCCTAAGTTACCACACCTTTCACACACGTTAAATTTCACCAATGCAACATCCTTCTTCTCCTTGTTTTTCAAAAGAGCTAGTTCCCTCTCTAATGATGCCAATTTCTCCTTAGTATCATAATCCGGGTTGGATTTTTAAATAGGATGATTAGCTCTTCGACTAGCTGATGCCTTGGTTTTGGAGCTTTGGCTCATCTTCTCAAAAATTCCTAATCTTTTTCTTCAGGTCTTGATAACAAATTACCATTACTTGTAGACTTCAAATATTTCATTTCTTCTTCAGTTAACCCATCAACAACGCACTTGACTAATTTCCACAACTAATTTGTTGATGTGGGCATTTCCTTAACAAATCTTTGAAACGGGTAAACGCCTCGTGAAATAATTCGCCCAGTTGTTGTAGGAATGCTCGAATCTTCATTCGGGCTTCATCCGTTTTTGCCAAAGAATAGTATTCATCCAAAAATACTTGTTGCATTTCATCCCATGAGTGAATACTATTGGCGGGTAAAGTGACAAACCAACTCTTAGCTTTGTCTTTTAATGAAAATTGAAACAACCTCAACTTCACTTCATCTTGATTAAGGTTTTGGTCACCAATTGTGCCACAAATGGCGGAGAAATTAGAAAAATATGTGTATGGCTCCTCGGTGGCCATACCATGAAAATGTGGAAGAATATTTATGAAATTGGGTCTGGATTTAAATGCTCTTGTAACCGGTCTTGGTGGAGCAATAGGTGAAGTATTATCCGAAATAGCCGGTCTAAACCGACCATTAACTCCATGAACCAGTGCCACATGATGTCTTCTTCGAAGCTGTGGATGGTTGTTTCCAACACCCCATTGATTATTAACTGGAATACAATGTTGGAATTGATTCCTACCACTACCGTTTGGATTAGGAAACCGTTCATAAAGATTATTTTTGTTGATGTTGATCCGGTTTCCTCTCTGATTATTGTTTAGAGGGATATTATCAAACCCGTCTCCACCCGTGTACCTATAGTCCGCGTACTCATTACCGTTCCACTCCCCATAATTGTTGCTTTGTTCATACCCATCTTCATGATTGAAGTCCCCCTCCATTTCATCAAACCCATCGTTGCCATAATTATCCGCATATCCAAACTCGTCACCATCATCATTATAACCCGTGTTTCCTGTGTGTAATGTGTGGATACTAACGTTATCCTCTTCATCATTTTAATCACCATTGTTGGGAAATTGGTTTTTCTGGGGAGGAGTTTGATGTTGTAGGCTTCTTCGGTTGTTATTGGGATTTGGATTTTGGTTTCGGTTGGAATTTCAATTTTGATTAGAATTGCGGTTTTGATTAATGGGCATTGGTGGAGTGGGTGGTCTACGGTTATTGCCAATTGAGTGGTTACTCATGTTAGTAGGTTCGGGTGAAATTAGTTGCAAGTTTTGTTGTCGGTTTCGGTTTTTTCTTGCTACTCTCTCTATTTCCGGTTCAAAAGCAAGTGGTGAAGTCCGTCAGGATAGACGAGTACGCATACAATAACTGTCACTTGCACACGTAAACTACTACCACGCGTAAAAGAGAACAAAAGATAATAACAATCATAACACTTAAAACAAATTATCACTAATTAAAAAACTGACTAAATTTAAAAACACCATACGCACAATCTCCCCAGCAACGGCGCCAAAATTTGATCGGTCGTCGTCGGACCGGTCAAAGATAGAGAAAATGTGTGGCCTAGATACCTTAAACTAGTTAGGGTAAGAAGGGTATCGAACCACGAAAAGTTTGTAGTCAGTGATATAAATTTAGTTGATTAATAATTATGAAGCCTTGTGCAAATTCGTATAGACCAAATATGATTTAGAATGCAAATGATTATAAATGTAAAACGAGTGTCAAATAATAATCAAGTAACTTTAGTTGATTGATGTAACAAGAATTGGGAAAATTGACCACCCCGGGTTTCGAGCTATGTAGCAAATTTTATTTTAATTCAGTTTGTTAATTGGAAATTACTTAGAAATAATTTGGTAAATAAGTGTAACAAAGGATAATTGCAAAACAAGGGATTCCGACCGTATTGACATTTCGATGTATAACCGGGCAAGGAACACGCGCTAGGAATTTGTTTTAGTAAAAATCAAGTTATATAATATGAAATCCATAAACCAATTGCTGGTATATGATTATGTAAACACCAAAAACAGACAATTGACAATAGATTCAACAGTAATAACTTTGTTCTTCGAATACAAAAATACCACATAAACCGTAATTGTTCAACAATGATGATGAAGTATATAAAGTTTAAATACAACTAACAAAAATCAAAATTGTCATCTGCAAACATAAACCCTAGACCCGGTTTGATCAAAAGAAAGTTTAGCCTAGCATGTTAACCATAGTTCTTACAATTGGCAATAATGAAATCTTTAATTGATGATGAACCTTGATGATGAAAGACCTCCCTTCTTGATTCTCCTCTTGATTCTTGAGGGAGAAGATTATGATGATGGAAGATTGATATATAAAGATTCTCAAAAAAATCATTAAAATATATTCAAATCAGTTTTCATAACCCCCTAATCATGTGGTCAAAGATCTCCATTAATATGGCATTATTCCTCGTAAAAACTTGGAAGGTTCGCATGTTGTAACTGCAGGGGCCGTAGGGTACGACCAGGTAGCTGTAGTGTATGCTTGACTCAGATTTTCTTTAATCTCTTGGCCTTTAAAATTGCTTAAATCTTCTCCACAACAACTACAATTCATAAACACACTATCAAAGTACATATATTTGACATGAAACAAGATAAAACCATAGACTTTTAACTCCTTTAAGCATGTGATATTAACCAACCCATTAGTCACACCTCCACCAAAGCCGGCTCCTCAATCCTCTTCACAAAAAGAGACTGCTGTAAGTACAGGTGAACCACAACAAAGAGTTAAATGGTTAATCAACACTCCAACTCCAAGACCTTCTCCAGGGAAACTTCTCTTTCACTCCCACCAGAACATCATATTTTAAAAATTGAGGAATTATCTCATGTGATCACCAAAAAGTTTTAACTAACTGAAAGCAATCCTTTCTTTACTTCATCACCTGAAAGGACAATTCCAGCCCAAACTACTAATGTTGAAACTGGTGACCCAAAGCTAGAGGAGGAAAATGTCCCTATCACTCCATGTGATTGGGATATGGGATTAGAAGCAACTACCACAACTCTTGAAACAACCGTTTCTTAGTTGAATAGTAGTTTAGGCACTAACACTCCTATCCTAGCAACAATTGATGATGTTTTTACATCAACACTAGTTGGAAGTCACTAGTACCAAGACAAAGGGACATTTTAACAATTTCAAGATGCAAATCCTGATCTTGTTTCATATAAAACTGCTGATGTAGGTAAAACTACTGATAGTGGGTCTACAAATAAGACTATTAAGTTAGTTGATGCAAAAATCATTGAGAAATTGACGGATCAAATCAAAAGTTTGAGTTATGAGGTATTGCAGCTCAAGAAGCTCATCACCAACATTAATCAAACTCAAGTCCAACAATCCTAAGATCACACCCAATTATTGGCCTCCATACGGACTAAATTTCAATCCTACATCTACCAGATAGTCACTAAACAACCACCAACCAATCAAAGCTTTAGCATACCGGATGGTATAACCACCTCTTTCACAGAGTATGCTGAGCTAAAATACTTTCTCACTTCTCACTTCCAAATCTAACAAACTAAAGTCAACACAGACACTACAATGCTTAGAAATTACTTAAATTCTCTTGCAAATGAGTTAAGGAAACAAATGGTTGACCAAAGGAATCAATTGGCAGAGCTTACTAGAATAGCTCCTCCTGCTCCTTGGTTTAAAGAGTAATCTGAAGTTGTTGCTGATGCCAAAAAGGGAGAGAATATTCTTGAAGCCTCTCAAAAAGCAGCTGAGAAGAAACCAGATGTATCAATCAATAAAGCCATTGAAGAGGCTGCATAGTTGAAAGAAATGTTGAGAAAATAAAAAAAGGCTAAGGACAAGGTTTTAGTCATCCAACTGAGGAAAAGCCTAATGAAACAAGCTCTTCAAAGACTAAGAGACTAAAGTCCATGTCTCAAGGTGATAGAAAGGGTAAATAAAGACATGTTGTTACCCAAACAACTGATGAATCAGAAGATATGCTAGTAGATTCCCAAATAATTAGTGCCCAAACAACTGTTTCACCAACAACTCATACAAGAACAACAGTTTCTCAAACTGCTGATGTTCAACAAACTGCTAGTGCTCCACAAGAATCAATGGTAGTCTCTGAGCCTG
This sequence comes from Bidens hawaiensis, assembly GCF_021521415.1. Taxonomy (NCBI): domain Eukaryota; kingdom Viridiplantae; phylum Streptophyta; class Magnoliopsida; order Asterales; family Asteraceae; genus Bidens; species Bidens hawaiensis. The sequence goes on from NW_027492910.1 coordinate 371,641, forward strand.
TTGTTGCACCAAGGTTACACAAGAACCAGCTGAGGCTAATTTCCATTCAAGATGAGAAACTACCAAGTGGGGGATTTCTAAGTTTAGGTTTGCTTATAAGGATCTTGTACAAGAAAGAAAGAATAATCCAAGCAAATACCCAGAGCCAAAAGCCTATCTTAAATCACACTCTTTAAAAGGCAAAGGAAAATCCAAAATACTGTTATAATTCCTATATTAGCACAAGAGGGGATTAAAGCAAGAAAGCTGGCTTTGCAAGCCAAGAGAAGGAGGTTGACTGAAGAAGAAGAACTTCAAGACATCAAGGATATTCACAGTGATGCAAAGATGGGATTTCATTATGACATTTAGTTTATTCCTTCTTCATTAGAGCCAGTCAGTCATATTCAAAAGTTATCAAATGGAGTAAACTCAAAAACAACTCCTTTTTTACTTCGGAATTGGATACTGGTATATCAAAAAAGGTAGATCTTCAGGATGTGCCCATATTGGAAGAAAATGTATTAAGGATGTAAATAGACCTTCCATTGTAGATGGAGGAAGATGAAAGTCTGGGTGCTGAATTTGTGAAATTTATCAAGGAATCAGCTAACAAAAGACTATCAACATAATACAATTAAGCAAAATAATAAATGGTTTTAGCGTCATTAGTTCAGGGGAGATTTTTGAACCTAGCAAATAAATGATGGCCATAAACCAAACAACCAATGATACAAACATAAGTTGTTCTCCATCATGGTGTTTTGTCAAACTGCTGCTCCAAACATCTGACCCTACAAACTGTTGACATGAAAGAACTAAAGACATAACAACTACTCAAGAAGACTATTGAAGATCCAAACAGCTGAAGACAAACAACTGATGGCACAAACATCAGTTGATTCAGTAGATATCAGTAGTTAGCATAAGATTCTTTTTATAGACAGTTGTTTGTATTAGTTCATCAGTAGTTTGTTACTGATTTGTTAGATGCCACTTTCACCTTTAGCTCATCAGTAGTTTCATACATGCGTATAATGAAGAAGAGAGTCTCTTCTTCATTAACACTTTACGCATCACAAAACTCACATAATCAGTGTACTCTTGTGCCATAACATCAGTGAATGAATGATGAGCTAAGATTGAGGGGGAGCAATAGATTGTAATCATTTGATTATAATTAATGCAAAGTTGTTCTTCCATATGAAACCTAAATAGCTTTATGATTTCCTCTGCTTATTTGCTTTAACAATACTAATTAGTTCATAGTTCAAGTATGGGTTCAATTAGTGTGATACTAATCCGTTCAAAGGATTAGATTAGTTGTTTACTATTTCATTAAGTGTATTTGTGTTCACTAGCTTAGATTGGGATTTAGATCCAACAAAACTTTAATCAATGTTAATGTTTTGGTACTTAATTAATTAATACAATATGAAACAAAATAGTTTTAGATCATTATTGATAATCATATGTCACACGCATGTCCACAAACACTTGATTGATCATCATTAGTCATAATTAAGAAAACACAAAACTTAATCAATACTATGCACACTAAAGATCAAATTATCAAGTTCATGTCTACCAAGGGCTAAATCAAGATCTCTACACCAACATAAAGATAAGAAATCACAAGATTAATCCATTGAAGATAAATTAACAACTTAGTAAAAGTTAGGTTGTTAATTTTTATAAACTTAGGAAAAGTTTATAAAAATGTATATTTAAATACAGATTGTTAAATATATAATATTTGAAATTCAAATATTATTCAAAAGGTGTTTCCTTCTTTGAGTATGCCATCCATTCAAAGCTTTCCTAGAAGACACGACCATCACCGAATGAAGAAGTCAAATCCATGGATGGCAAAATATGAAGCTTTGGTTGAAGTCAATAAACCATGTTTAACCAAATTGTGCAAAACTCAGTCTTCACTCTGTTGGGTTTTAACAAGATTATCAAAGTCATAAAATCCCAATTTTATGAAAACGCAGCGGAAATTAGTTTTAAATCTTGTTAATATGATATGTATAAAACCGATTTTACACATGCAAAACCCAAGCCCGGATCCAAATACGAAATACATGCTTTCAAACACACGCATGACACTAAAAGTTCATGAATGTAAGACTACCTTTCAAGAGAACAAATCCGGGTGAAGAAGGAGATGATGGAATGGCAAGAACTTCAAAGGGAAGGTCCTCAAGCTTGCATACCCCAAGCCTCCAACAATACACCACTTCTAGCTAGGATTTTTCACTTTCAAATCACTCCTTCTTCCTTGTTTTGTTCTTGGCCAAATCCAAGAGAGAAAAGAAGAGAAGAGAGTGTTTTTGGTTACTTGTGTAATAGTCTAGTGTTGTGTGAGAGAGAGAGAGAGAGAGTTGGGAGAGTTATGAAAGGCACCACCCAAGGCATCCAATCACCACTCTTGCATGTACCCACTAACTTTAATAATAAAATAAGACAAGGGGTGAGAGGGGGGGGGGGGGGGGGACGACCCCCTTCTTTCCTTCCTTGTTTTTATTATTTGCAAGTTTCTATATATATATATACATACCTTGCATTGTGTTATATAACTTGCATTGTGTCATGCACAACAATATTATGTTATACACAATGCTTTATGTTATACATACTTATGTTGTGTCATACACAACAATAACACATTATAGGTAACATGCTTTACATATTGTTACTTAACCATTTTTAATAACAATATGGAATGCTCTTTCTCAAAGTGTAAATCATCCATATGATTTATTTATTTAACAAGTATATTGTATTTAGAAACCCCTTTCCAAATAACTCAAGTATTAATATTTATTTGTTATGATCATATCATATATAAACAAATATTATTAGTGTTTGTATAGCTTGTTATTGGTATGACCCGACATGGATCATGACTTACTAGCCACATCAATAATAATATGTGTCTTGGGCATACCGAGTCCAACGATCTCCCACTTGCACAAGATACATAGAAGAATGATACAAGTAGCAAATACCGCCTAACTACCGTTTACTACCCCTAATACGCATGACGAAGTGCCATTCAATAACATCATCCCCTTCAAGTCCCTTACTTGAAATGATTTAGGTGAAACTCTCATTTATCCTTTTGTCTCAGATGTCATGTCAAATCTAGAGACACAGAGTGATCATTCTCTGTTGATTTAAATTTGCAGGCCTTAGACATCTCACTCTCAACGAATAAAAGGGACAAATCCCCTCTTGACTACATACGTCTCTCACAATCACCTTGTACTATACCTGATCTTAGACTTATGTGTAGTCATCTTTTATAGCAGTGAAGAACTAAGTCAAAGTACAATATTCGATGAATATCAAGACACAATATGTATCTCAGGTCAAAGTATACTATGATATTCGCTTTTACTCAAATTTACTTATGATCACTCACAAAGATTCCATGTAGTAACATTTGAGAGCGAGTCAGTCCAATATTTATAACCCATAAATATCTATGAACCTTGGCAGCAACCCTTGCTCTATATTCATACCTTATGAATATCCACCAATCCAACTTCATAATAGTCTTACCTTCATATTTGCTCCCACAAATATGAGTGACTACGGACATTTAGAATAAGTAACTTATTCATGGATTTAAACATGCTAAAATGGAACATAACTCAAAATGTCATAATCATAAACCATAATCATAAGAATGAGTTAAATAACAATTGTTCCGATATCCAAATACAAAATTCGATCATATCCAATCACTAGAATATCGAAGTCCTAAGGCATAAGTGTGACCTTCATGCCTTGGCCTTTCAAGGAGCTTCGTGAGTGGATCCGCAATGTTTTGATAGGTGTGAACTTTGCGAATACATATCTTTCCCTTTTCAACTTCATCCCTTATGTAGTTGAACCTCCGCACAATGTGCCTCGTCTTTTGATGTGCACGAGGTTCCTTGATTTGAGCAATCGCACCTTCATTGTCACAAAAGATCTCTAGAGGGTCCTAAATGGTACGGACCACCCCTAGGTCGGCAATGAATTTCCTAATCCATGCAGATTTTTGAGTTGCCAATGAGGCGGCGATGTATTCCGATTCCGTGGTGGACAAAGCTACCACATCTTGTTTCGAGCCCTTCCAAGAGACTGCCCCACCATTCATAATGAAAACATATCCCGATTGTGATCGAGAATCATCTCGATCGGTTTGGAAACTCGCATCCGTGTAACCATTTACAACGAGTTCCTCCTCACCCGAACCGTATATTAGAAACATGTCCTTAGTCCTTCTAAGGTATTTCAATATACTCTTAACCGCCATCCAATGGCTACTTCCCAGATTATGTCGGAATCTACTTGTCATGCTTAAAGCGCATGACACATCTAGTCTAGTGCATACCATTGCATACATGATGGATCCAATAGCCGATGCGTATGGGATTCCATTCATTTTCTCTTGCTCATCCTTCGAGCTTAGACATTGAGACGCACTCGATATCGTTCCTCTCTAAATAGGTACCAAACCTCTCTTAGAGTTCTCTATCTTGAAGCTTTTCAAGATTTTGTCAATGTATGCACTTTGGTTTAAACCTATCAACCGCCTCGATCTATCCCTATAAATCTTTATTCCCAAAATATAGGCGGCTTCACTAAGATCCTTGATAGAAAAACAACTTCCAAGCCATGTCTTTACACCTTCCATGGTTGGAATGTCATTCCCAAATAGTAGTATGTCATCAACATACAATACTAAGAAGGTAATGTTGCTCCCACTAGCTTTCTTATACACACAAGCTTCATCACCATTTTTGATGAATCCAAATTTCTTGACTTCTTCATCAAAGCGGTGATTCCAACTTCTATATGCTTGTTTCAATCCTTAGATTGATTTCTTTAACTTTCATACTTTTTTAGGATGTTGTGGATCGAAAAAATCTTCGGGTTAAACCATATAGACATCTTCTTCAAGATGCCCATTTAGAAAAGCGGTTTTCACATCCATTTGCCATATCTCATAGTCATAATGTGCGGCTATGGCAAACAATATCCTAATATACTTTAGCATTGCTACGGGAGAAAAAGTTTCATCATAGTCAACTCCTTGAGTTTGAGTGAAACCTTTTGCTACAAGTCTTGCTTTATAAGTATCCAAGTTTCCATGCATATCGGTTTTCTTCTTGAAAACCCACTTACTTCCAACCGGTTTGGAATTAAGAGGTGGTACAACCAAATCCCATACTTGGTTGTCATGCATGGATTGCATCTCAACGTTCATGGCTTCAAACCATTGTCATAATCGGATTGTGACATTGCATCACGGTATGTGGTGGGTTCATCCGAATCCACCATATAGCATCCATCCATGAAAAATCCATATCTTTTTGATGGATGACTAATTCTACCGGATTTGCGAACGTTTTGTGTGTTTTGATCAACCATTTGATCATTTTCAACAACCTCTTGTTGATTTCTAGTATCAACCAAACGTGTATCGGCTTGTGGTTCTCGATCCTCCTCAAGTTCCACCATTCTACTAGTACCTTCCATAAGGAACTTAATTTCCATGAACTCGGCCTTTCGAGCAATGAACACCTTTTGCTCGGATGGGTTGTAGAAATAATATCCCATGGAGTCCTTGGGATATCCTACAAAGATACACTTAGTTGATCGACTTTCAAGTTTGTTTTGGGTGTTGTTCTTGACATAAGCCTCACAACCCCATACCTTTAAATATGATAACGATGGAGCCCTTCCATTCCATATTTCAAAAGGTGTTTTATCCACTTTCTTGGTTGGGGCCATATTTAAAATACGGGCCGCAGAGAGCAAAGTGAAACCCCAAAATGATAGAGGTAATGTGCTTCTAGCCATCATAGATCGAACCATATCCAATAGAGTTCGATTCCTCCTTTCGGACACACCATTGTGTTGTGGTGTTCCGGGTGGAGTAAGTTGTGAGATGATCCCACAACTCCTAAGATGATCTTGGAAAGCATCACTTAGGTATTCACCTCCTTTATCTGAATAAAGTACTTTGATGGTTTTATTGAGTTGATTTTGTGCTTCATTTTGGAAGACTTTGAACATTTCAATGGCAATGGCTTCATCTTTGTGTCTTAACAAGTACACATACCCATATCGACTATAATCGTCGATAAAGGTAATGAAGTATCTTTCAGCATTCCTTGTCATTGCCTTAAAGGGACCACATACATCCGAACGTATGATACCCAATAAGTCTTTTACCCCTTCGTTTGTTCCACAAAAGGGGTCCTCGGTCATCTTTCCAAGTAAACAAGACTCACACTTATCAAATTAATCATATTCACTTGATTCCAAAAGACCATTCTTTTGAAGTGTGTGTATGCGATCTTTGTTTATATGACCAAGGCGACAATGCCAAAGATAAGTCTTACTCAAATCCATTTTGAGTCTCTTGGAGCTTGATTGGTACAACGTGTTATCAAAGGATGTGTTATCATGAACTAATTCATAAATTCCGTTAGACGGCATTGCTTTAAAATAAAAGACATCATTCATGAAAACACAAATACCATTGTCCACAAATTTAAAATCAAACCCATATTGTCTTAACAAAGAAACAGAGATAATGTTCCTAGTCAAACTAGGAGCATACAAAATGTCTTTCAAAATAACTTCCAAACCATTTGGAAGCTTCAATGTGTAGTCTCCTCGGGCTTCGACAACAACCTTTGCTCCGTTGCCCATGAAGAGACTAATATCTCCTTTCTTAAATCCTTCATTTCCTTTGAACCCCTGCAATAAATTGCAAATATGAGTTCCACATCCGGTATCCAATACCCATGTGTTAAAGGAAATAATATTAAGATCAACATGAATCTTGAAAGTTGTACCCGAGGTTTGCCCCGCATCCCTCTTAGCTTTCAACTCTTTGAGACGGGTTGGACAATTCCTCATCCAATGCCCAATCTCCCCACATCCAAAGCATGGATCCTCCGAGCTAAACTTTAGCTTCTTTGTTTGGGTGGTTCCACTTTAGCCTTTCCCTTGAACTTACCCATGTGTTGTCCCTTTCCTTTAGCAACCTTTCCCTTGGGTTCCGGGTGATGCCTCTTCTATTGCCTCCCTCATTGATTGTGAGAACGGGTAAAACCTTTTTACCCATTCCCGTCTCGGCCCTCTTGAGCATTGCGTGAAGCTCACCAATGCTTTTGTCCCACCCATTCATGTTATAATTCATAACAAATGTCTCAAATTTCTTGGTTAACCCACTTAGGATTAAATCCGTGGATAACTCCTTTGAGACGGGACAATTAAGGCGCTCGAGACGATCAATGTGTCTTTTCATGTTAAGTACTTAACCGATTAGGTTTCTTCCATACGACATGCATGAAGCGCTCGAACCATTTCGAAGCATTCCACCCTAGCTTGTGTAAGGAACATTTCCTTAAGTTGGGTGATCATGTCGTATGCCCCATGAAGTTCAAAATCCTTTTGAATCTCGGGAATCATAGTTCCCAACATGAGGCAAGAAACTTGCACCGAATCCTCATTGTGCTTAATCCAATTGTTATGGTCTTGGACATCGTTAACACTAGGTTCATCGGGATAGGCTCGTCTATTACATAGTATTTCTTTTCTTGCTTGAGAAAGATTCTTAAGTTTCAATACCAATCCATAAAGTTGGTAAGTTTAGACGATCCTTATTTAGAATAGATCTTAGTGATAGATTATTAACGGGTGGGATAATAACATTAGGTGGATTGTTGATTGCGGCCATCTACAAATATAACAAAGCTCAATTTTAGTATTTTCGATATCAATAATTTTAATCGTTAATACCCTTTATGTCTCCAAGACAATTGATGATTAAAATCTAGAACCCAACGTTACATTCAAATAGTAGTTAGGTGACCTTTATCCTACTATTTAAATTAACAAAGTAGTCAACGTTTGACGATTGCAACCCTTTGAAACTTCTAGTTTCATGGGATCGATTAAACATCTTATGTTTAGTGGGCATATTTAATCCCATCAACACCATTGTACATCATGCTTCGGTGGCCCTATTCACATGGTTTCCAATTTAAGTCGTCCTACTTATACACACATGTGAGTTTACACATATAAGTGGTTTGGTGACATTTATCCCACAAATATGGCATACCCACCTCAAACTCACAAGTTTCCTCCAACATGGTTAGGTGACCTTTATCCCATATCGAGTTCCCAAATGATTCGAGTGTTGTATAAAAGGATGGTGTTTGACTTATTTTATAAAAGGTATTTTCGTTTTCTAAATTCTAGATTGGAAAACCTTTATGTACCTTTCATTTGCATGCATTCAAATGTATGGTACTTAGTTGAAAAACCCATTTTCAAAGTTCCAATTAATAAAACCCATTTTATTATGAAATCTAGCCATTAATAAAACCAATTTTTATTACCTAACGATTTCTAAGGAACCAATTTTATGCTAGTTGTTGATTTTAAGTTGTTATCAAACCACATTGCAATAACATACACAAAAGTAAATCAACCATGCAAGCATAAAACATACAACCACAAGTTCATAACCATAGCCTCTTAATGTTGACTACACTTGTTGACCGAAGATAAGTGTGTCAAAAAAGTCTCTCCTAAGGGACCCAAAAGGAGATGTGCTTGTGTCGGTGAACTCCCACTTGATCCCGCATCCAAATGCTCCAAGTGTTCAACCCCGTGTTGTGGTCTCCATCATGTTATTTGGGCTCCTTCCTTGCATCTTCTTTTACAAAAATATGTCATAATACGTTTTTCTCTAGTAAAAGAAATGCATCTAATCTACTTATTATTACAAACCTCTAATCTACTTATTGTTACAAACCAAATGAAATGAATTAATAGATTACAAACCCAAATAAATATTACAACCATATCGAATGAACAAACACCACTTGAATGAACAAACATATCAACACAATCATTCAACCAAACACAAGGCCATGGCTAGGTTATGAACATCTATTACACATCCAAATATGCAATAACACAAGACCCAAAATGGTTCCCCTTCACCCCTTGAAACTTTCGGCCTTAGCATAACCAAACCGAAAGTTCTGGGTTTTGCCAAACAACACAATTAATCATCCAAATGACTTAGTTTTTCAAGATTACCACATGTATGTAAAGTATAATCTTGAATAATCATGGGGTAACCAAAACCCCTAAAATTTTCGGCCATATGGTAAAACCCCACCATGTTGGGTCTATACTTGATGGTTTGCACTTAGTTAAGCTTGGTTTTGTGTTTTGTATGTAAACCGAGATCCTTATGGATCTCGGTGGGCTTTGGGCTTTTGTTGGGCTAGTATGTTGGCTACCTTATATATGGATCTCTTTCTATAGGGTTTAGTGGTTCGTTCAATTGGTTTTTTTTCTTGGCCGTCTAGTATCATTGGTGTATTAGACGTGTATTGTAAGCATAGTGCTTAAGCACCCGATGTTAATAATAACGTGTGTTTTGATGCAGTCCTTGTGTTCTGTGTCTTCTTGATATTTGTTCTTGAATCATCTTGTGTTGGATTTCCGCACCAACATCAAGATCAGTTGATATCATATTGAAAGATCCTCCACGGGACTTACAATTGGTGTCAGAGCCTTAGACCTATTCAGGCTCATTATTGTGATATCAACGTATTCAAGATCTAATCGTTTGGTGGTTTTGTTGTTTTCCGGCGAGTTATTAATCGGAGAAGAAGAGGGTTTATTCTTGGTTAGAGATTTGGTCAATTTGGAAACAAATTTGAATCCCATAATTCACGGGATTCAGTTAGTTGCAAATCTTAATCAATAAATCCAGTTCTCGGGTAAATTTGGGTGTTCTCGGCTACACTTAATAGTTCTCGGCCTTTAAACAAGGGTTTTCGGCTTAAAATCAGTGTTTCCGGCCAAGGAATAGTGTTCTCGGTGGTTCTCGGTCAAGATTCTTGGTTCTTGGTCAAGATTCTTGTTTCTCGGTCAAGATTTGTTGTTCTCGGTCAACACTCATAGTTCTCGGTCAATAACTTTGGTTCTCTATCAACGCATTCAGTTCTCGGTCAAAGCTTGTTTTCGGTCAAAGCAAACTGTGAACTTAGTTGGGCCTGATCAATCCGTTTTGGGCTTTGTGTAATGGACTTTAGAGTGTTTCTGGACTTAAAATTACTTTTGGGACTGATTAAACTAAAATGGAACAATTAACTAACAGTAATGTGTCATCCAATGCTTCACTCCATCAAGAACTGGATTCCATAATAGGGACCATCACTCGTGTGCCTCGTCTACTGTCTCATGAGGGGTTCAGCGAGTGGAAATTTCGATTCTAGAAGTATATTAAGATGAAAGATGCAAAAATCTAGAGAAGCATAGTTAGGGGACCCCAAATCATCACGTATCAACGTGAGAACTCAACTAAAGTTGTTGTGAAGCCTATTGCTATGTACGATGATGATGATCTTGCTAAAATTGAAGAGGATGAAAAGGCTCTCTCAACCTTAACTATGGCACTCTCACCTGAGATTGCTCTGGGTTTTAGAGAACTTCAATCTGCTAAGGAGTTATGGGAGGCGTTAATTGAGGTGTATGAAGGAAACGAAGACATGAAGAGAAGTCGCCAAGACCTGCTGCGACAGAAATTCAATATCTTTAATCATGTTTTGGGAGAGTCGTTGGAAACTCAACTTCAAAGGTTCATAGCTCTTGTGACTGAGATGAGATCTGCAAGCATCTATATGGAAACTTCTGAAATAAACAACAAGTTAGTGAACTCACTGCCCAAAAGTTGGGATATGAATGTTGCTGTTATCAAGAAGATAAAAGATCTCAACAGAATGTCTATATCTGAGATGATAGCTACTATTAAGGCATGTGACATGGATGACAAGCAACGTGCAATAAACCATGCAAACTCCTACAATGCAGCTGGGTACAACGTTGCCTCTAACAATGCCCTTATCTCACAAGACAGCTTCTCAATGTCTATGGCCACTCAGCAACTTCCACCTCAAGGAAACTTCGAAATGTTTAAGTCTACTCAGGCAAATCTTCTTCCATCCCACCTCAACCAGCTCCAGCATTTTTCACTAAATCTGCTCAATCTCCGGCTGATAATGGTAAACCTCTGTCATCTGGCGTTGCTCCTGGTCAGAACTCTAGTCAGATTCCCTCTATCCCGAAAGAAACTCAAGAGAACATAGCTCTAATGGCGGGGTTCATGAACTGCTACAATGCATTTCTAGCTGGTGATCTGGTTCAACCCGTAGTTGCTGCTGAGCTTGATCAAATCCATCCAGATGATGTTGAAGAAATGGATATCTCTTGGCAAATCGCCATGGCAGTGTTTCGGGCCAAGAAATTCACTAAGAGAACGGGAAGGAACAATTGGAATATGCCAAACAATTAGAAGGTGGGTTTTAACAAGGACACTCTGAGATGCTACAACTGTCACGAGCCGGGTCACTTTGCTCGTGAATGTACCAACCCGGCAAAGGAAGGAAACACGGAGAGGATGCTGGTTCTAGTGGGAAATGCTAGAGGAGAAGTTGGGGGTAGTTCGGGAAATGGTGAAAGAGGTTTGGTTGCTCAACAATTTTCCTGGGTTAATCAGATGGCTGCTCTCAACATTGGCAATCAAACTGCCAATTATGCTCACGTTGAGGATGCTGAGGAAGAAAATGCTGCTGAGGAGCAAATCAAGGAACTTCAATTCGCATTCATGGCCTTCACTCCTCCCAGCTCATATGAGGTAAGCTTTCAACCATGTTCTCAAGATTGTGTTGATAAAATTAATTTATATAAAATCCACAATGATAACTTGATTAGAGACAAGGAAAGAATGAAATCTGAAAATTTTAAACTTAAGAAAAATGAAAAAGCTTTCTTAGATAAAATAGAAGCAAATCAAAAGGATTTTTCTAAGCTTAAATCTGAATTCAACATAAAGTGTTGTCACCACCTAGATGCCAAGCAGGAAATTGCTGAATTAACCGCTAAACTGGAAGCCTCCAAAATAGAGATTTTGAATTTCAATGCTAAATTTGAAAGAGCTGAACTTGATTTCAAAAAATTCGAGGGTTCTAGTAAAGTAGTTAGTTCAATGATTGATAATCAGTTACGGTGGAAGGAAAATGAAGGTGAGGGCATAGGATATAGTCGGGTACCCCCACCTTTAGAATGACAACTATGTTCGACTTCCTGTCACCAAAGAACAGGAAGAAAAGGTACAGGGCATGAAGTACGGTAAACAAGATAAAAATGACAAGTCTGATCCTGTGAATACAAATGTATCCACTTCAGGAGTGAACGATTCTAACGTGTTTGCTTCATGTGCAGAGAAAGTAATTGTCGAGGAATGGACTGATGAGGATGATGACTCTTGTGTTTCGTTTAATAAAGACATTAATTCTAATGTTTCTTTAAAACTGCCTGTTTTGAATTCTATTAGTTCGACTATTTGTGTGGGCTTTGGTTTTAAGAGCAAAGACAATTGTGTTGTTAATTCTGTTAAAACTGTGAAATCTGATGATGTGGTTTTTAATAAGAAAAATAAAAATAATTTTTAATGCTAAAAACTACCCACCACCCAAGTTCATTAAAGAGAGATGCTCAAATGAACAAAAGGGTGTCGAACCGAACAAGTCTAATGGTAAATATCAAGCTAAGCGACCTGACCCACACAATAGGTCAAGACAAAGGGTTCACCACAATGATTTTTATATAAAACGTCAAACATGTTATAATTGTGGGACTCCTGGTCATATTGCTAGAAACTGTCCACATCGTCCATATGTTCCTTACTATGGATTTTATCAGAGGAATATGCCTCGTGATACCTATCGACGAAATTTCGGGCATCATAAGGCAAATCCCTCTGACGGTGATTGGAACAAGAACAAATCTGGTAGGTTTCGTCCTCATCAGACCAAGCCTAACATGTTTAGTAGAAGTGATAGAAACCATGATTCGACTTCAAAAACTAACTCGATTTCTAAATTACGGCCTGTCGGGAGAACAAATTCGTCTGTTCCCTCTACACGCAAACCAGAGACTGAACCATCCATTCGTACAAACAACAGTAAATCTTACAATGGTAAACATAAATGGATGCCTAAGTCTCCGGAAAAGAAGGTTTCTTCTTCCATTTTAGATAATCAAGAAGATATGTCATGGCAGCCTGTAACGAGTGTAGATGAGTCAGGTGTACCCAGTGTTACCATGGACTGGGTGCCAAAGTCTAATTAATCCCGCACTTCGTGCAGGAGCAGCTATGGAGGAATATCATCAGACCTTGGTATGTTGATAGTGGTTGTTCCAGGCACATGACATGAGACATTTCCCAGCTACACGACATTCAAATTTTTAATGGTGGGTATGTGTCCTTTGCGGGTGGAGAAAAAGGGAAGTCACGCAGAAGGGTACTGTAAGTAACGGTGTTCTAAAATTCGAAAATATTAATTTTGTTCCAGAGCTGAAGCATAGTTTGTTGAGCGTGTCACAAATCTGTGATAAAGGGTTTTCAACTCATTTTACTAAGAAAGAGTGCTTTATTTTGAAACCTGGTATCATTATACTAGAAGACTGGATTCTTGTTCGATCATAAAGAAAAGATAATGCTTACATAATCGACATGAACAAAAATGTTCCTGATGAAATAACCTGTTTGTTTTCAAAAGTGTCTGAACATAATGCCATGCTTTGGCATCGTTGTCTTACTCATGCTAATATGAAAAATCTGAATCGTCTTGCTAAAAATGATTTGGTACGTGGATTACCCGTTAAAGATTTTGTTAGTATTGAAAAATGTGTGGCTTGTGCTTTGGGTAAACATCATAGAAAAACTTATAAGCCAAAATTGATTAATACCATTTCATAAGTTTTTCAACTATTGCATATGGACCTTTTTGGTCTGGTTCATGTTTTGAGTCTTTCTCGCAGCTCTTATTGTCTCATTATTACTGATGACTACTCACGGTTTACTTGGGTGTTTTTCTTGTCAAATAAGAGTGAAACTGCAGAACTGATCAAGAGGTTTGTGGTGCTTATGGAAAATCAGCTGAATCTGAAACTGAAAGGAATTCGTTGTGACAATGGTACGGAATTCAAGAATGCATCATTGAATTATTTTTGCTCAGAAAGGGGGGTGCTCCGTCAATACAGTTCAGCTCAGACACCACAGCAGAATGATGTGGCTGAAAGGAGAAACAAGACTCTTATCGAGGCGGCAAGGACCATGCTGTGTGATTTTAAACTGCCATTATTCATCTGGGCAGAAGCTATCAACACGGCCTGTTATGTTCAGAATCGGGTGATAATTAACAAATCACAAATGAAAACTCCATATGAGATCGTATATGGTCATAAGCCTACTGTTGCACACTTCAGAGCTTTTGGTTGTCCGTGTACTCTACTGAATCTCGAGTCTACTCCGAAGTTTGGGGCCAAAGCTGATGATTGTTATTTTGTTGGGTATGCTGGTCACACCGCCTACAGAGTCTACAATAAGTCAACTAAACAGATTCTAGAATCCTATGATGTTCGTTGGTTGGAAGAAAACGAGACTGATGCTCTTGTTGGTCTGGACTGGTTATTCGATTACAATGAACTCTTCAAACCGTTCAATGTGTTTCCGGTCATCAACACAGAAACTTCAGGTGGTGCTACAGCAGATACTGAGAAAGAAGACCCACATGCAGTATCTTACATCTCTCCTTTTTTGGATGATGATGTCACAGAACCACTTGATGACAACCCACCCGTGTCCGTCAGTCAGCCGAAAGAAGTTACGGAAACTGTGTATTCTCCAAACTCTTCAAAAAATGCTTCAACAGTTGAGGGGGAGAGTCCTATTCGTCAAATCTTCGGGAGCACCTTGTTTCCCGATGTCATTCCAAATGAATACATTTCCAGCACTTCGTACTCACACAGTACGGCGGCTTCTGGATGGAAGAATCCCCTCACTGAAGTTGATGAAAATTTGTCAAACTTATCTCCTACTAGAGATGTTCCCGAACAGCCGATTCCGACAAGAACTCAACGAAATCATCCTATTGACAATGTTATCGACCCTCTTGAAACAGGTGTGTCCACCAGAAGTCAGACAGGACACATAAACAGTTGTTTGTTTTCTTGTTTCATTTCTCAGATTGAGCCGAAGTCGGTGAAAATGGCTCTTCCAGAACCAAGTTGGGTGGATGCCATGCACGAAGAGTTGAATCAGTTCGATAAATTGAAAGTGTGGAGGTTAGTTGAACTGCCAAAGGGAAAGAAAGCATTAGATACGAGATGGGTTTTCCGAAACAAGCAAGATGACACGGGAGTTATTGTTAGAAACAAGGCACGGTTAGTTGTTCATGGTTTTCGTCAGGTTGAAGGTTTAGACTACACCGAAGTATATGCTCCTGTAGCTAGACTTTAGGCCTTTCGGATTTTTTTGGCTTATGCGTCTTTCATGGGTTTCACGGTATATCAGATGGATGTTAAGACCGCGTTTCTGTATGGCGAAGTTAAGGAAGAGATTTACGTGGATCAGCCACTGGGGTTTGTAGACTCTAAGAATCCTAATCATGTCTACAAATTGGATAAAGCATTGTACGGTCTTCACCAAGCTCCTCGGGCGTGGTATGCTACGTTGACGGCACATCTTCTGGGTCATGGCTATACAAGGGGGACCATTGATCAAACTCTGTTCCTTAAAACCGTCAAGAAAGATTTGATTCTGGTTCAGATTTATGTGGATGATATTATCTTCAGGTCTACCAGTGCTGAGCTGTGTTCAGAATTCGAAGAGTTTATGAAGAAGTGATTTGAGATGAGCTCGTTGGGAGAGATGACAACATTTCTAGGATTGCAGGTTCCTCAGAGCTCGAGGGAATTTTGCTGCATCAAGGAAAGTACGTTGAAGATTGCTTGCAAAATTTAAATTTCAAGATTCCAAGAGTGCCGCCACTCCAATGGCAGAAATGCCTCTTCTGTCGTCTAATCCTGAAGGGAGTCCCGTAGATCAAACGTACTATCGATCGATGATCGGGTCTCTGATGTATCTCACCGCCAGTCGTCCCGACATCATGTTTATAGTCTGTCAATGTGCTCGTTTCCAGGCTAATCCTAAACTCTCTCATTTATTTGTTGTTAAACGCATTTTTAGATATCTGAAGGGACAACCGAAGTTAGGTCTTTGGTATCCCAAAAACTCAAAATTTGATCTTTATGCTTTTGCTGATAGCAATTATGGCGGAGATGACATTGACAGGAAATCCACTTCTGCCGGCTGCCAGTTTTTAGGAGATCGTCTCATTTCATGGCAGTGCAAGAAACAACAAACGGTGTCTACTTCGACTGTCGAGGCGGAATATGTTGCTGCGTCAGCTTTTTGTTCACAAGTTATTTGGATGCAACATCAATTGCTGGACTACGGGTTGGAATTTCTTGACACCCCTATATTTTGTGATAATGATGCTGCCATAGCAATTGTTAAGAATCTGGTTCAACATTCAAAAACCAAGCACATTGATATTAAAATACATTTTATTCATGACCGTTACGACGAAAATTGATTCATCTTGAGCAAGTTCACACTGATAACAATGTGGCGGACTTATTTACAAAACCGGTCGGAACAACCAGATTTAATGTGCTTGTGAATTTTCTTAAAATGCTTCGTTTCGAGGATTGAGTCTTTTTGGGTATAAATTTGTACATTATTTTCTAAATTGTAGAAAATCAAAAAGTCAAAAAATAGTGTGTGTGAATCAAAAAGTCAAAAATAGTGTGTTTGTTTATATTCACTCTCGCTTAAAATTATGTCGACTGTTCAAGTTTGAAGGACATATACTTGTATAAGTTTGGTTCGGTAGTCTACTCATAGATTCACAAGATAGCCATTTATCTAAAGACTGAAAGCATTTGGGGCGATTGTGATGTGTTTTATGTTTTGAATTCTTTCACATAAAATTATATCGGCGATTGTGGTCATACGGGATAGCCATTTACCTGAAAGCTAAAGAGTGACTGGGGTGACTGAGTTCTTAACATGTGTGTCTTCTGGGAAATGATATGATTATTCAGTTAATAGCTTGATGAAGCTTAAAATTATTTTTGAATGAAAATTGATCCAACCTTTGGAAAATGATAGATAAATTGTTCTTGTGTGTCTAGAGGGTGAAGTTATTAAAGCTTAAAAGGCCCTAGAACAGTCACTGATTTGTATAGTAGCTTTCCATGATGCGTAAAAGTTGAAGTGATATAAACTAAAATTGCTAAACTTACTGTGGAGAGTCATTTTGAAGAAATGTGTATGCTTTCATATACATCTGTCCAAAGGATAGGCAGAAAAGCAATTACCCAGTCATACACGAGCCCGTTAGTGTCTTGATCACCAAAAATATTGTATTGCTTTGCTTATTATCAAAAAAAATAAAAAATAAAAAATAAAAAAACTAAAAAAAATAAAAATTATAATTTTTTCAAGGTGTTATTATGTGTATATATATTTCTTAAAAAAATTAGTTTTTAAAAGGCTTAAAGGGTCATACTAGAACTACAAGGGTGGGGCACTCAAGTAAGTCCTAAACACTCTGAATGAAAGACCTGTAAGTCCGGACGGCTTGTAAGTCCGACGTTCAACATTAAAGCCTAAAATTTTGGTTATCCATAAACTTTTGATCAATCACTAGGGAGTTGGAGTCAAATTGGGGTGATCTGGGGAAAGCCAAATATGCTTTGAAAAGAGATAGGAGGAATCACAGGTTCATGAGTGATGTCCATCTAAGCTTTATGCCGAACTGAACCTAATCCATATCACTGATGCAATGAAAATCATGCTAAGTTCGGTATACCTGCTATCAGCCTGTCTCTTTGTGTCATAATAATGTTGAACATGAATCCTTGTGACAACACCTTAAACAATATGATTCCATGTTCGGATCTTATCTCAAAAAGTGGCGTTTTTGCAAAACTGAAATTTGATCCCAAATTAGATAAATATCTAGAAGACTTGTGTTTCGTGTTGTTGTTGTTTTTTTATTTTGAGTTTATTATTTTAAAATTTTTGTTTTCATCTCGAAACTACTCTCCTCGAAACATGTACGTGTTCAAATTGGGCTTACTTTAATATTGGAAAACTACTTTGGGCCTTGGGATTGCATCTGGTCATCTTATAATTTGGTTTTGGGCCAAAGTTTGTAATCTGGGCTCGTCTGGTTGGGTTTCTCTTGGTCCCTAAGGGTTCTCGGCCCATGAAGTTTGGAATATAAATGGATTTTCTAACTCAATTATTATTATTACTTTCAAAGACCATTTCTCTCTGAAGAAAACCCATATGGCCGAAAACCCTAATACTTTAGTATCCTAATCAAGACTGTTTGCACTTTAGTTTCTTTGTGTTCGAGTACAGGTATGAGATCTATCGAGGATGCAGCATGTTACAACTGTGTTAATCTTAGTAGGATTGTTTGAGATGAGATGTCAATTGATTCAGATAATGAACTTAAATCGGTTTGGTCGTTAATTTTGATTGAGACCATTGTGGTGGTCTTAAGAGCTTATTGCCGGTTCCATGGTGGATTGGAGACTTCGGCTATTTGGAAGGGATGACACGGAGTTCTAGGCTAAATTCAAAGATTTTCCTTTTTGTCTCATTGGCGGTTTAACCGAAAACCCATGGTCAAACTAAGGGTTCTCGGTTGACTTTTGTTGACCGAGATCTCTTGTCCCTGACCGAGAACCCCTGTTCTCGGTGGGACTGGACAGAGATCATGCCTCCTTTGACCGAGAACTCCATACTTTGACCGAAATCTCTTTACATGGATAGAAAACAGCCACCTTGGACTGAAAACTATTAAAATACATTATTAAATCTCGTTTTGGTCCTTATAACTTGTATTTTTTTGTCACAATCAGTCTCTAATGTTTGAGAAATTAAAATTGGTGTTCTTAAACTCATGTTTGTCACTCAAGTTACGTAAATATTTACTAACTTGACTCGTTTGTTGCAGTAATGGCTGATCAAGCTCCTCTAGAGTTCGTTGATACTCATAATATGGCTGGATATTTGTTTGATCCTCCTCCAGCACACAAGGAGTTCAAGTCCATGACCGTTGGCCTCAATACTTGCAGGATTTCTCACGCCTTACGAGAAAATCCTATCATTTTTAAGAAAATGATCACGGACTTTTGGAACAATGCTTCGATCAACCAGCGAGGACCAGGTGGAGTTGTGTGTATTGACTCCAAAGTGTAAAAGAAGTCGGTCGTCATCACAAAGGCCATTATACATGAAGTGCTTTTATTTGGGGATCTACCTGATTACTCAACAGAGTACTCGACTGCTGCTGTTTCTGAGGTCCTTACAAGAATGGGCTATGAGGGATCCTACCCTCCTGCAATCAAGAAGTTATTCCACCCGTACTGGAGATTTCTGATACACACATTCTTTACGTGTGTGTCGGGACGAAAAAGGGGTTCCGATGAGATTAGCCACACGCAGATGTCGGCCATTGTTGCTCTGATCATGGATTGGAATTACAACTATTCCAAGTTCGTTTTCGATGAGATGTTGAGAAATCTGAAGGGAAAGAAGAAAGAGATGTTTCTTATGTATCCTCGGTTTTTACAGATGATCTTTGATTCACATTACACTGAGCTTGTTAGGTCTGTTGAGACACTGGATATGAAGTAGATGGGACCCAATACCTTTGGGTTGATGAAGCAATCAAGAAAAGGGGTAAAGGTCGTCTATCAAGGCCTTCATGAGCTAGTTAAGTTCGGTCGCTTTGCTGAACCAGAGACTGTACCGGTGACAGCTCAAGTTGCTGAAGAGCATGTGGCGCCAGTTCAGAGGCGTACTACTGCTTTTGAGATTATTTCTGATGAAGATGAGGAGACTCCTGTACAAGAGTTGGAGTCCGAACACCGTGAAACGAAGACTGCTTCGTCTGCTGAACAGTTACTAGATTTTGAGAAGCTTAAAGATTTACTTCAGTCAACTGCTTTGAAGCCTCCTCAAACAGTTGCTGAAAATCAAGAAGAAGTTGCACCAGAAGAATCAGACGCTAATCTAGTTCCACGAAAAAGAAGAAAGAAAGATCCAAGATCAGGAGTTCTGATTAATGAACCTGCAACACCAACAACAAGCCAACAACAACAACAAGAGTCAGCAGTTCCTGAGACTCATGTTGATTCAAGTCCATCAACTGCTGAGCCTCAACCCAGGAACAGATATTGATGATATAGCTCAAGAGTTTGACTTTGAGGCCGATATTCCACATACTGATATTCCATCTGGATCATCCGACCCCACCAATCAGGGTCAGTCAAGCTCCAGTGCCTCCGAGAAGATTGCCCATATTCTTGTTATATAATAACAATTTTTCCAGAATAAGGGAAAGCGGGTCGTACTGGAAGCTGAACCAGTAGACATCCAAGCTTTGCAACGTCGAGTCTTTGAGCTCGAACAAGACTCAGTTGTCAAAGACGTACGTATTCAAGAACTTGAAGCTAGTAACACTGATAAAGATTCCAAGATTAAAGAGCTTCAGTCTTGTATGGTAGAATTAACTGCTATATATCTAGACCTCCAACAAAAACTTGTTTAGAAATTTGGAGATGAATTCAAGAGCGGTGCTGATGTAACTTCAAAGACTCCCAATGTAGATCAAGGTGGCAGTTCTGGTGGTCGTCCTGTTGAAAACATAGATGAATCCGAGACATTGAAACAATACATGTCTGCACCTCCAATGATAGATGAGAAGTCGGATCGACTCCAAAAGAAGATTATGATTATGAAGAATTCAAATCAGAATGTTGAATCCTCCGATCATCCTGATAGATTTATTGTTACTTTTGAAAAAGGCTTTTCAGATAAATATGGTGATCGTTCTGGGGTTATGTCTTGGGGATTTGATGTTGAAAAGAATATGTGGTGGGTTAAATGAAGATCTGGGAACACCGAGTACTACAAGAAGATGAAAGATTTTGGATCTTGGACAAAGGTGGATCTCAGTGACCCCATCAATGCATCATTCCACAATCCAACTAATGATAAAAGAGGAATTAATTTCTGGAACTTCCTCAGGAGCCAAGTGGAAAGAGGCTTTCCGAAGATGACAACTGCCGAATCATTCTTGAAGAAAACTAAGGGTGTAAAGGAACCAAAGACAGGAAAAACCATGGTAAACGTGATGTGGCCTGCAACCAAGAAGGCTACTCATATTCCTGTACCTGATGCAATACCTGATGGAACTTTAGAGAATATGAGATTCTGGATGTTCGACAGTATGACTGCTACCGTCGTCATACGTTTACAGAAGGGTAAGGGGCAATACAGATTTGTTGATCCAAATGATTTGATCAAGCTTGGAGAACGAGATATCAAGACCCTCAGCAGATTTCAAATCATTGCTGATCCAATCTTTGAAACTGCTACAAAGGAATACACCAGAATGGTGGCTTCTATTATCAAAACTAGTTATTGGGCAGGTGGTTTAAAGGATGCTGATGTTGATATTATGGAGTACGATTAAAGAACTAAGCTACAAACCAAGGGGGAGATTGTTGGGTCTATACTTGATGGTTTGCACTTAGTTAAGCTTGGTTTTATGTTTTGTATGTAAACCGAGATCCTTATGGATCTCGGTGGGCTTTGAACTTTTGTTGGGCTAGTATGTTGGCTACCTTATATATAGATGTCTTTGTATAGGGTTTAGTGGTTCGTTCAATTGGTTTTTTTTTTGCCGTCTAGTATCATTTGTGTATTAGACGTGTATTGTAAGCATAGTGCTTAAGCACCCGACGTTAATAATAACGTGTGTTTTGAAGCAGTCCTTGTGTTCTGTGTCTTCTTGATATTTGTTCTTGAATCATCTTGTGTTGGATTTCCACACCAACATCAAGATCAGTTGATATCATATTGAAAGATCCTCCACGGGACTTACACACCATAAACCCGAAAATTTTTGGGTCTAATGAAGCACGCATCTGTATAAGCGGATCTGATACCATTCTTGAGTTTTAACAAGATTATCAAAGTCATAAAATCCCAATTTTATGAAAACGCAGCGGAAATTAGTTTTAAATCTTGTTAATATGATGTGTATAAAACCGATTTTACACATGCAAAACCCAAGCCCGGATCCAAATACGAAATACATGCTTTCAAACACATGCATGACACTAAAAGTTCATGCGTGTAAGAAGGAGATGATGGAAGGGCAAGAACTTCAAAGGGAACGTCCTCAAGCTTGCATACCCCAAGCCTCCGACAATACACCACTTCTAGCTAGGATTTTTCACTTGCAAATCACTCCTTCTTCCTTGTTTTGTTCTTGACCGAATCCAAGAGAGAAAAGAAGAGAAGAGAGTGTTTTTGGTTACTTGTGTAATAGTCTAGTGTTGTGAGAGAGAGTTGGAAGAGTTATGAAAGTCACCACCCAAGGCATCCAATCACCACTCTTGCATGTACCCACTAACTTGAAATGATAATAAAATAAGACACGGGGTGGGAGAGGGGAGGGGGCCCTTCTTTCTTTTCTTGTTTTTATTATTTGCAAATTTCTATATATATATATATATATATATATATATATATACACATACCTTGCATTGTGTTATATAACTTGCATTGTGCCATGCACAACAATATTATGTTATACACAATGCTTTGTGTTATACATACTTATGTTGTGTCATACACAATAATGACACATTATAGGTAACATGCTTAACATATTGTTACTTTACCATTTTAAATAACAATATGGAATGCTCTTTCTGTAACGCCCGTTAATTTCGATTCAATGGTTTAGAGCTATGTAGAGTATGTACATCCTCGGGATTTATCCATCTGTCCCCGGGGGGGGGGGGGGGGTAGGGCCTTCATGTCATTCCTGTAAGTTAATTCCCTAACCTTTTGTCCAAGTTATCACAATTTTCCAACCTCAAGGGGCTAGAATGTAACATTTAGTTTTATAATACAAAACCCAAATCTCTCTTTCTCTCCTTGGCCGATCGGACTCCACAACAGCTCCAAGGGTTTTGTTTTTCTTTTTCCAGCTGCTCCCATGGTCTAAAACTTCAATTGAAGGTTAGTTTTATGTTCCCCCAAGTCTTTTACACCTTAATTGATCATTGTATCACGCGTATTGATCGTTAAATTGCGTGTTGTAGGCTTACCGGGTGGCTGTCAATTCCAACCTTTTCGGGACTGTTTTGATTGAGGTTATTGCAACAAAATCTTCCTAGGTATGTCTATTATAACATACTTTGAAATCATGTTCATTGGTTTTCGTTTGATTGGTCAACTAGTTGTAGTTTGAAAGATTGTTTTCGGTTGACTAGAATGGTAGATTGTTGCGTTTAACGCGAGGGATGGAGTAAGTGATGACCAATTCAGTTCGGATAGCTTCGGTTTAATATACTGACTGTTGGAAAAATGATTTTTACAAGTATTGGGGCTGAATTGGTTGTCGGTTACTCAAACGGGTAGGTACAACGCGCATTTGCGTTTACTGAATAGTTGGTGCGTTGTACTTGCGAGTTACCGACCCATTTGACTCATGTAGCGTCGTGTGGACTTGTTGGCTGTGAATTTGTCACATTGGGTCAACACGGGGCTGAGTTGGATGTTAATTGCCTAAACAAATCTTAAACGCGCGTGTTGGTGTCACATAATGCTTCCGGAAGTAATTTGGGAATTCTTTATTCCCTGGAGTATCTAAGGGTCGTGTTGGTGAATGTAAGGCCCGGGGGGGGGGGGGGGCTTTTATGATTGAGTTTGATGAGGTCGAGGCTTTAGGTAACTCGAACCATGTTAGAACGTCTCATAGGATAAACGAGTCCTCTCGATGTCATTAGTAATGATTGTATGTAAACTGACAGGAGTTTGAGTTATGGGGCTACTTAGGGATTCTCTAACTCATGGTAAATACGTGTCTTGTGTCAGGTGAGTTCATGATTCCCATTTTTACTCTTTTTAAGTTTTTGGGCTAGGATGCACACCTAAGCGATTTTTCTTGATGAACCGTTTAAACTATTTTGCATAGGCTTACTTGTATAGGGTAGACCTTGGGATGATGTTATTGTATGTTTGTACATATATTATTGTATGGCCAATATTTGGCGATATTATTTAGTCGTTATCGACTAAGGATGTTTACGTATGCCTACTTTGTGTTTGCATACGTTGGATGAGATGTTACGTGTTTGGGTTGTACGTGTGCTCGACCCTGATGTTATTACTTGGATGATATTTATAGGGATATAAATATATGGATGTATATATAAGTTTAAGTATGAATGATATGTTACGTGTTTGGGTTGTATGTGTGCTCGACCCTAATGTTATTACTCGGATGATATTTATAGGGATAAAAATATATAGATGTATATATACGTATAAGTATGAATACTTATTATTGATGATGGCCTAACTGTTGTATCCCGTTTTATTTTAAAACTCTTGTAATGATTATTATAAATATCAATTATTAAAACTTGAACTCACTCAGATCAAGCTGACTTTGTGTGTATGTTAGTGTGAGTTTCAGGTTAAGAGGAGGATGCATTACCGCTTGGACGTGCTCAAGACTCCTTGGACGGTGGAGGGCATATCTAGTCGGAAAGTTTTGTTAATGAACATTGTTCTTTTTATTTTATTTATTAATACAAAATACATTGAAATTTGGTTTTCAGACATAATTCCCTGGTTTTGGGAACTTGTTTTTAATAATTATGATTTTCCGCTGATTCATACTCTGAACTGGTTTTCAAATAAAATGTATTGTTTTGGATTAAAATTTTGTTAAGTTTTGGGAATCTTGATACTTATTATTCCGCTATTGTTTACTCTGAACTTGTTTTTAGCAAAACAAATTTTCTTGGTTTTAAGTTTTTATGAATTTTGGATATGATTACAAACTTTAGGATTCCCAGGATTCGGGGTCTTACAAGTTGGTATCAGAGCCATGGTTCGAGGGATCCGAGCATCCCCGAATGCTTGGACTCGAACTGTAAGGGAAAAGACTAGTATGCCAACCTGAGTAGCTGCACACCAAGAGGTAACTTTAATTGTTTAGTCATTCCTTTGAATTTTAAAGTTTCCAGAATATGATTAATCGTTTAAGTGTTAGGTGGGATGCTAATATGGTTAGGAGCAGGGGGTGCTTAGGACGGGCCGGTGCAGTAAACGACTAATAACACTTGATCAACGTTATTAGCAGTTTACCCTTACCTTCCATGTTCTAAATACTACTTGTGTCTGACTATGTTAGGGTTCCGTCTTTGTATGGATAGGATATGGCTAACTCTCGTGTCGTTAGCGTTAAAGTTCATCTCATTCCTTAAATTCCCCTGTTCATTTCCCATCCTCTCAAATGCTTTGTGCGTAATTGTTTAGCTGGGGCGTAGCATGCTGTCACTCTGGGTTCCTTGGTACTTGACCGCTTAAATTCCTCGTTCCTTCAAGAATGTATGTGCAACTGTTTAGCTAAGTAGGAGTGTAATGTTATCCCATATACCTTTTTACTTGATGAATTACAAGCTTCGGTCTTATTGGGTTCGGGTGCCAGTAGAAGTTTTGTGTCTACCGCTTTCTGTTCCACGTTGAATGAATTACTTGAGCGTGTAGTCGATGTGTTTGAGGTTGAGGTCGCCGTTGGGAAGTCCGTTTCTGTGTCTAGGCTATTCAGGGTTGTTCCATCGAGTTGTCTGGGTAATGATTTCCGGTGCGGCTGTACTTGATGTCGTTTGGTTGTTTCGATGTAGTGCTTGGGATGGATTGGCTCGCAAGTGTTGATGCTCAGATCGTTTGTGGTCAAAAACTTGTACGTCTAAGGGCCCCGGATAAGACCCAAATTACGGTCTTCGGTGATCGGAATGGTGCGACACCACATATCATATATATGCTTAAGGCGGGGAAACTGATGCAGCAGGGGTGCGGGGCGTATCTGACGTATGCAATAAACGTGAAAACCGAGGTGGCTACCGTCGGTGATGTTCCTATTGTTTCGGATTTTCTGGATGTATTTCCAGATGATTTGTCAGATGTGCCGCTGGATCGCGAGGTCAAGTTCCAGATAGATCTTGTGCCGGGCGTGAAACCCGTTGCTCGACCCCTTACCATCTAGCACCGAATGAAATGAAAGAACTTATGGCTCAATTGGAAGACTTGCTCGACAAGGGCTTCATTCGACCGAGCATCTCACCTTGGGGTGCCCCGGTCATGTTCGTTAAGAAGAAGGACAGATTCATATATAGTCATCATAAGCAATACGAAAGAATTATTACAAACATGCATGACATTGTTGTGAATCAGTTGGTAACCAAAGGGTATAAACAAACAAGAAACATGGTAACGTGTTACACCCAAAAATGCTAAAAATATGAAAAATGGGTTATATACGAGCAAAAGACGAAATTAAGCGTTTAAGCGAGCTAAACCAGACAAGTTCGGTTCGACGAGTAGCATAAGAAAATATTTCTATTTGTATTGTATACCCGGCCTGGGTTGTTATTCGGATCTTTCCCATTAATAAAATCACACATTTATTGAGTATTTATTTGTATATTTATTATTTAATGTCGGTATATTTAGTTTAGCCACTTATCGCTTATTTTGGCTTACAATTGCATTTAATCAAAGTCAGGGGGCTAAAATTGTCAAAATAAAAAAAAATCATGTTTTCTTGTTTTGTCACGCTATGCGACAGGCATAAACTAACCCCGTCTCAATACGCGACCGGTTAGGTTTTCTTTGTTGGTCGAGTTACGTGACGGGTGAAGGCCCAGCCCGTTGCGAAACGCGACCAACATCGCTGTCGGCAAAGAATTTTAGCATCTTCCAATTGATGCCAATTTGATCCCCCATTTGACCCAATCTTTTGAAGTAACCTCCAAGGGATGCATGTGGACGTCTTCCCTCTTCCAATTCGTTAACTTGTTGCATAAGTTGGTCGATTTTGAGTTAATTTTATTCATTTCATACATTATCAAAATATTTACCAAATCTATTCAATTAAATGAGTTTAACGGATCCCTATTTATAATCTGGAACCACTTAATCATGTCCTCTACTGTTCATCGAA
Source organism: Bidens hawaiensis (assembly GCF_021521415.1). Classification (NCBI taxonomy): domain Eukaryota; kingdom Viridiplantae; phylum Streptophyta; class Magnoliopsida; order Asterales; family Asteraceae; genus Bidens; species Bidens hawaiensis. The sequence goes on from NW_027492910.1 coordinate 398,685, forward strand.
ACCCTACTCCCAATTTTGGTCTTTAGTTTCTAATTGTTCAAGTTCTAGATGGTTTGAATTTCTAAAGTCCAAGACTTTGACTTCTCCGGTTTTGCCCATTCCATCTGCTTTCCGGTTAAGTGTTGAACATCAAAGATGTTAATTTTTATATTTTAAACGAACGTCTTAAATAAATTTCAATGATGGATGGGATTTCGTGCTTCAATTGCATTCCGGCCCTTCAGGGTTTATATTAAAGTTAGTTTTGGACTTTTTGATCTCACCATGAATCGTTCCAAACTAGCCTCTGACCCTTTATGTTTTAGTCTTATCTCATCATTTTGAACCTAACCAACCCGAATCCGCTCTCATACCGATATCCAGGTCAATAACGAACTGACACTCGTTTAAGTCTAATTTTCATAATAACTACAGTTAGGGGTGGAATTAATTAATAATTCTTGTTCGGTTAAGTTCGGTTTTGAAAGGAGATTTTTCTGTAACTTTTCCTGATTATTTTATGTTTAAGTCATTCGGCTCACTTAACTCTCATTTTCTCTATAATGGGAGTTATGGCTTGCATTTTGAAGTAATTTCAGTTTCTATATTCTCATTTTCTTTTATATTTCATCATATAGTATTTTTAAGACATTTTATTAGAAATTTGTCGACTCGCATATTTCTGCATCCTCATCCTCTTTAACTCACCTACTATTCTAAGGTGAGTAATCACACTCTCTTTTTACTATTTTGTTTTGCAGGCCTAAGCATGAACCATTGTAGGTTTTATACAAGAATTGTTAAAAAGGTCATAAAATGTAATGGGTAATTAAGTTGTCCATGGGTCACCATGGAAGTTCAATTAAGAAGGAAAATTCAATTTAGTAGTGGAGATTAAATTTAATGATAGAATAACTTTGAATTTGAGGATAAGGTTACATAAAATAAATTAAAAACTTCAAACAAAGTGTGATATGAATTTCTTGAAATTCGAGGATGAGTTGGATTTTGAGAATTTGAAATATCGTGAATAACGTGAGGTTAAATTAAAATAATTAGAGGATTTAGAAAATTGTGAATTATTTGAGAATTAAATAATTTGAGGTTTTTGAACTATTGCGGATAATTTCAAAATAAAATACAGTAAACAAATGAAATATGAATCATAAAGAAAATATTGATTTTTATTCAGAAATTAGAACTTTCCACGAATCACTGTGGTATTTTGTGTTCTAACAATTAAATAAAATAAAGTGATGATATAAATTCAATTTTGATGAGTTGGGCCTCCCATGAGCGTTCCATGGCGTTTTAAATGGCCAAACTAATTAACGAATCATCGAGATAACAGAGTTGAACCGCCCATGAGCGTTCCATGACATTTTAATTGGATCACCAAATAACGAACAATCGAAATCGTAATTGGTAGTTGGATCATCTCGTGTATCACCAGGTTAGTGATGCTCCAACAAAATAAAATGGTTAAAACAGGTTGAAAATGAATAGTTGGAGTATCCATGGACCCCCAACTATACATTTTTTTAAATATAAAATAATCAGAAATACCGAACTTAGCAACGAAATCACCGTGAATTCGATTTTCAATTAAGGGATGTAACTGTTACATTGATTACGTTAACCACTTAAAGTTTTGTATCACATGACATATGTTTTCTCTTTGGCCTATAAGTTCAAAAATTATTGTCAGGAATCCCCCAGTAAAAGATTGCATGTTTCCTTCGATTCTCGGAATCCTTTTGCCAAGGCCCGACTCATAAAGTTCTCCTCCTTCCAGTTACTACGAAATACGTGGGGTTGGTTGTTGCGATTGTGGTGGCATTAATAGTTTGGAGTTAGGTGATAAGGGTTGGAAAGGTTTTCGCAATACCTTTAACGATACGAGAGGATGTACAACGATCTGAGCTACTGGTGTGATGACGACAGCTAGTAAGGCGAGAAGACATACTACGGGGGACAAAATGTAAAAATTTTATAAGATGAGGGTAAGTTGTAAAACATATGAGATTATTGGTAAACTTGAAAATTTGATTAGATCATAGATTTAATCACCAGATTAACATATAACTGAGGTTACGGGTAAACTTGAAAATTGAATAAATTATCGGATTACAATTGAGGTTGAGATTGAAACATCAACTCAATATGATGCTAAACATAGTTTAAAGAAAATAGGTTTTGAGAGAAGATTAAATCATTCATGACTAAAACGAAAATAGTTCAAAATTCAATTTTTGTTTGAAAATTCATGAGAAATAAATGAAAATAATACAAAAATTGAGGCATTCATGTGTAGAAATGAAAATGACACAAAATAGGGCCTCATTTGAAAACTGATACTTTCATGAGTAATAATATCAAAAATAGGATTACATTTAAGGATTGAAATAGTAATCGTAACATTAGAGAACTTATTAACATAACTTTTGAGAATTTCTTGAAATAGAAATTCAAAAATATACAACAATCAGTGTGACCTTAATGAAAAATGAGTAACATGTTTGAAATGGTTTGTAAAACTTGAAGAGGTAGCTTGCAGCGTTAATGAAATTGTAGTATTGAAATTGTGAACTTGAGAAAAGATAAATTCAAATTACAAAATTGTAGTATTAAGACAAATGGTAAATAAAAATTTAAACATTAATGGAAATGTGAAAATTTATATATTTAGGTAAATTGTTAACAGATTAAATTGGAAAGCTGATATTCTTGAATCAACGGGATAGATCTATTCCAAACAAATCTTCAAAATTACATATAATATAAGGTGGGTCATTGGTGTATCCACGAATTACAAGGGATTTTCCTATTCCCACATAGTCGTTTTAATTAAGACGAAATAAGTAAATTGAATTATCCATGGTTTATCATGGAAGTTCAACCAAATAAATATAAAAGATTTAATTAATAATGAAAATGTGTTGTGAAATATTTAATAAATAAAAACGAGGGGTTAAAAATGCATGAATCACCATGACTATTCCAGCAACCTATTGAAGTAATCATTAAAATTTATAAATCGAAACATTCAAAATCGTAAGATGATCGAAACAATATACCAAAAATCGAGATAGGGCGATGAAACATCCACGAACCACCATGGAATCCCAACTAAATAACGAGGATTAATTAGAAGTGAAAATGGACTCACAAACCACCATAGGTTTTTAACAAGAATCATGAAAAAGGTCATACAATGACATGGGTAATTGAGTTATCCATAGGTCACCATGGAAATTCAAATTAAGAGGAAAATTCAATTTAGTAGTGGAGATTAAATTAAGTAAGAGAATATTTAAATTTAATAGTAGAAATTAAATTTAAATGATGGAAAATTCAGTTTAATAATAGAATTCAAATAATGGTATTTCAACAATTAAGATTTATCATTAAAAATGAGAATGGGTTGAGAAATCTTATAGCGACATTGTGAAAACGAATTTGAAAATTCGAAAACGGATAGTTGGGATATCCAACAACACATCTTTAGAAAATAAATTCATATATTGGAGGAAGTCGAATTTACTCATGTATCACCATGGATTACTTCCAACAAAATGAGTAAATAAGATTTATATCAATAACGAAAATCAATAGTAAACTTTAATTGTTGAAACATCCATGTAGCACAATGGCTTTGATGCAACAACAAAATTTAAATACATTTTTTAAATAATAACTGAATAACTTTGAATTTGAGGATAAGGTTACATAAAATAAATGTAAACCTTCAAACAAAGTATTATATGAATTTCTTAAAATTCGAGGATGGGTCGGATTTTGAGAATTTGAAATATTGTGAATAATGTGAGATTAAACTAAAATAATTGGAGTATCTAAAATATCGTGAATATTTGAGAATTAAGTAATTTGAGTTTTTTGAAATATTGCGGATAATTTCCAAATAAAATAAAGTAAATAAAATAAATATAAATCATAAAGAAAATATTATTTTTATTCAAAAATTAGAACTTTCCACGAATCGCTGTGGTATTTTGTGTTCTAGATATTAAATAAAATAAAGTGCTTAACTAAATTCAATTTTGATGAGTGGGCCTCTCATGAGTGAGAGAGCACTTAAGGATCTAGATCGATGATGACATCGTAACATTCATTGTGTAATCGATACGTTTATGATGATGAATACGGTTAGTGAGTGTTTGTGTGTGTTCAGAGAGAATTTTGGCAGAGTAACGATGCAAAGGATGAATAATAAAAAAAATCTCTTATTACATTACTGATAATTTCACAAGTATATATAGACGATGACACATTTGTTAACTAAAACATGAACGAATGTGTCATTCGTTACATTAAGTCTAACGAATGAACAACCTCATTCGAGTTACATTATCTTTTAACGAATTGCCCTTCATTCGTGGTCACATTCGTTAATCATGGTTAAACAATGTGGCTTACATTTATAACGAATGTGGCTTATTCGTTACGGGGTAACGAATAGCCTTACATTAGAGCGAATGGGGTTATTTACCAAAATACCCCTTACAATATCAAGCAATATAATAATAATATAATAAAGACCGAGACGTCCACATAGTGTATCAACAAACTCCCCCTCGTCTCGAGCTCTTTATACATTACTTCTGGAACATCTTCGTCTTCTAGTCAGTACAACTATGAATCTTGAATGCATAACAAACAAGAACAACACGCTGAAATTGCATTGCAAGATCATAATCGCTTACGTTAGCAAACCAGATCTGCTTATGAAATATCGCGTTGTTATCAGACTCTGATAAGTTAACGAGCCACATCAGATCGATCACACGTATAACACTCGTGTTTGACCCGGTACCCAAAACAATTACCACCTCACCCGTCCGATTATCGTAGTACCATCTGTTGAACGTGGTGAATGGACTCTGAGAGAAGATCTTCATTGGTGCCCTCTTCATAGTCTTAGGCAGCTTGACTTGCAAGACCATTTTTCTCTAGCCGGTGTGAGGATCAATCTCATCAATGTATTTGTGTGTCGGCACCTGTGGCTTGAAGAACTTGAATCCAAATCTGGTCTCATGTTGCATATGATCATAGAACCATTCAGCCCACTGGTCTTTACCCTAGTTAACAAAACGGTCGGTTGGCTAAGGTTCTCACATCCCATCTCGGCATAGTCAAAATATCATGAGGACACTTAAAATAATAAATACCATGCTCCCACTTGACGATATATACCTTAAGCTCCGCATCGTATTGGCAAGCAACCAAGTCACCTTTCACATCTTTAGCAGTCTTGTACTTCTTCATCTGGTAAGCTGATGCTCGAACCTTCGTAAATCTGACTTCCTCCTGTTCATTATATCTGAAGGTCTCGATCATCTTGTTCTTACGCTTTACGTCTTGCCCAAACATACCATCCAAAGCATGTTTCCTTTTCTTCTCTTTTGCTGATAAGTGACTGGTTTCAGTTTCTTTATTCCACCTCTCTCTTTCTTCACGTAAACGCTGCTCTGCTGCCTTAAAATGTTCGGTAGTAAAGAATGAAATACCTGAATCATCATTGTTATCAGTATAAAGATCAGGGTATTCTTCAGTAGTCACATCTTCAACTTCCACTTCTTCATACTCAGGCACATTCCTGCGTGGAATGCCTGGATTCGTACTTGCCTCAAACTCAATCTCCACCTCTACTGTCTTTCCCAATTCCTCAACCTCATCTTCATTCAAATCTAGAAGTAGCGTAATTTGTTCTTTGGTCAGTGAATGGTCAACAAACTCACCCTCTTCGATCTCATCCGCATTGACCATAGTGTAGACAATCCCGTTCATTCCCATAAATAAAATCATATTCGCCAGTATCACATCGATAGGCTTTGCTCGATTATAGTCTTTGTATCGCACAATCTGTAATTATTACCCTCACTACCTCCACCAGTACTCGTCTCAGCTTGATTACCTGTCGACGTTGTATTATTACCGCCTGGTTGCTGGTCACCAACGTTCCCTTCATCCGGATCTTCATCATCATTCCTCAACTTTTTTAGCTCATCATCTTTGCATGTAAGTTGGAGGATGATCTCACCTTGCTTATCTAGTCTCTCCCCCTGAGCAGCAACCAGGGCTTTCAATTCCTTGTTTTCTCTCTGAATAAACTGAATATGCCTAAACATATTCTGCTGCACCAGCTCATGAGAAGCTTGATCTGCTTGCATCTGAGTTTGTTGTAGATCAACATATTTAGCATGTGAAACATCTGAGCTTGGACCCTTAGGACGATTAAATAACATGAACGAGTGCTAAGGTATTGGCAACGCAGTCGGACTAACTGGTGTAGTCGGAGTAGGAGGGCGAGGACTTGGCATATGAGCCAATACAGTCTGCAAAACATCTCCAAAGTATGGATCCGACATTGCTGTCGTCACCAATGTCATCGTAGAAGGAACCGGAGACATAGGAATAGGCACCGGTGTTGGAGATCTTGTAAATACAGGAGAACGTGTATCAACTGGAGGAGTAGGAGATACAGGTATAGAAGCTGAAATAGATACAGGTGTATACGGTCTCGTAGATATAGATGGTTGACTTGGAATCTCGATTCCTGAGCCCCGTCTCACCCTTTGCTTCTTCGGTCTGTCGCCCTTTTCCACGATCGGTTCTTTACCCTTTCTCTTGTGTTTCTGGGCATACGTTAACTCGGCACTCGGCTCCTGACCACCATCATTTCCACCATCATCACCACCCTGACGCTCAGAATTTGAATCGTCATGAGCCCAACGATCGTGAGATGGTGCTTCATATTCAATATTGGCAAGATGGCCAATCAAACACTTGTACCTCGGCCGATCTTGAATACTTAGACCACGGTAAGAACGTAACCGCCTCATCGTCTCAGCATTCATATGTTCTAATCTCATCAAATCGTTCAGATTAGATGGATCTTTAAATAATGTGGGCTGGAGATCGTCGATAATAAGCTGAAGAAACCTTGGATACATCAAGAACTTGTGCCTGCTCGTGAGATTCTCCTTCAAGTGATAGAAAACCAGTTCAGAAAAGTTGAACGGTTTGTTAAGTACAATAACAACAAATGCCGATTGCAACATGGTACGGCATTCATCATATCCAACTTTTCTTCCACCGAGACAGTGTATCAGCACATGCATCAAATACTTGTACTGCTCACACAAATATGCCTTGTTGTACATAGACTTATCCAACTCTCCCTTGTATCTAATCCTCCCAAACAACCCACGTATCAAACTCTTATCAAATTCGCACCGTTCATCCACAGTATCAACAAACCCCAACACAACTCTAATAACTCCCACATCTATTACCACTCGTTTCTCTTGAATCGTTGCCTCAATCTGATTCTCTTTCTCGTTGAATGTGGCGGTATTCCAAAAGGCACGAATCATACTTTGGTAAACCAAAGTCTGAGTAGAAATCGCCTTGTAGATCCTGGATCGTAGTAGGAAGTTAATCATTCCACCAAAGATCGGTGAATCTTCAAAGTTGTCGTGTAAAAAGGCGCAAATGTTGTACTTTTTATCCCACGACAATAAAACAGGAGCTTGCTCGGTTTCAACAACTTGATCTAGAGCCTGGACCTCCAGTTGTTGCTCGGGAATTGGATTCTGTACAATCTCGTCAGCCATTCTATTGAACAAGAATAAAATATTAGTAAAATATTCAAAAAATATCCCGCTGATTAAAGAATGGGCTTCTTATTCGTCACTAGATACTTAAACGAATGTCTCATTCTTATGAATATATTTTTAACAAATCTGGTACATTCGTTAAATTTAACAAATCATCCTATTCGGTAGATATTTATTACATTAAATTCCCATTCGTTACATATAACGAAGTTGCTAACATATTCGCTATCATAGCGAATGAGCTAATCATTAGTTAATTCTTAACGGATCTGGCTTGTAAATTAACATTGACTATCAAAGGTCAAAATGGAAAGAACTTTGACTCTATTAGGTCAAAGACGACGGAGATCATCGATAAACCCATTGATTCCTTATCAATTTTCACGATCAAACTCAATGAACAAACTCGGAAACTTGTTTAATACATTAAACCTTGATTTTCGATCATAATAATCACCAAAATTAATAGTTATTGAGTTGTTAACTGTTGGTTTATATCAGGTTAACTAATCAATCAATTAAGCCCTAAACCATGAAGGATATTCTATGAATCTGATATCTTTGTGATCACCATTACTTGTATAACAAAAATATGGCAATCAATTGATCCAATATGCAAGCAAGAAATTTTGCAAGAGTTTGGTTAAGAAGGCCATGAAATAGTGAAAAGGTGAATATAGAGTCCATTCTTTTTCATTGGGATTATAACCCCTTCAATAATTTTACGTGAATCGATGTCATTCGTTCAAATTTGAACTAACGAATGTCCTTATTCATTAAAATAAGGAATCTTATTCGTTAAACATATAACGAAGCTGATTCACATTCGTTAAAACTTAACAAATGATATATTAACATTCCATTCGTTAACTGTTTATACGAATGTCTTCCATTCGTTAGGCTCAGCGGAAGCGAATGTCCTTCATAACGAATGAGTTAATTCGTTACGTATAAATGACGAATGGCATGACATTCATTAAGCAAATGTTAACGAATTACCAATTTACTTTAACGAATGAGTGGAAATCTCATTAATGATTTAAATAATCATTTAAAAACCATTAGGGTTTAGAAAATAAAATAAATAATCAATTAACCCAATAAGAGTTTCAATTTAATACATTAGTATACCCAATCATGCACAGATCGGTAATGTTTAACTTAAACGGATTTTTACTTTCACAATACGTTAAGCACGAATTAACTCTTGTTTTTCCCGATGAGGATCGGATAACTCGATATTGATCTACGAAACCGAAAACTCACGGTGAATGTTTCGATGCGTTTCGGTACTAATCAATGAAAGAAAACAACCGAGTACGAAGACGATATGTAAATATTAACTCGTTGTAGCTCGTATATAAATTTCGACAGGGTTTCAGTACAATACGGTCTCTCGTAAGAATGAACGGTTCTAACTCTCTATGTGTAACTACCTAACTGACTAAATGAATATGTGAACCTATTTATATTACAATGCACATTCGTTACTAATGCCCAACACATTCGTTAACATGCTTCCACCATTCGCTATCCATGTCCTACATTTGTTACAGAAGCATGATATACTAACGAATGTGATACCCTATGTCCACACATGCACATTCATTACTTGTTTCCCTTATTCGTTACCCATGCATGCATCATCCTTTACATGCACTTCATTCGTTAGTCTTGATCTTATTCGTTATCTTTTCATACTATACAAAGACAAAGCGACTGTCGGTTCAACTCCCAGCATTTGTCACATTTCATGTACTAACAGACTCCCCCTTGACAATTGCTGGAGTTCATTTAACTTTTAGTCTTTGTCACTTTCAGTTGGTCCTCACGTATTTCTTTATACATGTAATGCCATGCAGAAAATGCACTAACAAATTCCCCCTTGGCATTAGCTGTACGTCTCCAATCTTTATCAGCATCAATCTTGTACACACGATCAGCATCTTCACTCCCCCTGAACTCGAATACTATGCCATACCTTAAATTCACCATCTTGAGAAGATTCAAGGATTGAATAATCATCACTCTTTCAAAACTGCTATCAATCAACACATTCCATCAATAAACCGTAAAGTATTATCTTGATTTAGCATTTAAGCACCAAATGTATAAACAAGAATGTGTAGTGGTGAAAACATTTTTTATAACACGGCAAAACAATTGAAAATGTATATCACTTGTCGAAAGATCAAAAATAAATTGGAAAGAAAAATCTTTTTGGTTTCTACAAACTTTTTGCTAAAACATACCCAAAATATTTTTTTAATTTTTCAAAATTTATATCAAAACACACCTAAAATCATTTTGTAAATCTTTTTGTATTTTTCTCAAAATAACGAAAAGAAATTAAAAAAAATAAACATAAGCAATACATATTTTTGTTAGAAAGATCGCGACATGGGATCATATTGACTAGTAACATCCTAAACAACACTTCAATTTTGACATTATTATGCACGTAACCCAATGAAGATTGCAGATATAGTTGTCCACTTTAGGCTTTACGATACGTATTAAGGTTTAATTAAGCACAAATCTTATGTGGATCCCACCTATCAAACACAACTCATATATCTTTTATACAGTGAATTTCACATGTACATACTTTTCCTTACTTGAAATGATTAACTATGACTCATGCAAAAATAACAAACAAAAACAAAGCAAAAAGTTATAATTTTCCCTTAAGATCGGCATTACAACACGCAGATAAGGTTCCAATTTAACAAAAAAAAAGATAAAAATAAGTTGAAGTTGTATAAGGCCTTAACAGTCAATTCAGATAATACCGTATTATTGTGCGGAGAAAGTTCAAGGCTTTATACGAGACACCAAGAAAATAAAGCAGAATATTCAAATCTTAACCCTCAGGTAGGATAACCTTATCGCGCAAGAGAGGATCCAAGATTTGAATAAAAATAAAGAAAAAACAAAATTGAATTTCTTTGCAAAATAAAAAGAAAAATAAGTTGAATTTGTTTGGAAAATGAACACATGCACACACAGCAATCTTAAAACTTTTTGGTACTTAATACAGATATTAACTATGCATCAAGATGTAACACCACTAGATTTGGCAAGCATTTAGATTTATATCTTTTCAGCACTTATACGATCTGTTAAGCCTATCATACACATCATGCAATTGATCTTACGACACTTTTTAGTCTACTTTATTCATGTGTTAAGCCCGTTAAGTCAATGTACTATCATTTCCCATATATGTCGGATCACATTTCTCAAATTTTATATTTTTCAATATTAACAACATATTATTGTATTTTTATATTTTTCTTACAGAAAACACAATATTTTTGGATTTTTCTAATTTTCTCCCCTAAAAATATAAACAGTAACAAAAATTTACAGAAAAATAACGAAAAATAAAAAACAATCTTCCAACATGGATAATTCTTTTGAAGATCTTGTTCACCAAAAACAAATCTTGCATTTTAAAAATATGAATGGTGTACAAGTTTGCCGATTGAAAATTTTATGAATTATAAATCTTTGCAAGTAACAATCAAATCAATATAATCAAAACCAATATGCCGAGATAATCCACTATCAACAAATTTGATTTAGCAACAATCCATATGACGTTGATAGATCTTCTTGGATATCCCTGCACAAAAACTAAATAATTTAATGAGAAACTGGAACCTAGACCATAGTCTTAGGTCGACCAGTATCCTCAACATGATCAGCACATGCAGTTCGAATCTTTGGTTTCCAAGCTGGTAACGGTTTATCAGCTTGTCGTCTCAAAAAATTAACATTATCAGAACTTTGGGACGTTTCAGGAGACTTTAGCAATGAATTCAAATAAACTCTTTGTTGTTTATCTTTTTGTTCAAGTGTCTCAAATTGCATAAAAGTTAAAGAAACCTTGTTAAAAACATCAGGCAATTTGAGTTTTCTCCTGTAAGGACAATTAGCAATCAAATGTCCTTTGATATTACATTAAAAACATTTTCTCAATTCAACCCACGTTGAAGATGATTATGTTACAAGCTTAGACGCGGAGGGTTGAACTTTCTCACTTTTTTTCTTTTGGAAAAATTTAAGATTTGAACATTGTGCAAAATTTTCCAATAAATCAGAACCAGTAGATTTGACAAATCTGTTATGTTGAAACAACACTAGTTTAGATTCCTTTTGGGGTTTTGTTTTTATCTTTTTCATTTCCCTAATAGGCATCACTGATGCATAACGATTAAGAAAATCTGAGTGATCACAATTATAAACTTTTTCAACACACTCAGGTTTAACAAGAGCTATTGAAAGAGCTCATCAACAAACATCTTGTCAACACCTTTTAATTTATAAACCTTCTAGTTTTAACCCTTAACACTCGGTTTTGAAAATGATTTTGATATCTTTTCAGAAACCACCTTCTTCTCACATGTCTTTGGTGTACCAACCAATTTTGGTTTATCATTTTTTTGATTTCTCAACAGTTTGTGGTTCACAAAGAATATGATTTTCAACAGGTATTTTTTCATTCTTGTGAATCACCACTGGTTCAAACACATCTTCAATAAGAATATCATCAGATTAAGAAAAAACCAGATTGCTTTGAATATGAGGTTTTGGAGTTAAACAATTTGTTTCTTCCTTTTTTGGATCAATTGGTTTAACTTTTTGCTCATTGATTATGTTAACCTTACTAACAGTCATAGAAGGATCTACTGTCAGTGGATAGTCAATGTCCACTTCTTTTAGATCTACAGTGTCTGGTTGCAAGGTGTAATCATTTTGAAAAGGAGGAGGGATTTCAACAAACCCTATACCAGGTTTACCACCCTTTTGGTGATTATTGTTAACTTCAATAATTTCATTGAGTAGAAATGATGAATTTCTAAATTTATCCAATTTATTCTTTAACTCCAACACCTCATTTTCAAGCTTAGTTATTTTGGTTCTCAATTCCAAAATTTTTTGAAACTGCTTTTCGATGATTAATAGTTTACACTCAAAATTTGCTTTCAAGTCATGATTACTAATCGACAAGGCATCAATCTTATCTTTAGATTTTTGATTATTTTCAACCACTTGTCGATAGTTATCACGAATACATGTTAAATCAAAAACTAATTGCTCACTGTGGTGACGAATTGATTCAAGTTTAGACTTGTACCACACTGAGAACAATCAATTTTCTGAGGTTCATCAACAGCGGATGAATTTAAATACTTGGCACAAGTTTCACAAATTAACAAATCAGATAGTTTAGAAGATACCTCAGGTGACGTTGGCATAGTATCATAAGATTCATAAAGATTATCAAGAAGATTCACCTGGGTAGGCATGATAATTTCCATCGCATTTGGATCTTAATCAACATTCATTGATGAGGTGGTCTTGGATATCTCATCTGCAAGCATAGACCAGCCATCATCAACATGAGCTTTCTTTAACTCCATTAACCAATCTTCGTCCACTTTAAAATCAAAAGAATCTACTGATGAAATCTCATCAGTCACCACTAACGTCTGCGAAGATTCAGATGATGATGTTGAAACAATCTTTCCAAAAAAAAAAACTCTTGAATCTTGACCATAAAGAATGTCAAACAATTTCTCTCTAATCCTTTCATCTGATACGCGAGCTGTGTTTTCATCCAATGCCTTCAACATATCCAAAAATCTCTCAATCATCATTGTTAGACTTTCATCAAGCAAGTGCTTGAATGCATCAAACGCAAGCTTAAGACGTTTATAAACAAGATCATGTTGTCGATCAAGAGAAATCCATATCTCATATGAATTATCGCATTTTGTTAATTCTCCTTTGGATTCATTGATTGCATATAATACATTAAATGATATTGCTGATTTAAGTATAGCAAATGTCTTCTGTGCACGCTCATACTTAGCTTGTTCACAAGAATAAGGTTCTGAAGCTCGTTTTGGCAAACCACGAGGGAGTAGTTTAACCAACGTCGGAAGATAATAACCCCTTCCTTTTATCGGTATCAACAAATATTTATCAACCAAAACGATATATTCTTCAAAATGAACTTTCCAATCCATGAGATCATCAATGTTTGTAAGCTTCGGAATTTCGATCCCATTAGGAGATAAACTGAACTGCACGCCTGATGCTGTAATATCTTAATAATAATAATAATAAGTCGTCATCTCTGAAATTTAACGAATACGCGAGCCGAGTACTGACGCGAATCAAACTTTATGCCGTCGAAAAGTTTGATTAAAAGACGTTCGTTAAGCTTCTAAACAATTCCGAACTCGAAAAATAGCACGTTAATAGCTAACCGTAGCTAGTTAACAGTAGTTTAGCAAATTTCAGCACAAAAACGACGCGTTTCAGCACAGTTTAGCAAGTTTCAGCAATTTTCAGCAGTTCAGGTTCGTTTCAGCTCATTTTCGGCCCGTTTCAGCAAACTTTAACGCAAAAACAACAACTTTAGGTTGTTTTTTTTGTTTGTTTTTAACAAATCAGCGCGTTTTTAAGCAGCTTTCAGCAAATCAGCACTTAAACGGTTTATTTCAGCACGTTACAGCTCGTTTCAGGTTCGTTTCAGCGCGTTTCAGCAATAAAACAGCACGTTCAACTTGTTTAATTCCAAAATTCAGCAATTAATCAACAAAATTCAGCATGTAAACAGTGAGTTTCAACACGTTTTTGGCTTGTTTCAGCCCGTTTCAGCGCGTTTTCAGCATGAAAACAGTAAAGTCAGCACGTATCGGCAGTTTTCAGCACGTTAAACTGGTTCGTTTCAACCCGTTTATCACCCGAATCTGATCTGAACTCGAACTTCCACTCGTTTAAACTTCTGATCTGAACCGAACTTTTAACCTTTGACCGTTTAAAAACAAGCTTCCCAAAATCTGACCCGAACCGATATTCTTCACTCGTTTAGAAACTATTTTCAGTAAATGCCCAAAACACCCTTAGCATTAAATCCGAAAATTGACCCGAACTTCTAATCCTGTTGGCCACTTGGAATCAATAAACAAATCTGGACCGAATTTCAATCAAAACTTTACACGTTTAAACCTTGATTTCGGAAAACGTCCAAAATACCCCTCGCGACAAAACTTCCAAAACTACCCTTGGCTTGTTTGCAAATCTATTACGAAAACAAATCCCAAATGCAAACTGTTGCAAATAAAGCAACTGATCACCAATTGATGGACTCACTAATTCATGAACCAATCAGTTAATTTGTTTATTAACTTTGAGTACCAACCAAAACATTAAGAACCAGGAAACGAATGAATTTAATTCAACAAACAAACTGATTTGCAAATGAGGTTAGAGTGACTGAACAATTAAACTCAGCGATAATGATGCTCTTTCAAAACAGAAGAATAGGAACCAAGCGAATGCATTCAAGTCATAATGAGCTTGTCGGAAAAGTTTGTTACTGCCAGAATAGTTAATCACGGCGGAACCAATTTCTGAACCACCGGAAAATTCAAAATCATCATCAAACATCAAATTGATTCACGGATTTGGACTCGAAATCACTATTAGATGAATACTAAACAGTTATATACGTCAAATATTAACCGATTATCATCCGAATCAAACGAAAATTAAGCTGATGAACACGAACGCTTCGGAATCAAAATCGAACACAATCGGTTAACGCTTTAACACGATATTCAGCAATTAGATGTAGAATTGAGCACCTAAAGCTCTGATACCACTTGAGAGAGCACTTGAGGATCTAGATCGATGAAGACATCGTAACATTCATTGGTGTAATCGATACGTTTATGATGATGAATACGGTTAGTGAGTATTTGTGTGTTCGGAGAGAATTTTGGCAGAGTAATGATGCAAAGGATGAATAATAAAATCTCTGATTACAATACTGATAATTTCACAAGTATATATAGACGATGACACATTCGTTAACTTAAATATTAACGAATGTGTCATTCGTTACATTAAGTCCAACGAAGGAACAACCTCATTCGTGTTACATTATCCTTTAACGAATTGCCCTTCATTCGTGGTCACATTCATTAATCAAGGTTAACGAATATGGCTTACATTTATAACGAATGTGGCCTATTCGTTACGGGGTAACGAATAGCCTTACATTAGAGCGAACGGGGTTATTTACCAAAATACCCTTTACAATATCAAGCAATATAATAATAATATAATAAAGACCGAGACGTCCACGTAGTGTATCAACAATGAGTGTTCTATGGCAATTTAAATGTCCAACTGATAAACGATTCATCGAGATAAGAGAGATGAACCACTCATGAGTGTTCCATGACATTTTAATAGGTTCAACCAAATAACGAACAATTGAAATTGTAATGGGAAGTGGGGTCATCACGTGTATCACCACGGTTGGTGATGCTCCAACAAAATAAAATGGTTAAAACGGTTTTAAAATGAATAGTTGAAGTATTCATGGATTCCCAACTAAACACTTCTTTTAAATATAAAGTAATTAGAAATACCGGATTTAGCCACAAAATCAATGTGAATTTGGTTTTCAATTAACAGATGTAACTGTTACATTGATTAAGTTGACCACTTAAAGTTTTGAATCACATGGCGTATGTTTTCACTTTGGCTCGTAAGTTCAAACATTATGGTCAGGAATCCCCGAGGAAAGGAATAACATATTTCCTTCAATTCTCGAAATCTTTTTGCCAAGGCCCGACTCATAATGTTCCCCCCCTTCCAGTTACTATGAAAACCCGTTATATGTTTAAGCCTTAAGGAGAGAATAGTAAAAACAAAAATCGTGGGAATTCTTATGGACTTTCCCAAAACAAAATAATAAAATATAGGGTTTTGAAAATGATTTTGAGAATGAGGCGTAACCTCATAATTTTTGTGTGTCTTGTATACAATAATAAGAATAAAACAACTAAATATATTTAAGGAACAAAAATTTAAACAAGTAGGGTACACCTATAGGAACACGTATATGGACCCTAAGTATGCTACCAGGTTGTTACATGTAACCACCTATCATATAGTCTTCAGCTCTGATATCAATCTGTCACACCCCAACCTAACGGTGGAACATGCTAAGGCACGACAATATTTGTATCATATCTCAAATACACTAATACAAGTATAAAGTGTCAATATCTAATTTAATTTATTCAACAAAGTACACAAGAGTTTCACAAATCAAAATCAACCAAAACTATTACATCAAATTAAAAACAAATAAATTTTTCTTTATTTTGATAAAACCTAAGGTCTAACTAAGTCTTGCATCTTCAATCATCCCAAAAAACTACATGCGATATGTGTATAAATAGATATATTTTTGTCAACATAATGTTGAGCAAGTAATCATAATTTGAAATATATACGATAATAAAAATGACACTTCTTGCGATAATATGCATTACATCAACTAGCGTAACATAAATAAAATAAAATTGTCTTTTTAACATGAAACTAGATTTGGACATCAGGGACGGATGGAAGGTATGGGCAGGGGTAGCACCCGCTACCCCTCAACTTTTCCACGTAATAGATTTTGTTTTAATTTTTCTATGTTTTGTGTATCACGTTACCCTTTAAGTTCAATTATGTTACCATTGAGATTAAGGAGAGAAAAGTAAATTTGGACCTATTGGAATTTTTCCGGTAACCATTAAAAATACCGGACGACACATATGAGAAATTGAGAACATAAGAAAGTTTAAAAGTGGGAGAATGAGTAAAAGTAAGGGTCAAGTACATATCAAATTTTGTCGGTTTCTATAACTAGGCGTTATCATTAACTGATTAATGCTTATGGCTCACCATATTCTTTTTATTTTCCGAACTATATACTAGGTGTGCTTTTCCTTGAATAATAGTATATTTGGTTTTTATTTAGTCTAGTTTTGTGTCATTTAGTTTAATATTAGTTTCATACTTCATGTATTTAAAATAATTATTAACTAGTTAGTATAGGATGGAGAAGACTTGCAAAGAATGTTTTTCTTTATAACAATTCATATAAATATTATTTTGTGTTGTATGACTGGTAGATTATTCTTGTAAGTTTCGTTTTCGACTAAGCAACAACGGTACCAGGATTAGTAGTTTCGGACTAGTTATTGATATTCGTTTATAACTTTAATTGATTTAAAACACTTGTCGATATCCTTTTGTGTATATCATAACTTTAGTTTTTGGGCTCTTTCAGTTGTTATACCAAGTGTCGGCACCATATTAATGTCGTATTGAACTAAATCAATACTGACTAAATATCCATCACTAAGCGTGAAACTTCACTAGTTATTAATTAATCTAGAGTAGCAAAAAACACTTTTCCGTTTTATTTTATATTTATATTTATATTTTTTATTTTATTATTTACTTAATGATTTATTATTTTTAGTAACGTTTTACCGAATACATTATTGAAGAACATTTTATTAATCATATATAGGAAAATGATAGGTTTGCAAAAGTGGAGGAAATATGATAGGTTTGCAAAAGTGGAGGAAATATGTGATCTTGCTCGTTTAACGGTGGAAACCAGAAAAGATTATTCTTTTCTTTTTGTTTATTAGATATTGAAGCTAGAATTGGTTTAAGCGGTTGTAACCCCAACTGTTAAAAGATGTTTCTAAATTGAAGCTTCTAAGACGAACTTATGCAATCGAATGGGTGAAGAGTATTTGAACATTGTTCTAGTTTGTTCTGTTGAAAGAGAAACATCTGATAAAATAACCGAAAACGACGTAATAACTCAATTTTAAGCTTTTTTCCAGAGAGGAGAAATCTATCAAGTACATGTTTAGCTTTATGTATTATCGTGTTTTTTTAATGTATGGTAAAAAAAATTATGCTACCCCTGAAATTATGTTCAGGATTCGCCGCTGTCGGACATGATTACTCAGACGGCGTATGATCATACTATGAGGATGACTAAGAGATACCAACCAACTATAAAAACTGTAAAACACATAGCCATTTGCCATTTAACAACTAATCAAGAAATATCACAACCACGCTAATAATGGAATTGTGTTTAATTATATACTTGTATCATAAATAAATAAATAAATAAATAAGAAAGTTGTCTACGCATAAATCCCTCAAAATATAAATTAGTAAAAAGAGGAGTGCGATTACTAGCCTGTAATTTAATAGTAAAAAGGGGAGTGTGATTACTAATCATTGAGTTTAAACAAGCAAACACGATAATAAGAATATAAGAAGCGAGCTGACTTATACAACATAAAATAGCCTATAAATTTAATATGTGAAAGTATCATTAAAACCGAGAAGAATCCAACTGGAATCATATTAATATTCATTACGGTTCTTAAGTTATGACAAAAACGAGATTTAAGTGAGCTGATGTGAGTCAGATCCAAACAGTGAATCTGGGTTCGGGTTCTAGACCGACACATGTAAAACATAACAACAAATCTAAAATTTTCTTGGAGCGAAAGCTAGTTTTGATAAGAAAGTATAGTAATTGAAAATCACAGTTTAAGAACCCTAAACGAGTCAAATCGCAATTGACTAGAAAAAGCCCTCTGATCATTAAAATTGGTAGAGGGCTTTTGTTAGTTACATAAAAATACACAACTTTCATGAAGACAACTTACCCGAAAAACGGATGGAAAAAGCAGAACACCGAAAAGTCAAAGTCTTGAACATTTGAAAGACAAACCGTCAAGAATCTTCAAATTAATAACTAAGAACGGGAATTGATGGTGAAATGAGGTGGGGTGAATGATTATTAGCAGCTAGGTGTCGGTCATAAAGGTTTGATTAAGTTTAAACGAGTGTTCGGTTCATGTTCGATCCGAATGTCAATATAAGATCGGATTCGGTTCCAAGATGACCAAAATATAAGAAGTAAGATGAAATTACGAAAATCCAAAAGTTAATCGAGTCATAACGTAAAATAATCTGAAAATTGGGAGTGATAACCCGCAATTCAATGGAAGTGATAACCCAAATTTAAACATAACATAAACCTTTAAATTGGGTTGAATCAATTGGAAGTGATAACCCATAAATTCAATGTATTAGAATGAGGGTTATTGTTCCAACGATTTAAAACAACAAAATCATAATCTTAACTACCTGGAAAATTGATGAGAAGCATGAAAAGATCCAAACAGTTGACTTTTAAAGTTAAACCAGCTTGTACTTTGAATTAAATCACCAAAACGCGAATTGAGAATGAGTTGAGATAGGGAAATGATTGATGTACCATTCCCAAAGTTTTGGTCCAATTTTGACAAATTTATAAAGATAAGTAATAGAGAAAATAAAATAAAAGTATTCTATGTTAAGGAAATAAGGAAGGAGGTCCATCCCACATGGAAGAAAGGAAGAAAGTAGAAACTCTTTATAAGGAAGAAAGTTTCCATAGTAATATTCTTATGTGGCTAACCACTCTCAGTAATCCTAGCTGGGGGTGCGAAGCACCCGATGCGCATGCGCACAGGCAGGGGCTCGGGCGATGTGCGCAATGTGGTACTTTGATGGCGCACTTTTCACTTCGCACGCTCGCATCGCCGCAAGCCACTTGAGAGCCGCATTAGTATTTTTGAACCATGGAAGATAGATCAAGACGTAAGGAGCTACTAAAGTTTAAGGACTAAAAATAGAAATTCTGGAAATCTTGCTACTTCGCGCGACGCGAAGGAATTACCTTCTCCATCTTCATGCTACGCGAAGTAACGGTTAAGTAACCATGTCGCTGATTGACATGTGTCACCATGTGGAGACACGTGGCAGGTCTAGTTGTCAACTCAATAAACCTATTGGTCTGCTTCGCGCGACACAAAGTGATGCTTCGCGCTACGCGAACGACAAGAAATATCAAAGGTGGTTAGTTTGTCCTTCGCGCTACGCGAACAGATAAAATGAAATTCTTCGCACTACGCGAAGAAGCACATTTCAGCCTATACATAGGTGGCACTAGGGTGGAAACCACTTCATCCACTCACACCCACTTTACCTCGAAATACGTTCCACGATCCGACATTCCGAAGTATCCGTTGTCTAGAAGTACGTGCAAGTAGAAGTGCTGCCCGCGTCAAGCTTAAGCATTTTGTAAAGACAAGCCATATAAGGTAGGTGTTCTGCCCAATTATTTTATTATATATGGCTTAGACTCTAGTCAAGAGTATAGTCTATACCTTGGTCAGATAAATAAGTGAATTATAGTTTTCATAAGTCAAAGTTATAGATGGAATATTATTCTTTATTTTATATAAAGATATTCTTATGAAAGAAGAAATTTGATATACACGTTTCTTCATGAAAAAGAAACGTATAAATGTTAAACTTATGTTTTTATAAAAGAAATGAATATCAAGGAAGGGTAATGCAAATAGACTAAGGGACTAAAGCTAGATTGTAGATCTACTTATTTATGAAAGAAAAAATGGCAAAATACGTCCTTTATGTTTGACCAGATTTTCACTAGACGTCCTTTAATGAAAGAAATAGCAAAAGGCATACATCATGTTTCAAATTCCTTTCACGTTACGTCCTTTGGCACTAACCAAGTTAATTTTTTTCGTTAAATATAGTCATGTGCAAGGCACACGAGGGTAAATTTGTCTTTCTACTCCTTAAGGGACTATTTGTATAGATTGCTTAAAGTTTGGGCAAAAAAATAAAAATTAACAAAGATTTAAAATATATATTTCTTTCTCATATTCTCTCTCCTCCGTCTCTCTCACACTCTCTCCTCCCATCTCTTTCTCTCACTAATTCATCACCACCATCCACCACCACTCAACTTACAATGGGTATCGAGAAGAAAGAAGAACAACCACTCTGATCAACTCCCACCGCCACCACCGCCGGCCACCACACCAAACCCAAACGCCAGCACTGCATAATAATCTGCTCATCAATACTCAAAGTCCTCCACACCCCGTCACCACCACTCGCCGCCAATACCACAACCACCATCAGGGGCAACGAAACTGAACCGTCGGTTCAGATAAAAAATGAAGATGAAGCAAAATTAAAAACCCTAGATCTAGATGGATGAATCGGACCATATTAGGCCTGAATCAAAGACATATTATTCCTGAATCAAAACAAATCAAAGTTTATTTGATGAACCAGGCATAAAAGATCCAAAACCGAACCTGAAATTGGGGGTTCGACATTATCTTCTTATTCGGCAACCCCCCCTCCCCCCAACGACGACGGAAATTGGGCAACGGGGTGTTGGCGGCGAGTGGTGGTGATGGGGTGCTGGTGGCGAATGGTGGCGACGGGTGGCTGGTTACAGGTAGTGGTGGCGACGGGGTGTTTTGGAGGCTGACGGTGGTTGAGTGAGCCGTAGATTGGGGGTTGATAGCTCCGGCGATGACGGAAGTAGGTCGTGGTAGTGGTTAAGTAGCTGGTAACAATGACACGTGGTGGTCGGCAAGTGGTTATGGTTGTTTGGTTTTTCATTGTGGTGGTGGATGTTATAGGGAGAAGAAAGAAGATGGTGAAGAGAGAGAGAGAGAGAGAGAGAGAGAGAGAGAGAGAGAGAGAGAGTCTATCTTTTTCTTTTTAAGTTTTAATTATTAATTATTGAATAATTATATAACATTACAAAAATACCCTCATGTGCCTTGCACATGATCATGTTTAACGAGAAAAATTAGCTGGGTTAGAGCCAAAGGACTTAACGTGAAAAGGATTTGATACATAAGTATGTTTTCTGCTATTTTTTTTTTTTGCTTAAGGACGTCTACTGAAAAAACGATCAAACGTAAAGGACGTATTTTGCCATTTTGTCTTCATAAAAATATGTCTAATATTATGATTATGTTTAAAAATTTCTTTATGATGTGAATACATCTAATGTTATGAAAATGTACTATCTTTTTAAAGATATTTACTCTTTTAGATTATGGTGTTTTATCCATATGTAAAGAGTTAGTAAAGTATTTACATGAGTGTTGGTTCAAATTCTCTAAAACGTTTTGATACAAGGTAGTACTAAACACTCAGGCTAAAATACACATTTGTCTAGATCCTTACATATATGATCTATAGTGGGCACTCTACAGACATACTGACCATGAGGCAAGTGACTGTCTCTAGGGCGAGTGACCATCCAATTATGTGGTTTGTGCGCATGTTTAGTTTCAATGAGATGGGATTGAGACCCACTGATTCGTTGAACGCTATTGGTGCTGTGTCATAACGAATTATGAAAACCTTTTATCGAGTCAGCGTGTTCACCAGCATATAGCAAACGTATTTTTAAAAGTGTTTTCAAGTAATCAAGAGTAAACTATAGAGGTGGATATGCCGGTAGAGATAGAAGATCATTAGGCATAGAATACAGCTAGTGGCTTAGCTAATTTTGTAATGAAGCATATGTAAAACATGTTTTTAAACAAGTAATTTTGTAAAACGAAAAAAAGGTATTTAATTCCCTATTTTATAAAAGTAAATATTTTACTTAACATTTTTCGCTGCAAACTTTGATAAATTGACAGAACTGGTACCAACTATTGGTCATACGGCTAGGCCCTAAGGCAGGGTGTGACAATTAAGTAGACGGCTAGGGTCGTTTATATAGGTATAATTGAACTTAGGGAGCAAGAAATCCTTATAATTGAAATTTAGGGTTTTTAACCATTTAAGAAGAAAATCATAAATTAACAAAACTAGAACTAATATAAGGGAACAAGTTAGTGTATTCGGTAGGTGATGCAGTGTGGATAGGGTAGGAAAAAGGCTGTTAAGTTTTTCAAAGGTTTTGTTCGCACAATGTCGAGTGTTAAATTTATAAAAATGATTATTATCTTAACTAAACCACAAATAAATAGGCAAGTGTATCTATCGTATATGTAGTAAAGTATATGTAAGAACCAAGTATCGATCCATGGGCACACTTGTTTGAATTTTAATACTAAATCATCGTATTTATTTCTACCGGGAGTGAATATCATATTGGTTTTGGTTTGACAAGTAAATTTTTAAAAGGAAATTAAAGGCATAAATTAAAAGAGAATATTTTTGGTTTTTATATTTTTAGATAGAAGATCAAGGATTAAAGTGTATCATCTTGGTTCAAACTCCTCTTAACCTAGTTTAACAATTAGTTAGTAAGCATGTGATGTGAGCTTGCTATTGTGGTTAAATATGGGATTAACACCTTTTTCCTAAGTCATGTTAATCCATGATAACTAAAGAAAGAAATATGCATAAGTTCATGATCTGCACTTAAAACATCATTTTATGTAAGCAAGTGGTTTACAATAAATATTTATAAAATAACTCACTTTAAAGATGAGTCAATCCCTTAAATTACTAAGTGAATTGCCCTTGATATTTTAGTAAAAATAACCTTTGTATCATACATAAAAAACAATTAAGATTAGTTGATTTGTAAAGGTTTAACCTTGCATTAACAAGTATTAATCTGTACTAACTCTTGAACAATTATAGAACTCACGTAATAACCACCCAAGAGTTATTTAAAGTAGGTTATGTTGCACACTCACTTAACAAATAATTAATCAATTTTAGTGGATAAACATCAATAATCCGTTTCCACAAGCATTGCCAATAGTTCCCACTCTAAACTGATTAATTACTACTAATAATTCATTTGGTCCATGTTAATATTAGGATTTATGTTATTTTACCAAGCCCTTGCAAGAATGACAATTCCTCGACTTATCATCAAGAACTTGGTGCTTCTTTTAAATGTTTATAATTTATCAACCAAACCTTCACAAGAGTGGCAATTCCTCGGCTTATCGTCAAGCTCGGAACTCAGTGTCTATTTTAACATTCGTCCAGGCCTCACAAGACTAGCAATTTCTATGCTTATCATCAAGCTTGGCACTTGGGGCATCTTTTAAGAGTATTATAACATTCCTCATCAAATGATAATTGCAACATAACCTTTACTTATTAAAACCGATCACATGTTTAACAAATACTATTAAACTTCAATTAAGATTCATTATAAACCAAGATGATGCTATGAAAGTTTAGCCAATAATAAACATAATGTTAACCACCAAAGTAATAGATAAAAACATGATCAAATTGAAACAATATAACCAATTTGGATGGCTAATCTTTTATGTTAATGACTTCTTCCAAGAGCTTAAACTCCTTAATCTTCAAGGGTTAGATGATAATTCTCTTATTAATGGTTGTGAAAAGAGGTGGTTGAAGTGGAGTAAATGAGGTTGGAAGGTGTATTGAATGTGGAATATGAGCATTCAATTTATAGGCATTAAATCTCCAAACATGGCCGTACTAAGCAAAGCACGGCCATGGTGACATTTTTGTCATGCTGCATTGAATGCTCCTTGTCAGGTCGTACAGCCGTGGTGAGTCCACAACAGTCCAAATTTTGTCCTTTTCTCTTGTACTGAAAGCATGAGAGTGTTTTGGGAAGGCGCGACCATGTTTAGCTTCAGAACATTCTATTTTGTCATTTCCTCTTGTTCTTGATAACATAGGTGTGTTTTGGTTAACATGGCCATGTTTTGTCTTCCTGAATTTTGTCTTTACATCGTAAGCTCTGGACATGGCCATGACTTGATTTACCATGGGGTGTGCTAAGTATGTTTTCACCTTTTATCTCCTTTTTTCTTTATATATCAGCTCGTTTTATTCATTAGGGCTATATTTACCTATATATAGAAATTATAAACATTAGTGGTTATTTATTCTAATATAATTTACAATATTAGGCTTATTTGGAGATATTTTGGTGCTGAAAAGATCTATAAATTCTTATACATCAGTAGGAAACATGTCTTGGGTATTATTATAAGAAAAAACTCGTTTGGAAAGGATTTGGTTGCAAAAAGAACATTCTAGAACCACCATGTAAGGCTCCATACCCGGTAACCCTACTTTGGCGTTGGATTTACTCAAAAACTTAATCTAATATAGCGGAAGCACATACAATATGTAGCGGAAACTAAAACTTTTACATAACAACTTCTTTCACTAACCAATCTTCAATATGGATAGCCTCGTACGCACCTCACTTGCGAATGAATCCGATGCTATAGTCCAATTCCCCATGGTTATAGCCATGTTCTTCTTCTTAGAGTGTCACCTTCGCCGTTATGACTCCATGAGTCATTTGCGCATCGGTTACGAAAAGCCCTTTGTTTTAACTCGTTTTCATTTTTTTAATTCATTGCTCACTGTGCACTATGCACTATTCACTGTTCAGTGTTCATTGTGCACTGCGCTGTGCACTGTTCATTGTTTATTGTTCATCTTGCACTGTGCGTTGTTCATTGATTCGTTGTTTGAAAGACTTACTCAACATTTCAATATTAAGCATTATGACAAGAAACTACATTGACATATAACTTAACATAAATAAACGTGCTAACTAGCAACGCACCTTACCAGATCGATCTTCCAGGCTGCCACTTGAGCTGCCTATAAATCACAACCCGGTTACTCATGAGGATACTTTTCTTTTGACATCCTATTTATTAACATGTGCCAACATTATCCAAAGAGTTCATATCAAACTCCATATGGCACGTTTGACATCATATTTCTCATTCAAGCATTTCATCTAACACCTTGTACACATGATTTCTAAGCAATGTATTTAGTTAAATTTCATAAATTTCTACCACTTCCTATAACCACAGTTTCATTTAACTCTCACAAACAATCAATTTACATGTAAAAGCCAATTCAGTCAAAGCTAATACACTACCTATTGTTCATAAAATTGGGGTTCTTCACTTCAAGGTTAAAACCCATTTCCTGGTAGACTTGAACACTAACAAACAATTGTTTTTCAGCCAAGTATTCCACAATTTCAACATTCGAGACGAATTTAAACATTCATGTGTTAGGGCTCGGATTTTTAATATACTGGGCAAGCAGTATGTTCAGGATAAATTCAAGACACGGTATCCTCCAAGGTAACAGGTATCCTAGATCTATTATATAACTAACAAATTGTTCACCATCTTTCCTTGTTTACCAGGTCAAGAGATTTATGGTGATTTATTGAAAACCCGGAGTTGCCGTTAATAGAACGTGTTCAAAAAGGAAACGTGCTTAATGAAGGGATCAATGGCTAATTGGAATTAGTCTATTATTTTCTAATTTATAGGCATGGTAGTTAGCTGTGATTTTGTATATAAATAGAGCACTACTCGGATCATAGGACACACTCTTAGCAAACGAGACTTACTAGTACTCGCATTCTGTAACACGATTCAGTTTGAGCTCCACCACTTGTAACCACTTTTTGTTATTAATAAACTGGTGGTGATAGTTTTCACCATCCGGGGTTTTTTTCTTGTTATCCTCAGGATAACGGGTTTTTTTCTCGCAACAAATCTCTGTGTTCTAGCACTTTTACATTCATTTCAAGCAAGCACCAAGTCCCATTTACTAATTTGGTTGTAAAATCACACTTGTTAATTTTTTACCAAAACAATTTGGCGCCCACCGTGGGGCTATCGGTGCTTTAATCCATCAAAACCGTTTGTTTCATTCTCAATTACTTTCACCCCTTCATCATGGTCTCACAACCAAAAACCATCTCCATTTTTGCTCCGATGGTCACCGCTGCTTCAAGTGTCAACCCTGGAGCTCCACCAGTTCCAAAGAAGAACACTCAACCCCGAGGAGAACTTCCACCGTACCTGAGAACCTCTACACGGGTAGATCCGGTTATTTCTAATAGTGATATTTTACTTTGATGAAACATGTCAAAACTCACATGGAGCAACAAGAGAAGACCAACTCAAGGCTATTCAAGGAAATTGAAGGGATCAAAAAGAAGCCAGGGCAGGAGACTACTACAATCATGCCCAGGGTGCTCGATTTTAACCAGGATCATCTATCCTTCAGAATCCAGAATCCTTGGGGACACAATCAACAAGGACTCCGTCTCAGCAGCAATCAGGATATTGGGGAACTTATCTTCCGGTATCTTCAGAATTACCCAGACCAACGAGGCCAGAATCCATCAGCATGCAGCCTCATTCAACCATGCCAGCCGACATATTCTTGTCAGGGTCTCCGGTGGTGTCCTCTGAAGTGCATGTTGGAGATGATATCCTCATGCAAACGTTGCCTTATCCTGAGGATACCCTCAATGGAGGAACTAGTCGTCAAGGCTCAAGATACCCGAGGCCTAACAACGAACTAGGTAACAGTTTACTTAATGCTAATTTATACACTAACCGTTGATCTATGTAGGATAAGGGGATATCCCCCAAGATAGCCAGGGAATTGCAGAACATGAAGGATGTGATTTCCAATATCCCCTGGATAATCCGTCCCATAGCTAAAGTTCTGGTAGGCAGTCACAGATTATCCAAGTTCACTTGGCCTATATGCGACGTGGAGATCCCCAAGAAATTCCAGATGCCCAGCATGAAGCTGTACGATGGCACTACGGATCCTGAGGAACACGTAGCTCAGTATAGAGAAAGGATGGAGATCGACCCCATCCCTATTGACATCAAAGAAGCTTGTCTATGCAAGGGATTCGGTTCAACACTAACAGGACCAGCCCTCAAATGGTTATTAACTATTCCATCTAATACTATTACTTCATTTTTTCATTTGATTAACTTGTTTAATAATCAATTTTCTTGTAGTGATCTTTTGAGAAAATGTCAAGTGATTTATATAGAATTGCTCAACATAATAATGAATCCCTAAGGGATTACATAACTAGATTTAGCAGGGAAGCTTTGGATATCCCCAACCTTGATATGGCGGCTGCTGTTGAAGCTCTCAAGATGGGGTTGATGAAGGATTCATCCTTCTATGACGATCTTGTCATGACTCCATGCAGGAATCTTGATGAAGTCAGGAACAGAGCGTTAAGATACATTCGGCTAGAGGATGATAATAAGGCTCATGGAAGTTTGGCTATCCCGAAGTATAAATCTACCAACAGGAAGTCAAACTCTCCAAAGAAGTTCTCTAGGCCCAAGCCTTATTCCAAACAAAATACCTCCAGGATAAACGCCATGGATGAAGAAAAAGATGATGAGGAGTATCCTAAAATCTCTTAATATTGTTTTAATATTGATATTGGTGATGTAATATGTGTCATGCAGGATTTAGGTGACAAGACCAGACGACCCAAGAAAAATGAAAAACCAAGATCCAGCAAAGACAAGTCCAAATGGTGTGTATTCCTTGAAGACTTTGGCTATCGCACTGACGATTGTATAACACTTTGGAAGGAGATAGGATACCTTCTCAGAAAAGGATATCTAAATGAACTATTTGGAAGAAACAATAACAAAAGTCAGGATCCTGTCAAGATACCTGAAAGGGCACCTTCTCCACCACCCGGAGCTAAGGTTGTATCACTTATCTCGGGAGGATATGACATCTGTGGAACCTCGTATTCAGCATCTAAGAAGCGTTCCAAAGAAACAAGGATGGACAACGGAGAAAGACCTCTCCGTACTTCCACGTTAACAACTCAAAGAATCATATCCTTCGATGAAGAGGATAGATGTGACCTTATGGATCCCAACCATGATGGTTTGGTCATTACTTTATGTATAGCTAACTGTTTTGTGCGCAGGATACTCATGGATGGAGGAAGCTCTGTGAACATTATCCAGATGGATGCCTTGAAGAAGATGGATATCCCAGAAATGGAGATTATCCCAAAATCCTCAGTCCTCCTAGGATTCAGTGGCAAGACCAAGGATACGTTGGGAGAAATTAAACTTCCAATATACATTGAGGGAACTAACCCTTTGCAAAAATTCTGTGTTATTGACTCATTGTCTTGTTGTAATGTGATATTAGGAAGGCCTTGGATCCACAGCATTAAGGCAGTACCCTCAACTTATCATCAGTGTGTGAAACTTCCAAGCCCATGGGGGGTCATCAAGATTGAAAGCGATCAGCAAGATGCCAAGGAATGTTATGCTTCATCAATGAAATGGACTACAAAGCCTACTCAAGCATAGAAATTACAGAAGCAACCAGGGGAGGTTCTGTAAGCCACGGACCAGGATGTGAAGGAAGTATCATTGGATCCTCAGGATACCGAAGTCAAAGTTTTGATAGGATCGAGTATGTCTGAGGATATCGAACAAGGATTGGTATCCTTCTCAAAGAAAAGACCTTCTACCTTCACTTGAAAACATTAAGATATGACAGGTATCTCTAAATCTATAATTACTCATAAACTTCGTATAAATAAATCTTTCAGGCCGGTACATCAAAAGCGAAGGAAATTTACTCCTGAGAGAAACATTATCTTACAAAAAGAAGTGCAGAAGCTTCTCAAGACCAAAATGATAAGAGAGGTCCAATATTCTAGATGGTTAGCCAATCTAGTTGTAGTCCAGAAGAAGAATGGAAAGTGGAGAGTATCTGTGGACTTCACGGACCTGAATAAGGCCTGTCCAAAAGATCCATTTCCACTCCCACACATTGACTCAATGGTGGATGCAACTGCTGGCCATGAACTGCTAACTTTCATGGATGCATCCTCAAGATTTCAACAAATTCAAATGGAGCTTTCAGATCAAGAAGACACAACCTTCATGACTCCCACAGGTATATACTATTATACTGCAATGCCTTTTGGACTAAAAAATGCAGGTGCAACATACCAGTGGCTAGTCAACATGATGTTCAAATACTAACTGAGGGACACGATGGAAGTCTACATAGATGACATGGTGGTAAAATCAAGGAGGGCTGAGGATCATCTCAAAGACTTGGCAACAACATTTGGCATCCTGGAGAAGTATAACATGAAGCTGAACCCAGCCAAGTGTCATTTCGGTGTCAAAGCAGGAAAGTTTCTTGGATACATTGTCACCAAGAGAGGAATAGAAGCAAGCCCTGAGCAGATCAAGGCCATCCTAGATATCAAATCACCAAGAAACGTCAAAGATGTCTAAAGGTTGACAAGAAGAATTGCGGCTCTCAACAGGTTCATCTCAAGATCTTCAGAGAAGTGTAAAGAATTCTATGATATCCTGAGAAAGAATCAAAAGTTCGAATGGGGAGAAAAGCAAGAAAGAGGTTTGGTATCCCTAAAGGAATACTTATCATCAGCACCACTCCTGATGAAGCCAGTTAATGGTGAGCCATTATCTTTGTACTTAGCTGTTTCGAGGAGTGCAATAAGTGTTGTCTTGGTCAAAGATCATGAAGGTCAACAACATCCAATATATTATGTAAGTAAAAGTATACTAGATGCTGAATCCAGGTATTCTTATCTTGAAAAGTTAATTTTAGTACTTATAATGGCTTATACTAAACTAAGACATTACTTTGAAACTCATGCTATTCATGTAAAGACTAATTATCCTATTAAAGCTATTTTGAGAAAACCATAAATGTCAGGTAGGATGGCAAAATGGGCTGTAAAACTTAGTGCATACGATATCTTGTATGAGCCAAGGATAGCCATCAAATCTCAGGTACTTGCCGACTTTTTGGCTGATTTTAGCTAGGATATACTTGTAGAATTAGAAAAAGAAGTTTAGCAATTGGAGGTCAAGGAGAGTTGGACCTTGCATACTGATGGTGCCTCCAACATAAGAGGAACAGGTCTAGGTATCCTGCTAAAATCGCCACAGGGGGACATTATACCTCTATCTATATCTTGTGAATTTCAGGCTACTAATAATGAGGCTGAATATGAAGCCTTAATAGCTGATTTACAATTAGCTAAGGATATTAAGGTCAGGTAACTTCAAGTTTATATTGATTCATTATTATTAGCTAACCATTTTAATGGATTTTATGCAGTAAATGCAGAAAACTTAGCAAAATATTTAGAAATAGTTAAGCAATTAGCTATGTGTTTCGAAACATTTGATATAGAGCAGGTTTCAAGAGAAGAGAATACTGAAGCAGATGCCTTAGAAAATTTAGCATCAGCTATCAAGATACCAGATGATATCAAGATACCCGTAGTTCATATTTTGACTCCAACAACAAAGGAGAACCACGAAGTGATGGAGACTTCAAAACCTGAAGACGATCTAATATCCTGGACCAGTCTCATAATACGGTATCTTCAGGATAACGAGATCCTAGAAGGAGAAAATCCTAGAGCTTTCCGAATGAAGGTAACCCAATATATTATCCTAAATGATATTTTGTATAGAAAATCACTTCGGGTCCGTACTTAAGGTGCTTGGAACACCATGAAGTATAAGAAGTCCTCAAAGACATACATGAAGGTGATTGCGGAAACCACACTGGGGGCAGAGCCTTAGTATCCAAGATACTGAAGACAGGTTACTTCAGGCCAACAATGAAAAAGGATGCAATGAACTTCTCCCGGAAGTGTGATGCTTGCCATATACATAACAACATGCATCCTGCATCAACCAGCTGAACCATTATATCCTATCATATCCCCGTGGCCATTTATGAAATGGGGAATGGATATTGTGGGAAAGCTACCCAAGGTTCTTGGTGGAAAAGTCTTTATGCTTGCCATGACTGATTACTTCTCCAAATGGATCGAAGCTGAGGCATTTGTCCAAGTTAAAGAGAAGGATGTGATCTCATTTATCAAACGCAATATCCTGACAAGATTCGGTATCCCGACGGAGATCGTTTCTGATAACGATTCACAATTCATTGGTAGTAGAACAACCAACTTTTGTGAAAGTTGGGGAATCAAAATGATAACTTCAACTCCAGTACATCCTCAAGCTAACGGTCAAGAAGAGTCTAGTACAAGATCATCATCAACAATTTGAAAGAGAAATTGGGATCCAAGAAGGGAAAATGGGCTGAAGAACTACCATTCGTTCTTTGGGCTGATAGAACCACTTCAAAAAATGCAACGGGTCAAACACCTTTCTCTTTGGTTTTTGGGGCCAAAACTGTTATCCCTACAGAAATGGTGATCCCCACAGCAAGAACCATCATCCAAGATACTGAGTCCAACAATCGAAGTCTTACTGAAGAGCTTGACACTATTGACGAGCTCAGAGATCTTGCCAAAATCAAAATGGCAGCATACTAGCAAAGAATAGCCAAGTCCTACAACAAAACACCCGAATTCGAAGATTCCAAGTAGGAGACAAGGTGTTAAGAAAGGCGTTCCAGAACACCACTAACCCAGCATATGGAAAGCTAGCTCCAAAGTGGGAAGGTCCTTACTTGATCGATTCAGAAGCAGGCAAAGGGGCCTACAGATTGATCACTATGGAAGGTGTTCCTATACCAAGTGCTTGGAATGCTATCCATCTTAAGGCATATTATACCAAGTGCTTGGAATGCTATCCATCTTAAGGCATATTTTTGTTAGTATCCTTAACTGGTATGTTCATATCCTCAACACCTTAGGATAAAGGTATGTTCACTGATCCACTTTCGCATTGTTTCATACTTAAACTTTATTATCTCTTTATCAAGTTTACTGACTTAAGCATCGGAGGGGTGTTAGCCAGGCAAACACCCACCCATCATCAAGAGTTAAGTGTCTTGCAGGTATCCTAAGGATATGTTGTCTTGACAACAGTCAGAGGCTGATCACCTCCCACACGAACATGATATCCCTGATATCTCCTAAGGTTTAAAGGTCTTCACCTTTCTAACGACGCCTGGAGCGCACGATGATTCGGATAGAGTTCGAGGCAGGTGGACCAGACCAGCTGATAATCCGTTTGTTGTTGGCTACATACCAAATCCTTAAGATAAGTGGCAGACATGTCACGCATATGGTTTATAACATTTTCATGTTATCTAAGGTTTATAACATTTTCATGTTATATAAAGTTTCGACATTTCTATGTCCTTACATTTGGGACTTTCCCCAGTTTTATCTAAGGTTTACACATCTTCATGTCTCTCGAGTAAAGGCCTTGTCGCCAGTAAAGAGGCTTTATCGCCAATAAATGGGCTTTATCACCAGAATTATCTCACTTTGTTTTAGCAGGTCGAAGATCGGCCAGGTTGCTAGTGTAGAGATGTTATTAAGTTGTTTTTAAATTAGAAAATTCCAAAATCATGGTGCATAATAAGATCAAAAATTGGGGAAATCATGTGAAAATAAAAGGCAAAACATGGGCTTTGTCTTGAAAAGTCAAGATTCCTCCACCCAAGTGGTGCCAGATGTCCACAAGCAAGGATAACACGAGCTTCGTCTTGAAAAACCAAGATCCCTCCACCCATGCATCCTATTACCCTAAACATACTTGTTCCAGACAGAAAATAGAAATTGTTCAAAACAGCCATTACAATCCAACTTCAAACCACAAACAAACATACTTAAAAAACTGGGCTCAAACCTTGTCTTTTCCGCCTTCATTGCCCAGTTGCACCTCATCACCAACTGCCTTCACCGCATCCATGATCGCCACCTCCACAGCTTCACTATCTTCCTTCTCCACTTCACTCGAACCCGCCTCCTCCACATTTTCCCCAGTCAACTCGGCCAACACCTTCTTCCAAGAAGTTACGTCCCAAATGGGAGTATCAAGACCTGCATCTTGGGCCTCCTTTGCCATACGAAGGTGAGACTGGAAGATGGAAATAGCAGCAGACCTCTTTGCCCCTCGGTGACTTCTTGAATCTGCACCAAATGATCCACTTCTTGATGGACGAGTTCCTTCTACATTTCGGCAATGCGGGTATTGGCATCAAGGAGTTCATAGTGCAGATCGTTAAAGCTGGAAGACAGCTGCTCCGGTCTCTATTCAAAACAAATTATCCTTAGCATATATTATCTTTAAAATACGAGGAGATGATCAGAAGACATACCTTATTAAACTCAAGGTTGCAAGTCGGAGAAGAGTCGGAAAATTCCTAGGTCTTTCTCTTTTTTGAACCCTTGGCTCGACTGCTTTCGGGCTTTGGCAGGATAATAGGAACGGCTTCCTTCTTTTTGGTGCTATGGGTGGAGACCATGCTATCAATGTCGTCAAGAATGAAAATAGGAGCAGATTTGCCTACAAAGATAATGCAGGTTAATATCTCTGATCCTTCAATTTTTTAACTAGCATTATTAGGGCTCGGATTTTTGGTATCCTCAGCAAACATTATGTTCAAGACAACTCCAGGATGCGGTATCTTCCAAGGTAGCATGTATCCTAATTATGCTATATAACTAACAATTTGTTCTCAGTCTTTCCTTGTTTACCAGGTCAAAGAACGTTGCCTTGATCTCCCAAAGACTCGCACTTTCAGTTAATAGAACGTAACAGGAAAGGAAACATGCTGATTAAGGGGATTAACGGCTAATTAGAATTAGTCCATAGTTTCCTAAATTATAGAAAAGTTTATTAGACTCTTTTTGTTATAAATAGAGCAATAAACTCCGATCAACACACACACTCTAGACACACGAGACTTACTAGTACTCGCATTCTCTGTAATCACGATCGAGTTTTAGCTCCACACTTGTAACCACTTTTGTTATTAATAAATCGGTGGGGATAGTTTTCATCACCCGGAGTTTTTTTCTTGTTATCCTCAGGATAACAGGTTTTTTCCTTGTAACAAATCTCTGTGTTCAAGCCATATTTACAAGCACCTAGTCCCATTTTACTAATTTGGTTATAAAATCACACTTGTCAATTTTTTACCAAAACAATTTGGCGCCCACCATGGGGCTATCGGTGCTTCAATCCTTGAAATCCGTTTATTTCATTTTCAATCACTTTCATTCTCTTTACAATGGCCTCACAACCAAAAACCATTCAGTCTTTGCTCCTGTGGTCACTGCTGCTTCAAATGTCAACCCAGGACCTCCACCAGTGCCGAAGAAGAATGCTCAGTCCAGAGGAGAACTTCCACATTCGCGGGATCCTCTACACGGGTAGACCCGGTTATTTCTAACAATGGCATTTTTGCTTTGATGAAACAGGTCAAAACACACATGGAGCAGCAAGAAAAGACCAACTCAAGGCTATTTAAGGAGATTGAAGGGATCAAAAAGAGGCCAGAGCAGGAGGCTACTCCAATCATACCCAGGATTCTAGATTTTGGTTCTCCAGGATCATCCATCCTTCAGAATCCCGGATCCTAGGGACACAATCAACAAGGACTCTACTCGGCAGCAATCAGGATACGGGGGAACTTATCTTCCGGTATCCTCGGAATTACCTAGACCAATGAGGCCAGAATCCATCAACATGCAGCCTCGTTCAACCATGGCAGCTGGCGTATTCTCATCAGGATCTCCCATGGTGTCCTCTGAAGTGCATGTCGGGGACGATATCCCAATACAGGTGTCGCCTTATCTTGAGGATACCCTCAATGGAAATATTTGTCGTCAAGGCTCAGGATACCAGAGGCCTAGCCACAATCTCGGTAACAATTCATTTAATGCAAATTTATACACTAATCGTGGATCTGTGCAGGATAAGGGGATATCTCCCGAGATAGCAAGGGAATTGCAGAAAATGAAAGACATGATTTCCAATATCCCAGGGGTAATACGTCCTATAGCTGAAGTCCCCGCAGGTAGCCACAGGTTATCCAGGTTCACTTAGCCTATATGTGACGTAGAAATCCCCAAGAAGTTCCAAACTCCCAGCATGAAGCCTTACGACGGCACTACGGATCCTGAGGAACACGTAGCTCAGTATAGAGAAAGGACGGAGATCAACCCCATCCCCATTGACATCAAAGAAGCTTGCCTATGCAAGGGATTCGGTTCAACATTGACGGGACCGGCCATCAGATGGTTATTGAGTATTCCTTCCAACACTATTACTTCATTTTCTCATTTGATTAATTTGTTCAATAATCAATTTTCTTGTAGTGGATCTTTTGAGAAAATGACAGGTGACTTATATAGAATTGTTCAGCATAACAATGAATCCTTAAGGGATTACATAACCAAATTTAGCAGGGAAGCTTTGGAAATCCCCAACCTTAACATGGCAGCTGCTGTTGAAGCCTTCAAGATGGGATTAAGGAAGGATTCTCCTTTCTATGATGATCTTGTCATGACTCCATGCAGGAATCTTGATGAAGTCAGAAACAGGGCATTAAGATACATTCGGCTAGAGGATGACAAGAAGGCTTATGGAAACTTGGTTATCCCGAAGTATGAGTCTACCAACAGGAAATCAGACTCTCCACAAAATTTCTCTAGGCCAAGCCATATTCCAAACAGGATAAATGCCGTGGAAGAAGATGAAGATGATGAAGAGTATCCTAAAATCTCTGAATATTGTTTTAATATTGAAATTAGTGGTGTGGTATATGCCATGAAGGATTTAGGTGACAAGGACAGATGGCCTAAGAAAAATGAAAAGCCTGGATCCATCAAAGACAAGTCCAAATGGCGTGCATTCCATGAAGACTTTGGCCATCACACTGAATATTGCATAGCACATCGGAAAGAAATAGGATACCTTCTCAGCAAAGGATACTTGAAGGAACTGTTTGGAAGAAACAAGAACAAGAGTCAGGATCCTGTCAAGATACCTGAAATGGCACCTTCTCCACCACCCGGAGCTAAGGTTGTATCCTTTATCTCAGGAGGATCCGACATCTGTGGAACCTCATATTCAGCAACAAAGAAGCGTTCCAAAGAAACAAAGATGGACAACGGAGAAAGCTCCGCACTTCCACTCTGACAACTCAAAGAATCATATCCTTCGATGAGGAGGATCGATGTGATGTTGTGGATCCCAACCAAGATGGTTTGGTAATCACTTTATGTATAGCTAACTGTTTTGTGCGCAGGATACTCGTTGATGGGGGAAGCTCTGTGAACATTATCCAAATGGATGCCTTGAAGAAGATGGATATCCCGGAAACGGAGATTATCCCGAAATCCTAAGTCCTCGTAGGGTTCAGTGGCAAGACCAAGAATATTTTGGGAGAAATCAAACTTCCAATATATATTGAGGGAACTAACTCTCTACAAAATTTTTGTGGTATTGACTCATTATCTTGTTGTAATGTGATATTGGGCACGCCCTGGATCCACAGCAT
The DNA here is from genome assembly GCF_021521415.1 of Bidens hawaiensis. Taxonomy (NCBI): domain Eukaryota; kingdom Viridiplantae; phylum Streptophyta; class Magnoliopsida; order Asterales; family Asteraceae; genus Bidens; species Bidens hawaiensis. The sequence continues at coordinate 436,172 of NW_027492910.1, forward strand.
GAAGGCAGTACCCTCAACTTATCATCAATATGTGAAACTCCCAAGTCCTTGGGGGAGTCATCAAGATTGAAAGCGATCAGCAACATGCCAAGGAATGTTATGCTTCATCAATGAAGTGGACTACAAAGCCTACTCATGCATAGCAATTACAGAAACAGCCAGGGAAAGTCCTGCAAGCAAGAGGGCAGGATGTAAAGGAAGTATCTTTGGATCCTCGGGATACTCAGATCAAAGTATTATTAGGATCCAGTATTCCTAAGGATATTGAGATAGAGTTAATATCCTTCCTAAAGAAAAGAGCTTCTACCTTCGCCTGGAAACATGAATATATGACAGATATCTCTAAATCTATAATTACTCATAAACTTGGTATAGATAAATCTTTCAGGCCGGTACATCAAAAGCGAAGGAAGTTTGCTCCAGAGAGAAACACTATCATACAAGAAGAAGTGCAGATGCTGCTCAGAACCTAGATGATAAGAGAGGTCCAATATCCTAGATGGTTGGCAATCTATTTGTTGTCCAGAAGAAAAATGGAAAGTGGAGAGTGTGTGTGGATTCACAGACTTGAATAAGACCTGTCCAAAAGACCCATTCTCACTCCCATACATTGACTCAACGGTGGATGCAACTGCTGGCCACGAACTGCTAACCTTCATGGATGCATCCTCCGGATTTCAACAAATTCAAATGGAGCATTCAGATCAAGAAGATACAGCCTTCATGACTCCCATAGGTATATACTGTTATACTGCAATGCCTTTTGGACTAAAAATGCGGGTGCAACATACCAGAGGCTAGTCAACATGATGTTCAAAGACCAACTGGGGGACACGATGAATGTCTACATAGACGACATGGTGGTAAAGTCAAGAAAGGCTGAGGATCATCTCAAAGACTTGGCAACAGCATTTGACATCCTGGACGAGTATAACATGAAGCTGAACCCAGCCAAGTGTCATTTTGGTGTCAAAGCAGGAAAGTTTCTTGGATACATTGTCACCAAGAGAGGAATAGAAGCAAGCCCTGAGTAGATCAAAGCTATCCTGGATATCAAATCACCAAGAAATGTTAAAGATGTACAAAGATTAACCGGAAGAATAGCAGCTCTCAACAGATTCATCTCAAGATCTTCAGAGAAGTGTAAAGACTTCTATGATATCCTAAGGAAGAATCAAAATTTCGAATGGGGAGAAAAGCAAGAAAGGGCATTGGTATCCCTGAAGGAAGACTTATCCTCAGCACCACTCCTGATTAAACCAGTTGACGGTGAATCATTATCCTTGTACTTAGTTGTTTCGGGGAATGCAATCAGTGTTGTACTCGTCAAAGATCACGAAGGTCAACAGCATCCAATATATTATGTAAGTAAAAGTCTACTAGATGTTGAATCCAGGTATTCTTATCTTGAAAAGTTTGTTTTAGCAGTTATAATGGCTTCTACTAAATTAAGACATTATTTTGAAACTCATGTTGTTCATGTAAAAACTAACTATCCTATTAAAGCTGTTTTGAGAAAACCAGAAATGTCAGGTAGGATGGCAAAGTGGGCTGTGAAACTTAGTGCATACGATATCTTGTATGAACCAAGGACAGCCATCAAATCTCAGGCACTTGCCGACTTTGTGGCTGATTTTAGCCAGGATATACTTGAGGAAGTAGAAACAGAAGTTCAACAATTGGAGATCAAGGAGATTTGGACTTTGCATACTGATGGTGCTTCCAACATAAGCGGAACAGGTCTAGGTATCATGCTAAAATCGCCACAGGGGGACATTATACCTCTATCTATATCTTGTGAATTTCAGACTACTAATAATGAGGCCGAATATGAAGCCTTAATAGCTGGTTTACAATTAGCTAAGGATATGAAGGTCAGGTATCTTCAAGTTTATATTGATTCTTTGTTACTAGCTAACCATTTTAATGGCTCTTATGCAGTGAATGCAGAAAACTTAGCAAAATATTTAGAAATAGTTAAGAAATTAGCTATGTGTTTCGAAACATTTGATATAGTACAGGTACCAAGGGAAGAGAACACTGAAGCAGATGTCTAGAAAATTTAGCATCAGCTCTCAAGATACCAGATGATATCAAGATACCCATCGTTCATATCTTGACTCCTGCAATAAAGGAGAACCACGAGGTCATGGAGACTTCAAAACCTGAAGACGATTCAGTATCTTGGACCCATCCCATAATATGGTATCTTTAGGATAATGAGATCCCAGAAGGAGAAAATCCCAGAGCTTTCCGAATGAAGGTAACCCAATATATTGTCCTAAATAATATTTTGTATAGAAAATCACTTGCAGGTCCATACTTGAGATGCTTGGAACATCATGAAGCACAAGAAGTTCTCAAAGACATACATGAAGGTGATTGTGGAAACCACACTGGGGGCAGAGCCTTAGCATCCAAAATATTGAGGACAGGATTCTTCTGGCCAACAATGAAGAAAGACGCAATGAATTTCTCCAAGAAGTGTGATGCCTGCCAAAGACACAGCAACATCTTGCATTAACCAGCTGAACCATTATATCCTATCATATCCCCGTGGCCATTTATGAAATGGGGAATGGATATTGTGGGAAAGCTGCCCAAGGCTCCTGGCGGAAAGGTCTTTGTGCTGGCCATAACATATTACTTCTTCAAGTGGATCGAAGCAAAGGCATTTGTCCAAGTTAAAGAAAAGGATGTGATCTCATTCATCAAACGTAATATCCTATCAAGATTGGTATCCCGGCAGAGATTGTTTGTGACAATGGATCACAGTTCATCGGTAGTAGAACAACCAACTTTTGTGAAAGTTGGGGAATCAAGATGGTGACTTCAACTCAAGTATATCCTCAAGCTAACGGTCAAGCAGAATCTAGTAATAGGATCATCATCAACAATTTGAATAAGAAATTGGGATCCAAGAAAGGAAAATGGGCTGAAGAGCTACCATTAGTTCATTGGGCTGATAGGACCACTTCAAAAAATGCAACGGGATAAACAGCTTTCTCTTTGGTGTTTGGGGCCGAAGACGTTATCCCTACAGAAATGGTGATCCCCACAGCAAGAACCAGTATCCAGGATACTGAGTTCAACAACCAAAGCCTTACTGAAGACCTGGATACTATTGACGAACTTAGAGATCTCGCCAGGATCAGAATGGCAACATACCAACAAAGAATAGCCAAGTCCTACAACAAGAATATCACAATCCGAAGATTCCAAGTAGGAGATATGGTATTAAGAAAGGCGTTTCAGAATACCACTAACCCAAAAGATGGAAAGCTAGCTCCAAAATGGGAAGGCCCTTACTCGATTGATTCAGAAGCAGGAAAAGGGGCCTACAGGTTAATCACTATGGAAGGTGTTCCTATACCAAGAGCTTGGAACGCTATCCACCTTAAAGCATATTTTTGTTAGTATCCTTGACTGGTATGTTCGTATCCTCAGGATAAAGGTATATTCCCTCATCCATTTTTATATTTGTTGAACTTTCTTATCTCTAAATCAAGTTTACTGACTTAAGCATCGGAGGGGCTATATTTGTTGAACTTTCTTATCTCTAAATCAAGTTTACTGACTTAAGCATCGGAGGGGTGTTAGCCAGGCTAACACCCACCCCTCATTAAGAGCTTTGTGTTTTGCAGTTATCCCAAGGATATGTTATCTTCACAACAGTCAGAGGCTGATCACCTCACACACGAATAAGATATCCTTGATATCTTCTAAGGTTTCAAGGTCTTCACCTTGCTAACGAACGCCTGGAGCGCACGAATAAGATAACCTTGATATATTCTAAGGTTTAAACTTCTTCACCTTTCTAACGCCGCCTGGAGCGCACGATGATACGGATATAGTTCGAGGCAGGCGGACCAGCCAAGCTGATAATCCGTTTGTTGTTGTCTATATACCGAATCCTTAAGATAAGTGGCAGACGTGTCACACATATGGTTTATAACATTTTCATGTTATCTAAGGTTTATAACATTTCATGTCATCTAAAGTTTTGGCATTTACATGCCCATACGTTTGGGACTTTCCCTAGTTTTATCTCAAGCTTAGACATTTTCATGTCTCTCAAGTAAAGGCCTAGTCGCCAGTGAAAAGGCTTTATCGCCAGTACAAAGGCTTTGTTGCCAGTAAATGGGCTTTATCGCCAGGATTATCTACCTTTGATTTGACAAATCGAAGATCGGACAAATCGCTAAATGTGGAAATATTACAAAGTTGTTTTTGACTTAGCAAAATTCTAGAAACATGATACTTCAAAAAGCTCAACAGTTGGGGACATCATATGTAATCTAACTAGATTTATAAATGATCTCCACAAAGGCACTCTTTACACTTAGTTGTAACACACAATTTATATATCAAGGTATGATATTTGGTTTGATTGTGATAACTCACACTAGGCATAAGGATATATTATCCCTAAGAGATTTCATTTCAATTCTTAATAAATCTTTTGGTTATATTTTCTAAAAATATATAATCTTTAAAATATCTTATGCTCAGGATACATGATCCTCAAGATGTTTTATTAAAAGTCTTAAAGATATATAATCCTCAAAATGTTCGAGAAGCGTGTTTTCAGGATACCTTATCCTCAGAATAACTTATTTCAGAAAATTGGAAATATGAAATATTTCAATTAAAACTTATTCAGATAAGCTATGAACACGTTGTTTAAAGCCAAAAGATTATATTATTACTAATCATAAGTGCAGGAAATTAAAAAGGCAACACCCGGGTTTCGTCTTGAAAAGCCAAGATCCCTCCACCCGAATATTGCCAGATGTCCAAAAGTCAAGATAACATGGGCTTCGTCTTGGAAAATCAAGATCCCTCCACCGATGCATCCTAATATCCTAAGCATAATATTGTTCAAGACAGGAAAATAAAAATTGTTCAACAAACCACTACAACCCAACATCACAAACCACAAATACATAAAAAAATTGGGCTCAAGCCTTTTCTTTACCGCTATCATCGCCCAATTGCACCTCATCACCAACCGCTTTTTCCGCATCCTTGATCGCCACCTCCACAACCTCCTCCGCAGCCTTCTCTGCTCCACTCTGACCAGCATCTTCCACACTTTCACCATTAAGCTCAGGCAAAACTTTCTCCCAAGCAGCCACATCCTAGAAGGAAGTGTCAACACCAGCATCTTTGGCCTCCTTAGCCATCTTGAGTCGAGACTGGAAGATGGAAATAGCAGCGGACCTCTTTGCCCCCATAGTGACCTCTTGAATCTGCACCAGACGATCCGCTTCTTGGTGGACGAGCTTCTTCTTGGCCATCGAAAGTTCCTGCTTCAAATCTTCAATCTCTTTACTCTTCTTGTCAAGGAGGTTGGTTTTGGAAGTTGTGATCTTCAGCATCTCGGCTATGCGAGTATTGATGTCAAGAAGTTCATAATGCAGATTGTTAAAGCTGGAGGATAGCTGCTCCATCCCTGCCCAAAATAACAAATCTTCATGATATCCTCAGCATATGTTATCCTAAAATACGAGGGTATTATCAGAGGGCATACCTTATTGAACTCGAGATTGCAGGTCGGAGAAGAGTCAGATACTTCCTGGGTCTTCCTCTTTTTTGAGCCCTTGGCACGACTGCTCTCAAGTTTTGATAGGGAGGCAGGAGCGGCTTCTTTTTTCTTGGTGCTACAAGTAAAGACCATGTTGTCAATATTCCATACCATACATAACGGAGCCGGCTGATGGCGATGGTTCTTGGAGGCTTGGCTGAAAATGAAATGTCCTTTCCTCCTGGTCAATGAGAAAGAAAGAGCTAAGCTTGGTCTCAGTCTCTTTGGTGGGAGGGGCAATCTCGAAGAACTTCAAAGCTGCAAAAGACAAAAATACATATCAGTTATAGAGATTATCGGCATACATCTTCAAGACTATGTATCCTACTTTTGGCAACCCAAAAATACGGAAGATTCTCAGGATGAGGGAGACTATCTCTCCTGACAAAGAAGAACTGTCTCTTCCACTGATCATTATTTTGGGTATTTTTAGAAACAAGTGGGGTACGGACGGATCTAGTTTTGAGAAGGTGTCTGGAAGAACAATGACTACGAAGGTCATACACGGAAACAAGTTCAGAAAGGGTGAAGTCAAGATCATAATCAGCAATTAATCATTCCAAAACAAACAAGGTCCTCCAAACCATCGGCATGGTTTGGACAAAACTAAGCCCAGTTCTGATAAAAAAACTCGGTGGTAAAAGCTGGAAAGGGGTAACTAAAACCAATCTTGATGGCAAAAACGGAAAACAAATCCAGGTCTTAGAGACAAGATCATATAAGACAGCTGGATCGAAGGGTCAGAAAACGGTTCCCAGAAGGAAGCAGCTTTGGGATTGTAAGCTCGCAATATCGTTGTTATTGAACGTGCATATCTCGTTCACGGGGTTGGCAAGAAGATTTTGGGAAATGAAATCCTCAATACCAGAATCATGGAGCTTCGGACTCATGATTTCCAGAAGATAAAGGAAAGAAAGTGAGAAAAAATTACCTGGATAAAAGAACAAGTGAGTGAAAGCTTTATTTATCCAAGTAATTATAAGGCCAACCTAGGGTTTACTCGATGGACAGACGACTGAAACGTGCAGCAAGAATCCACCGCACATGCAGAAATTCAAAATTCAAAATTAAAAAATTTTACAAATGTAATCCATATCTACAGCTGTTAAATTTGGGGACAATTGTTAGGGCTCGAATTTTTGGTATCCTCAGCAAACATTATGTTCAGGATAACTCCAGGATGCAGTATCTTCCAAGGTAACAGGTATCCTAAATATGTTATATAACTAACAATTTGTTTGCAGCCTTTCCTTGTTTACCAGGTCAAAGAACGTTGCCTTGATCTCTTAAAGACTCACACTTTCAGTTAATAGAACGTGATAGAAAAGGAAACGTGCTGATTAAGGGGATTAACGGCTAATTAGATTTAGTCCATAGTTTCCTAAATTATAGAAAAGTTTGTTATACTCTTTTGTTATAAATAGAGCAATAAACTCCGATCAACACACACACTCTAGACACACGAGACTTACTAGTACTCGCATTCTCTGTAATCACGATCGAGTTTTAGCTCCACACTTGTAACCACTTTTGTTATTAATAAATCGGTGGGGATAGTTTTCACCACCCGGGGTTTTTTTCTTGTTATCCTCAGGATAACCGGTTTTTTCTCGCAACAAATCTCTGTGTTCAAGCCATATTTACAAGCACCTAGTCCCATTTTACTAAACAAAACAAGCATGTCAATGCTTCTTACCAGACATAGCGGAGCCCGCTGACTGGGAGGATTCTTGAATGGCCGACTGGAAGAAAAAGGTCCTCTCTTCCTCGTTGATGAGGTAAAAAGAGTTTAGCTTGCTTTCTGTCTCTTTGCTGGGAGGAGCAATCTCGAAGAACTTCAAGGCTGCAATAAGACAAGATAAAGTATATCAGTTACACACCTATCAACATACAGCTTCAAGATAATATATCCTACTTTGGGTCACCCAAAGGTATGGAAGGTTTTCGGGTCTCGGAAGGGAGTCTCTCCTAACAAAGAAGAATTGCTTCTTCCATTGGTCATCGTTTTGGATATTTCTCAAAACAAGTGGGTTTCGACCAGATTTGGTTTTGAGAAGGTATCTTGAGGAACCATGGCTACAGAGATCGTAAACAAAAGCAAACTCAGAAAGGGTGAGATCCAAGGCATGGTCCGCAATTAGCCTCTCCAGTACGAACAGGGTCCTCCAAACCATGGGCATGGTCTGGACAAAACTATGACCGGTTCTAAGGAAGAACTCAATGGTAAAGGCCAGGAACGGGTAAGAATAGCCAATCTTGAAAGGTAGGTATGGAAAGCAAATCCAGGTTTTCGAAAGAAGGTCGGATAAAACGGCTGGGTCAAAAGGTCTGAAAACAGTCCCCAGAGGGAAACAACCTTGAGACTGTAGATTAATAATGTCGGTGTTATTAAAGATACATATTTCACTCGCGGGGCTAGCAAGATGATTCTGTGACACAAAATCCTCAATACGGGAAGGGTGAAGCTTAGGAGCCATGGTTTTGTGAAGATAAAGAAGAGAAGAAAAAGAAATTACCTGGATAAAGGGAAAAATGGATGAAAGTATTATCTGGGTAGTTATATGGACAATCTAGGGTTTAGCAAATTACCAGGATGCGTGACACATCCAATGAGATCCATCACACATGCAGAAATTCAAAATTCAAAAATTTTACAGCTGTAATCCATATCTACAGCTGTTAAATTTGGGGACAATTGTTAGGGCTCGGATTTTCGGTATACTGGGCAAGCAGTATGTTCAGGATAACTTCAAGACACGGTATCCTCCAAGGTAACAGGTATCTTAGATCTGTTATATAACTAACAAATTGTTCGCCATCTTTCCTTGTTTACCAGGTCAAGAGATTTATGGTGATTTACTGAAAACCGGGAGTTGCCGTTAATAGGACGTGCTAAAAAAGGAAACGTTCTTAATGAAGGGATCAATGGCTAATTGGAATTAGTCTATTATTTCCTAATTTATAGGCATGGTAGTTAGCTGTGATTTTGTATATAAATAGAGCACTACTCAGATCATAGGACACACTCTTAGCAAACGAGACTTACTAGTACTCGCGTTCTGTAACACGATCTAGCTTGAGCTCCACCATTTGTAACCACTTTTTGTTATTAATAAACTGGTGGTGATTGTTTTCACCATCCGGGGTTTTTTTCTTGTTATCCTCAGGATAACGGGTTTTTTTCTCGCAACAAATCTCTGTGTTCTAGCACTTTTACATTCATTTCTAGCAAGCACCAAGTCCCATTTACTAATTTGGTTGGTAAAATCACACTTGTTAATTTTTGACCAAAACATCATGTACTATCAATTTCATCATATGATCATAATCCATTCACCAATTGCAAGTAATCTACTTATCATCTTTCACTACTATTACCAAATAAGATTTCAAGACATACCTTATGATCACCAAGTTGAGATGATCACAAATTTACCCACATGCAAGGGTTTTAGCACTAATTGGCTTTTTAATTTTGGTGAAATTAGATGAAAAAGAGGTTTCCCCTCTTTCTTTCTTCCTGATGTCGACACCACGCACACATGTGTGGATGTGTTCTCATAATTTTATGTTTTATCATTACTAGATTGCTTTTGTACTTATCCAGCCCCTATCTTGGTTATTCAAAAGACCCCTTTTAACCTCTTTTTACAACATTACACTTTAATCATTTTAACCAAGTTAAATTTCTTAGTTATCACCATTTTGTTTTTTTCATATTAAACTTAAAACGAGTAAACACTCACGTTTGATTGCGTATAATATTTTGGGGTGTTACACATAGATCCCTGGACTTTGGTTTAATGCAATAATGACATAAAATAAGTGAGTTTGAGGATTGTTTAGCGAGTATACACAATATAATAACATAGAATACATCACAAACCAACAAATACAAATAGAAAAGTTGACGAATGTCACATGCATGAGCTCTAACAGGGATGTTGATATATAAGAGCATTCACACAAGCTTTTCCACCATCTTTATAATTTAACTAAATATCACATTTCTCTAAATTTCATTTAAAGTACCTCATTAGGTCTCTATCTCTATTTTTATCCTACTCATAAACACTTACTTCTCTATTTTTTTCTCTTTCTTTCACACTCACAAGTATTTATAGAGGTGATGAATAATACATCACTATAGTTAGAGCATTACTATTCATTAAATTCTATTTTGTAAAGATAAAGATTGAGATAGAGAACATAATGAAGATGCAAAATATAAAAAATTTATATATTTCATAGATAAAATGAATATAGAAATGCCAATGTTAATGCTCCAATACTTAAAACTAACTAAAGCATTCAAATCAAAGCAAATTAGTACATAATTTTTCAAAGTTAGAGATTTTCTAACATGTGCCTTCATGTAAGAAGTATTTATTATGTGAATTATTCTTGTTAAAAAGTACTACAATTGCATATTAATTACATCAATCTTATAATAACAACCATATTTAATATTTTTATTGTTTCCTTTTAAATTTTTCTTCCATTCATGATTACTAAATAAAATTTTTCTAATTCCCTCTAAAATTGTTTTTTCATCACTTCTATTTCCCATCAATTTTCTATAAGTATTCATAATAAACAACCACTTTTATTACCTTTCTATCTATTTTTTTTAAATTAAATGATATAAAGCATTACTATAATTATGGAAATGGATGGGTGTGTTTCTTTTGGATATGAATGAGCTTCCTAAGCAAAAACGAATGAAAAGTGGAAAGAAATTAGCAAGACAAGTAAAACATTGCAGACTTTGTAGATCTTCTAGTCACAACTTCAGCACATGTTCAGAGCGACATGTTTCTAATAATGCTAATAATGCCTAAAATTGGCTAAAAAAAGAAAGCTTGATATGCGTAATGAAGTAGATTCTAACCACATCTTTCATTATAAATGTTGAACATGTTTCTTCTTTAGTTATCATATAATAATAAAATTACTTCTTTTTTTATTTTTAAACTTTTATATTTTAATACTAAAAAAGTCACTGTTAGTTTGGGTGTCACGAAAAGTCACTTTCATATTTTAATATTCTTTACATATAAATGAATAGAAAAATAGTAGGAAATTATAAGTGATGAAAGAGTAATTT